>NC_043704.1:127745866-127777434 GCF_006229205.1 Suricata suricatta | reverse complement strand
GAGTTCTGCTGAGTTGGGAGTGATAACACAGTTCTGCAGAGCTGGGAGTAACAATGCAGCTCTGCTCTGCGGGCTGCTGATCTTGCAAGGTCGAGGCACATATCTCTTCTTCCAGCAGCTCTTCTGGTGCAAGGCACATCTCTTCTCCAGCAGCTCCCGACAGGTCCCCCTTTTTTCTTTTTTCAAAAAAGGGTTACTTCCAAAATATGATAGTATAGGCAAGGAAAGGACTGTGCCTGTCTTAGGTTGGGGGCCTTCCAATCCTTCTTACCCGTCATGGGCACACCCAGAAGCCTGTGCCTGAGTAGCCTGTCTTAGGTTGATAGGATGGTAAGGCCCCTCTTACCCGTCATTGGCTAACCAGCCCGCGCCTCTTGCCATAATATTGCCTCCTGATCGGCCATATAGAGCTTGTGATAATGGACCTGGATAGGCTGCATCTTGACAGCATTTATTTGTTGCCTTAAAAATGCCATGACCTTATTGAAGAGAACAGGACCTAAGGATACCAAGATCAATAAACCCACAATAGGTACCAAAAGTGGGAGGAGACAATTTTCCATTTAAGAGTTGCAAAGCGTTGATACCATGATTGTCATACCAGGAAGAGTTCATATTGACAGGAATCATAATATAAGGTGGTTGTTTTACAATCATCATCATATGGACATTCATTTCAGAGGTGACACGATTAGCCAAAATACATTCTTTATAGTTTATACTAGAAGTATCAGATTGTTTTTTAATCTGCAAAGAGGTAGGATTTTTAGAGTTAATAGTTCTCAGCCCATAGACATAACTGCTTCTTTTACAGCATCAACCTTAAGTATTTTATCAAAAAATTTTTAAGTAATAAAAGCCAATGCTATATTTTTAGACATATTGTAAACAAAGGAGGCTGTATGTACCTTTTTAATTAAAGCAACAGTAGACACAGTGAGCTTTTTAATTTGCCCCCAAGTAGAAAGGGGACTATTTTTGGTGTTAAATGACGAACGGATATCATTTGTCCGTTTGCAGGAACATAGGTAGAGTCTTCTTATCTTTTGATTCAGATTGTTGGTTGCTGTCTCTGAAGTACTCAGGCGATCTGGCACCCAGATGGATGAACTGCTTTCCTGTGGGGAAATACAAGCAAAACCTTGACCCGCAGTTAGTAAAACATCAGGGCCTTTTTAAGTTCCTGAGAGCACATCTTTCCATTTTACTAGGAGCTGTGTAGTTAATTTGTTTTGCCAATGCTTAAGCATTGGGGTTTCTTCGGAATTATCTGGAGTCAGGTGATTTAAAACAAACATACAATGAGCTAAGATCTGATGAGGTGAGGCATACTTAAAATCTGAATTTTGAAGTCTCACTATTTGATTTTTTTTAATTTGATTAGTTTTTTAAATGATGGCTTGGCCTTGGGGATTATAAGGAATCCCAGTTAAATGTTGAATGTGAAACTGTTCGCAGAGATTTTTAAAACTTTTTGATGTATATGTTGACCCATTATCGGTCTTAATTTTGAAAGGCATTCCTAATACAGAGAAGCATTGAAATAAATGTTGTTGAACTTCCTTAAAAGCCTCTCCAGTTCGAGCAGATGCGAAAAATGCATGAGAATAAGTATCCACAGTGACATGGACAAAGGACAGTTTTCCAAAAGAATTAACATGAGTTACATCCATCTGCCATAAAGCATTAAGTTTTTAACCTCTGGGATTAATGTCCACATGTGAGACCCCTGAATTCGTAGGTGGGCAGGAAGGACAGTTTTTAACTATTTGTTGAGCCTGCTCTCGAGTGATCTTAAATTGTAGCCTCAGAGCTGTAGAGCCTTGATGATGAATCTTATGAGATTCCTGGGCTTCATGTACAGGATCCATAGTTAAACAAGCGACTTTAGTATGAAAGTCAGCTAAAGCATTTCCCTCAGAGAGGGGGCCAGGCAGCTTAGAATGAGCTCTAATGTGTTCTATGTAAAAAGGCTCTTGGCGTTGCTGTACTTTAACCTGTAATTTTAAAAGTAAACTTGGAATTTCTGTTTTGTAGACAGGAACTGTTGCAGTTTTAATTGCTGGAAAGAGTCCAACCACATATCTAGAGTTTGAAAATAGATTAAACCTCTTTGGAGTTTTTGGAAACAATCTAATAACAGCAACAAGTTCAGCTCTCTGGGCTAAAGTTTCCCTAGTTTGAAAAGAAATAATTTTAGGTTCAGATGGGGGAGAAGAAGATCATTAGTGTAACCCAGGAGTGGGAAGCTTTTCAGGAGGCATTGTAAGGGGGTATGGCACCCTTGCCTCTCACATGTTAAAGAGTGCCAAAGCGTGAAGGACATCTGTACAATAACATTTCAGCTCAAGTGATTTAACCTCTGAGGACCTGGATCAGCTGCAAGGGCTGTAAGGGCACGAGAGCTTTGCTCCATCACACTCTCCTTACTGGCTCCTTGCTGCTGCTTCCCATATTTCCCGCTATTGTTTTTAATTGTACAAGATGCACTATGGCATTAGTCAATTTTTTGCCCAAATGTGTGCACGAAAGCAAGGTGGCAAATTAGGGAGAAGAGGTGTTAAAAACCAATTGCTTAACTAACATGGTGCCAGCAGAAGGCAGGAAAAGAGAATTCCCAGTTAAAAAATTTTTGAGAGGCATTTAGAACTAGAATAATATTTACAGTAGTGTGTTCCCATGTTTTAAATTTTTGTCTAGTTTGAATGTAGTTTTTAGTTCTGAAAATTTCTACCTATTTTGGTATTAGCCTTTAAGATGTCAAATACCTGTATTTGTCCCCAAAGTCCTTTTTGTAAATCTCTCTCAAGAAACACGTCTTGTGACAAATTTTATAAATGGACACTTAAAGATTTGAGAGTTCATTACATTGCTTATTAAGAATGAATCAACAATCCAGGAAATTTTAGTCGTTTTGAACATAGAGAAAAGTAGAATTTTAATCTTATACTAATGTACCTTTAAATTTTCATTCATTTTAATTTCAGTTTATCTTGAGCATATACAAAAATCCTTTTTTAATGATGTCCCTTCATGAACCTTCTGCAACTTTCGTTTGCCTTTAAACTTTGTCCCAAAGTTATTTCTCTCCAATCAGCCTCATTTAGGACAAAATTATCTTTTTTTTTCCTTAACAAAAATGTATTTTTTATATATCCTTTCTATATATCTCTCACTTTCATACATACAGGGTTGCTCTTCCGATTTTCAACACTCCTAAGTACACCTGGCAAGTACACCTAGAAGTCTCAACTTCTAGGAAACCCCAGTCTTTAATTGAGGACTTAATAACCAATTGAAAGGTGTTTACATCACAACCCCTTTTTCTTTTTAGATGGTAAATTTATTAAGAATCAAGACTCATTGTAATTAATTCTTGTAAGCATGGCTCCTTGTAAAGCCTCATTAACTTTGGATAAGGATTCCAAGGCCAAAGGAGTTAACTCTCCTTTGGAATTTGGATGGGAATCTCCATGCAAGATTTCGAACAGAGGAATAAGATCTTTAGTAGACAGCTTTAAAAGAGGCTGAATCCAATTAATATCTCCCAATAGTTTTTGAAAATCATTCAAAGTACATAAATGCTCTGTTTTTAATTGTAAAGGCTGTAAAGTCACAGTTTGATTTTCAATTATTCTTCCCAAGTAAGAGTGGGGTGGATCAAGCTGAATTTTTTCAGGAGCTACTTTTAAACCATGACCAGATAGTTTGAATTGTTTATCCAAAACGTCATGAAGACGGGCTTTGTCATGTGTTAAAAGAATATCATCCATATAATGAATCAAATAGATTTCTGGATATTTATTTTTAATTTCACTTAAAGCTCTATCAATATATTTTTGACACAAAGTAGGAGAATTTTTTGTCCCTTGGGGGAGGACTTTCCACTGAAATCTCTGAAAGGGCCTTTTTAGATTCGGAGATGGCAGGCTAAAGGCAAAATGTTTGCGATCATCAGGATGTAAAGGAATAGTGAAAAAACAATCCTGAAGATCTATAACTATAATACTGTCTCCCTTTGGGAATTGTTATAGGGGAAGGGAGGATGAAACTTAGGTGGATCTTCTCCTTCTTTCTTTGCCGCATACTTAGCCTCTTCCTCTCCTAAATTTGTCTGATTGTTATTAATATCCTCCCATTTAGAATCTTTATCATCCTGTGTTGCCATTACCAAGGGAGTAGGAGTCTGACCTCTAGGGGAAAGTGGAGTAGACTCTGTGGCTATATTATTAGATGACAATCTATTTCCCATATGGTCAGGATCTAAAACATCTCTAACCAAATTCCACAGAGAAAAAGCATCTACAGGGACATTTTTTGGTCCATGCAGAGGATAATGGAAGCGTAACTGTTCCCCAACTTTGTTCCAAGTTTCTAAGTTAACAGTGTCCTCTTCTGGAAACCAAGGACATTGTTCCTGGACAAAGAGTTAAAATCTTGTCATTTGGCTATGAGTCACCTTAATCCCTCTCTGATTAAGGAGGTGCAAAAGTATTTCAGTAAAAAGTTTTCTCTCTTTAGAAGCCGTGTTGCCCATCCCTTGTTTTTTATGTTACGGTGACGCAAAGACAGACAAAGGGTAGGGTGCCCCCTCTGATGAGGAGACCAATCAGATGCCTTTCTGGCCATGTCCCGAAGGAATTTAGGTGAAGCTTAGCCGTAGCGGACTCAGCGTGTGACTTACGATCGGAAACTATTCCGATGCCACCATAGACCACGTGCTTTTCACCACGGTATCGCAGACCAGGCCCACTCAGACTCCGTAGGTTTTCGGGGACCTTAAGGGTGCCCACCCGTGGAGCCACAAATTCGAACCCAGTAGGCAAGCCAAATCGGGCCGCACATTCACTCACACACTCACACCAGAGGCTATTACACTCCCTCCCACAGAGGTTTTACAAACAAGACCGAGACATTAAAAAAACACTTAACTCAATTCCCTTATTCTTTATCTATATTTAGAAAAACACTTGAGGACAGACTTCATGGAGGAACTGAAAAAAAATTTTAATAATTGCTTTTTCTTAACCTTTACTCCCTGTGCCCTGAGGGTCTCTATTAGACCATTTGTTTAATTCCTGCCCCAGGAATTCCGATCACTCACTTGAGCACTGGACCACACAGCAGGCTCCCATGTGGCTGTCTCCCTATCTTGAGCACTAGACTACGCAGCAAAATTCTGCGGAGCCATCTCCCTGTAATTTCTTTTTACTTTGGCCTCACTCACTCGAGCACTGGACCATAGCGTGGCTGTCTCCTTATAAATCTTGAGCATTGGACCACAGTGTGGCCGTCTCCTTGAATCTTGAGCACTGGACCACAGTGTGGCCGTCTCCTTGAATCTTGAGCACTGGACCACAGTGTGGCCGTCTCCTTATAAATCTTGAGCACTGGACCATGCAGCTAATTGTGCGTGGCTGTCTCCCTAAATCTTGAACATTGGACCACGCAGCTAATTCTGCGTGGCTGTCTCCTTTTAAATTCGGCCGTTACCTCTTTCTCTTCTTCTTTTTCTCTTTGATCAGTTTCTTCACTGGATCCCCCTTACTCAGGAAGCCCCACGTTGGGCGCCACTTGACCCGCCCCGCAGGTCAGTCAACGCAGGTCCTGAGGGAGGAAGTGAGATTTGGGGGGCAGGGGGCACAGAGAATGGAGGCAAGACAAGTCTCTGATCAAGCCTCATTTATTGAGAGAACACACACATCTTTTAAAGGCAGAAAACGGGCAACTTGACGTAAGTCAGTTGCTAAGAAACAAGAGCAAGGATAAGAGAGAAACTATAACTTGCAGTTTCAGCATAGCACAGTGCCTGGGAAACTGATAGGAAGGCCCAGCCTACAGGCCCCAAGCCTGGGAAACGGATAACGCAGCTCCACTGAGCTGGGAGTGATGACGCAGTTCTGCTAAGTTAGGAGTGATAACACAGTTCTGCAGAGCTGGGAGTAACAGTGCAGCTCTGCTCTGCGGGCTGCTGATCTTGCAAGGTTGAGGCACATATCTCTTCTTCCAGCAGCTCTTCTGGTGCAAGGCACATCTCTTTTCTTCTCCGGTAGCTCCCGACACCCATAAATAGAGTCAACTGCTCTTTCTAAAAGGAGCAAAGGCAGTCTCTTCAACAAATGGTGCTAGAATAACTGGACATACACACACACAGAAATGAACCTAGACACAGACCTGATACTCTCCACAAAAATTAACTCAAAATGGATCTCAGACCTAAATGTAAAATGCAAAACTATAAAACTCCCAGAAGTTATCATAGGTGAAACCTAGATGAACTTGGGTATGGTGATGCCTTTTTAGACATAATGCCAAAGACACGGTCCATGAAAGAAATAACTGATAAGCTGGACTTCATTAAAATTAAAACCTTCTGCACGGTGAAAGACAACATCAAGAGACTTGGAAGGCAAACTAATTTTTGCAAAGAAATATTTTCAAAGGATATACCTGATAAAGGACTGCTATATAAAATACACAAAGAACTCTTAAAACTCAGCAATAAGAAACAACCCAGTTTAAAAATGGGCCAAAGACTTTAACAGACACCTCATCAAAGAAGACATACAGAGGGACACAAATCATGAGAGACTCTTAAATACTGAAAATGAACCGAGGGCTGAAGGGGAAGTAGGGGAAGGGGATAATGGTCATGGAGGAGGGCACTTGTGGGGAGAAGCACTGGGTGTTATATGGAAACCAATTTGACAATAAACTATTATTTTTTCAAAAAAAAAGAAGAAGATACACAGATGGCAAATGAGCATATGAAAGATGCTCCTCATCAAATGCAAATTAAATGAAATACCACTATATTATTAGAATGGCCAAAATCCAGGTGAACAGGTGGAGCTCAGAGGACTTTTAGGGCATGAAAAATACTCTGTATGATATTATAATGATAGATGCATGTCATTATACATTTGTCCAAACCTGTGCAATGTACAACACAAAGAGTGAACTCTAAAGTAAACAAGGAACTTTGGGTTGTTATGATGTGTTGGTGTGGGTTCCTGTTTGGTATAAAATGTACCATTCTGGTGATTAATGTTGATAATGGGGGAAGGTAGGCAGGTGTCAGATTGGGGGGTATTTAAGAAATCTCTGTACCTCCCTCTCAATTTTGTTGTAAATCTAAAACTGCTCTAAACAAATAAGGTATTAAAAAATTAATATTCTCACTAAAATTGATAGAACACAAAATAGATATTTTTAGTTTTAAAATGAGACCCAAAATGTATCAAAATGGTTCTGTATTTTGGAAAGGTAGAAATTTTTTTAGTGAAGTATAGTTGGTATGCAATGTTATACCAGTTTTAGGTGTAAACATAGTGTTTCAACAACTCTATACATTATGCTATACCCATCACCAAGTGTAGCTGCCGTCTGTCACCATACAACACTGTTACAATACCACTGACTAGATTCCCTATGCTGTTCCATTCATCCACATGACTCATTCATTCCACAACCGGAAACCTATGCCTCACACTGCCCATCCTCCCATTTTGGCCTCCCCTCAACCCCTAGCCCCTCTGGCAACCAACAGTTTGTTATCTGTATTTATGGGTCCATGTCTGCTTTGTTTTTTCATTTGTTTTGTTTTTTAGATTCAATAAATAAGTGAATTCATATGATATTTGTCTTTCTCTGTTTGGCTTATTTCACTTAGCATAATACCCTCTAAGTCCAACCATGTTGTCACAAAGGACAAGATATCATTCTTTTTATGGCTGGATACTATTTGGAAATGTGGAAATGTTACATCCGTTTATCCATTATATCTCCCAGTATTCAGCTTTAGGCCTTGCATATGATAATTATTCAAATATTAATTGAATGAGTGAATAAGAGAATGGATAAGCAAATAAATTCATAAATATATAGACATGTAAAGAGAGACAGAGATGGAGAGAATGAGAATATTTTATTTAGTGCCATACTGAAAGAAGACTAACTCTACAAGATGTGATTTAAGATTCTTTCTGAAAAAAAATCCATCACAGCCCCAAAGAAATTCCTGGTACCAGAATGCTGTCCTGAGTTGCTCTTTCCCTGTACCAGTCCATCTAGATAAGCATTTGCCATTCACATTATACAGGACTGTAATAATAGCTGGTATGGCAGAGACCCCGAGCTCCTTACCTAAAAAGTTTAAGAAATGCTAAAATAAACAAAGGTAAGCCTATTTCCTTATTGCCGGACTTCTCGGAACATTTAACATGCCAATGTGTTACATGGGAGACTGTGGCAGGCTGCATTTCCTAATCTGCTTTTGCCCGAAGTGAGTTTGGTGAACTTGCTTGGGAAATCCTGCTCTCAAATAATGATGCTTGGCAAAGAATTGGCACCCGGCAAACACTTGTTGACTTGGCAGAAGGAAGTGCCTCTAATGCTTGAATACAAAGGTGTCTCAGTTTGGACTCCTTCAGAAGCAGACCCAAAATCTGCTGTGAGTAGAACTGAATGCAAGAAGTTATATGGGCGTAAAGAGGAGACAGGGAACAAGACAGGGGAAAGGCAGGCAGCGCTATCAAGCCAGATATGTCAGCAGGTGCCTAGAGCCCAGGCTCACTAGAAAAACTGTGGAGGCCACATGCCTCAAAGTTACCCTGCTGGGTAAGTGGGGGAACTGGAGTATTTATCCACCAGCTGCTCTAACTCACTGGTTGAGGACTGTTTTCAGAAGATGTTAACCCCTCATCACTTCTAGCTTGCTCACTGGGTGCTAAAGTGGACTCTGGTAGCCAGAGAAAGCCCCACGAAAAGAAACCAGGGGCCATGACTTGAATGATAAGTAGGGTTTCTAGAACCTGACTACAAAAGAGATCATTGGTAGTTTCTAGAAATCCCAACAAAGCTCTTCTGGACCTCATTTTCCAGACCTAAGACAGGAGGAATGCCAGCTGATTCATATATTAAATATACATGCACTTTCCAATTTAGGATTTAAATGTGGGACAGCTCTACAAACTAGTGGAGACAAAAAAGATAAAATATAATAAAATGAGAAAAGTTGACAGCACGGGACAGAGGGTAGCTATTCACAGGGTTAATATGTTATGAAATGATAAGAGATACACACATTATATATATACACACACATATATGTATACACACAAACATATATATACATGTATACATATATATATACATATATTATTCTCTGCCCACTACTATGTGATCTGTGACCCTAGTTTTTTACACAGAGCCCCTAAAGCCCTTGCAATATCTTAAGTGATAGGAGTGTCTGACACTGAGCTCCTGAATCCCTTGGAATCTCCTGGGGAATAGGAGAATCTTTTGTTCTAACAAGGCATCTCTTTGTGGACCCCTGGATGCAGCTGATCATGAGAAAGACCAGCCATGATTAGTTATCTTGGAACTCTCAGCCTTATCCCCACCCCCATTTTCCAGAGAGGGGAAAGGGGCTGGAAATCAAGTTAATAATCATTCATGCCTACATGATGAAGTCTCCATTAAAAAAAAATCCCTAAAGTATGGGGTTTGGAGAGCTTCTGGGTTGGTGAACACATCCACATATAAGGAAGGTGGGCGGTGCACCCCAACTCCACAGAGACGGAAATTCCTGTGCTCAGGACCCTTCCCAACCTCACCCTATGTATCTCTTCCTCTGGCTGTTCTATGTCTTTCTTTATTTATTAAACCAGTATACATAAGTATTTCCCTGAGTTGTACTACAGGTGACAATCTGGACTTGCAATTGGCATCTGATCTGGGAGGCAGTCTTATGGGAGTGAGCCCTTAACTTGTGGAACTGGATACTAACTCCAAGTAGACAGCATCAGAACTGAACTGAACGGTAGGACATCTAGTTGGTGTCTGAGAATTCGTTGGTGTGGGAAGAATCCACACATCTTGTGAGGACAGGGCACCTGGCTGGCTGGCTTAGTCAGTGGAACATGCAACTCTTGATCTCAGAGTTGTAAATTCAAGCTCCTCATTGGGTGTAAAGATCACTTAAAAATAAAATCTTTAAAAAAAAAAAGTGCTGGGAGTGTGAATAGAGAAATAGCAAAGAATTTTTTCTTCTATGTTGAATTACTTTGAAGCATGCTCATGTCTAAGGAGGATTCCTCCACAATCTCTAAGCCATTTTAAGGGGCAATCATCCAACCAAGTCCAACCCCATAATCTAGCCTCAACATGCATTCAGTATTACAACTTCTTTCTTTAATGGAGGAGTTTGCCTGTTTACCTGATGCTGTCACAACTCAACTCCCACCAGACATCACAAAGAGCAGGGCTGGGTTGTATCAAACAGGGTTGTAGGAGGAAGCCCATGGAATTTTAGAATCATACGGACCCTGGCCAAAGGCCCCGGCCATCCTTTAGTTAGTCATATGACTCTGAATCACATAAACTCCTTGACTTTCAGGACCCTCAACTGTGAAATGAAAACCCAAACAGGCTTATTCCAAGGACTAAATGAGATATGGGTATAAACCAGCTCCCCTAACTGTAAAGTGCTCCGTGAATGTCAGTAGTTGTTGTCTCATGCCTCACAGACCCACCACCTTGACCTCACTCAGTGAGGAGCAGATGTACTCACTCCACAAACCCAGTAAGAATTAAACATTAATTTACACAGGGTGAGAGGTTTCAATCAACTCTACTTCTATGGGGGGCGGGGGGGGGAATACATCAAATCTGTCCTGAGCTTCCAACCTTTTATTATGCTTAAAAAATGAGAAGTATGCTTCAAAGCGCACCCTTCCTATTTCAGAGTGAATCATGTTGCTAATCACCAATAGTAAAATCAAGCTCAAAGGGAGGAATGCTTGGTTGTTGTTTTTTTTCACATTTGAAAGATGAAACACTTAATTATGCATTCTGTAATTAGTTTGTAATTCTCACAAAAGGCACATGTGGAATGTTAATGATGGCTGCATGCCCTGTGGAGAGGGAGCAGCATATTTGATATTCAAGGGCCATCCCTTGGAAGGGGTTCACTGAGTACATTAGGATTGTCACCAGCTTTGTTCAACTACAAAGAAGTCCTAAAGGCAGCTCCTATCAGCATGGTAACAGTGGAGGAGGAAGGCAAGATTCTTTACACATTAAGGTTAGGCAACAACCTTATCACCTAGAGAGTTTACTGCTTAATCATATCAAGTTCATGGTACTGTTGGTCATCTCCTAAGAAGACCAAGGAGTGCATTGAAATGATATTTTTGTGTTGGATGTTCCCAGAAGTTATGGGGTGCAACTGCCTTTTTGTATTGTTCACTTCTACTAGAATTATACATTCTTCCCAGAACTGCGTCCCTTGGGTGGCAAGCCATTACCACCCAAGTTCAAAGGCCTACAAAGCATGTCAGAAGTAATCAGGGCCAAGAAGCTTACTCTCCAGGCCTAAGACAAGGGAGTGAAGATATATAATAATAACTATATTGCCATCGATTCACTTGGTGGGTACCTGGGCAGACTTCACCCATGGTGAAAGGGGGTTGATTTTCTGTGCAGTGAAGTGTGACTTACATTCCAATATGGTGGGGTCTGCCTGCTCACAGAACCAGAAGGATGACTGGGTAGACTGTTTGCAAAAGGGACCACAATTATTCCCTCTGTTTGCAGTGTGATTTTTCAGTGGGAAAACTATTCAAATATCTATTTCCTAACCCTTTGAATCTGAGCTGTCCTCATCACTTGTTTTGGCCAATGACCACATCAGAGCCAGCTATGTAGCCCCACCTGCTGTAACAAGATTTAGCCCACCCACTTGGGTAAGTATAAATACCTGCCTCTGAGTGTCCCTCTGCATCCCTGGAAAACCTCAACTCCACTTCTAGCCTACCACTTCCTATGCTCAATTTCCCTGTTTCATTGGCCAAGTGTTTCTCCCTGCCTGTTACCACCATTTATTTGATCCCATTTATTTTGATCATCTAATTGAGTTCAGCTCCATTCTCCTGCTCCTCCCTCACCTCCCCTTCCCTCTCTTGCTTTCTGGCTTCTGTCCACACCACTAGACAGGCTACCCACCTCCGGGGTCACTAATGGCCTCTTAGGTCCCACATTCAATGACCTCATCTCCATTTGCCTCTTATTCAACCTCTCTGCAGTACTTGATCTTGTTCTCCATGACCTCCATGTAGGAAAGCTTACTTAGGAAAGTTTCAAAAGACCCTTATTTTAAAGAATCCTTTCACTCAAGAATGTCTCAAGGCTCAAACATGATTATAGTGACAGACTTGCATAGCCGGAATCATTTCCAAATGATAGCAGTGTTCCTGACTCCAGAGAGATGCCTGGGAGATTAAAAAAGATGGTAAAAATATGCTGAGTGCGATTCTTCATGTTCTTAGCATGTTCCAAACCAAGTCTATTTTTTTAACAAAGGACATCATTACATTAAAAAACGTGGAAGCTGGGCTCAAAAGACACCAGACTAGGATACACTGGAGTCCCTAGTTCTGCCACCTAGTAGCAGCCCGTCTCTGCAAGCTACCTGATGTCTTTGAACCACAGTCTGTGGTTCATTTGTGAAATGGTAGCAATTGCCAGACTGTGAACTCCTTGAGGGTAGGAATTCCTTTCATATGTCCTGGTACCCACCAAGCCTAGCACAATGCCTGTACCACAGCAGATGGTCAGTCAATATTTACATGTTTGTCAACTGAATTTAGAAAGAACAAAGACCTACAGTTATACATGAAATCATACACCATAATGGCCTCACCACCATATCCCTAAATGCTAAACCTGTCAGAATACAAGTCCCTCACTGGGATTTTATCCCCACAACAAAGATGTTCTTGATAGTCATGTAAATACATTTTCCCCTGGATGTGGTAGATAGATAGCAAGGCAGTAAAAGATGAGTGAAGATGTTCCTCAAACTTATGTGTATGAGGATCACCTGAAGACCTTATTTTTAAAAAGTCCAGGGGTACCTGGGCAGCTCAGTCAGTGAGCATTTGACTCTGGACTTCAGCTCAGGTCACGATCCCAGGGTCATGGGACCAAGCACCACATTGGGCTCTGCACTATGCATGGAGCCTGCTTGAGACTCTCTCTCTCTCTCTCTCTCTCTCTCTCTCCTTCTGCCCCTCTCCCCTGCTCACATGCTCTCACACACACACACACACCCACACACACCCACACACACACACACACACACACACACACACACACACACACACTCTCTCTCTCTCTCTCTCTCTCTCTCTCTCTCTCTCTCTGTCTCTCTCTAAAACAAAAAATAAATTAAAAGTCCATATTCAGGGTTCCATTCTGCTAGAATCTAATTTGGAAAGATCAAGTTGAAGCTCAGGAGTCTTTTTTTTAAATCAAGCTCTCTACATGATCCTGCTGTAGATGGTCTTCTGTCACGACTTAAAAACACTGCCCTCACCCTCTGAAAGCTTCCTTTCATCCTCAGCCTGCCCTCCCACCTGCCCTGCGGCCTGGCCCGTGGGCGTCATCCACACTTGCATGTTTAACTGTCTCAGCCCAGACTCAAGACATCAGATGGATCTCACTTCACTGCTGCACAGAGACAAACAGTTTCTGGCCTCCACAGGTTGTTGGATTCTGCCCCAAAATAGTAATTCAGAGCTCACAGAGACAACTTAGTGAGATGGGCTCAATCCCCTATGAAGTCATGAGTCAGAATGTCTTTTTCAGTCTTGAAAGTGATTAGCAAAGCAGAACAGAGTCTTGGAAACATTGTCTTCCTCCATAACAAAGAGATGAGCATGCATCTATTCAAGTTAGGACCGTTGTTATAGAAACTACCTATTTTAAGTGAATGATGAAGAAGCACTGTGTTGAAATGAACAAGCTCTTACTAAGGCTTGGGCAGTCCTATCTGTTCAAAACATACATCTTGGCCACCTGACATTCACATGTGTTTGCCTTGACCATGGAGACTTTGAGTCATGGCTCCTCTGGAGCTCTCCCCTTCCCTTAACATAGGCCTTAGAACTCCTGAATACCCTAAACCCTTTCAATCCCAGACCCTGTTTAAACCCTGGATTGAGCTGGTCACCCGCTCTTCCTGCAGCAAACGAATGTAAAAATAAAAGTTAAGCCTTTTATGAATTACATCACCTCTGTGAAAACAATCATGGACCTCCTTCTTTGACCCCATCATGTAAAATAAAGAGAAAACCCTAATCCAGACTGCAGGTCAGCTCAGTGGGACCTCCAGAAGTGACCTTCTTATACCTAAATGGCTTGAGGCAAATTAAAAAAAAATTTTTTTAATGTCTATTTACTTTTGAGAGAGAGAGAGAGAGACAAAGCATGAGCAGAGGAAGGACAGAGAGAGAGGGACACACAGAATCTGAAGCAGGCTCCAAGCTCTGAGCTGTCAGCACAGAGCCCAGTGGGGGGCTCAAACACACAAACTGTGAGATCATGACCTAAGCCCAAGTCAGTTGCTCAACCAACTGAGCCCCCCAGGCGCCCCTGAGGCAAATTTTTAATGAGGCCCCCTGCCTAAACCAGAGTGTTCACCCTTATTCTCACCTTCCCCTCCTTCCTCCTGCCTCCTAATAATCTAGTATTTGGAAAGTGTCACAAAGACATTCTGCTGGAGAAGCCACTGTGGATTGGTCTTCTCCCACCTCAGGTGTCTGCAACAAACCTTTTCTTCAAGGGCCAGGGAATAATAAATACTTTAGGCACAAACAGCCAACTCTGTCATTGCGGTAGGAAGCAGCCACAGGCAGTATATAAGTAAATGACCATGGCTATGGTCCAGGAAAATCTCACCTACCAAACCATGTAACAGGCTGCATTTGGGCCTCAGTTTGTCAAACCTTTCTATAGGAGATGCTGTTGGGTGCTGCCTGCATTGCTCCTTCAGGACTAGAGTACTCAGTTTCTGGTGCTGGGAATTGTGGAGGCTGAAAGCTCTCCGCTGAGGCCCTCTGTGGGGCCCACTCTCAGCTGAAGAGAGCTCCCTACCTCAGATGTACTCGTCTCTTCCGGAGAGTCCCACATCCAGTGACTGGGATGGAAAATATAAAGGCCTGATCTAGTTGGCCCAACCCAGGGCAACTCTGAAGGCCTTCGCAGCTGCATAATCCCTTTCAGGAGTGACTGAGGCCTTTTGTGGTTCAACTCACCTCTCTTCCCAGCCTTGTTTTTTTTTTTCACTCCCTCTCACCCCAGGGGTTGAGCCTGAGGGCAAAGCCCAATAAACTTGCTGCATTCCAATCCCCAGTGCAGAACGGGCTCAAGGAGAACCCAACCAGAAATAAGCACTGCCCTTGTCCTCCAGCCCCACTCTCCTTTAACCTTGGCCTACACTGACGGCCTACCTAACTCCCGGCTGGCCCCTGCCATGCTGTGGGGTACGGTGCACACAGCTGATCCATAGAACTACCAGGTGCTCTTCCCTCTGGAGCACATTTTCATCGCTTTGTCCAGGCCACTATCGCTAACGTGGGGGCTACCATCACTGCTACTCACCCACTCAGTGAGTCCCAAACTATGCCTTCCAGTCCCAAACATGCAGGTTCCAGGGCCTCACACCTGGATGATGCATTACAGTAGACATGGAGTGGGCTTCCAAATCTATATACTTACTAAGCATCACCAAGCACCACAGGTGATTCTGAAGTCAGTGGTTTATGAACCATTTACTGGGACACTCTGCACTGTGCTTGACTTGCCCTTAGTGGCTACTTCACAAACACTGATTCAAGAGACATTTCTAAGCACCTACGGTGCTAAGGGAGTTATAATCCAAAACATATTATTGCATATGTACAGGATATGCAACTAACAAACTAAGAATAACTAAATCAACATATACACAATCTGAACTGCACATAGAACTGTCAAAGTATATCTTGCTTAAGAATAAGAGAGACTCATAATATATCATTGAGATGAGAACAGGGTTGGAATGGTTGAACTTGGAAAGAGGTGACAAACTCACACGCTGAATAGGCAGACAAGGTAAAGCCGTGGTAGAGCTGAAAGAAGCCCAATAGGGAAAGCTGGGGACTGCAGCCTACTCTCTCCACAAGGGCACCTGGATCACATCAAACAGTTGTAAAGTGTGAAAATGGGGAAACAGAGTTGTCGGATCATCTAATTTTTTAAAGATCACTTTTTAAAGTTCATTAGTCCTGAAAGAGAGAGGGAGGGAGAGGGAAAGAGAGAGAGGGGGGGGGGAGAGGGGGGGGGAGAGAGAGAGAGAGAGAGAGGGGGGGGGAAGAGGCAGAGAAAGAATCCCAGACAGGCTCCGCACTGTCAGCTCAGAGCCCAAGGCAGGGCTCAAACCCATGAACTGTGAAATCATGACCCGAGCCAAAATCAAGAGCTAGACACCCGACTGAGCCAGCCAGGCACCCCAGATCATCTAAAATTTCAAAGAATAATCTAAAACTAGATACTTATGACATAATATATACAGGTTTTCAAATATTGGCTCATAGTTTACTTTTTCTTAAGTCTGTAAATTCAATTAAGCCCTCAGGACATCAGCACTAGCTAAAGTCTTCTGGGAGTAGCAAATAGGGTAATTGCTCTTTTTGGGAAAGAAAAGGAAAAAAAAAAGGAAAGAAAAGAAAAGAAAACAAAAAAGAAGAAAAGAAATATTCCAGCATTCTCAAGGAGTCCGGTCAAAGGAGTCCCAAAGGACATCTGAGCAGGGGGGAGGGGGGGCACCACAAATAATCCTTGAATGAGGCCAAAGGGACCAGCAGTACAGGTTTAAAAGAACCAGAGCTCAAAGTATATGTGGAATCCTGGGAAGAGAGTTGAGTGAGAGGGGACAGGGAAGTGTGACAGGAGATAAGACTTGAGCATCGACTCTGGGGAAGGCCAGAGGCTCTGCCCAAAGTAGAGAAGGCACCTGAGCAGAGGCTGACTCCAGGAGAGAAAGGATGGGGACTCAGTCCCCAAGTCTGCAAGGTTGGGTTGGTTAGAAGTCACCGTAGGAGCAAAGTCAAGTTATCTGATGCCAGTGGGTAGGATGTACCCACTTTTGAGGTAACAGAGGCCAAGGGTATCCACAGGAGATGTTATAGTTTCAACTTATTGACAAGCCAAAGGCCTATTACAATAACTCTTTTTGTTTTTGTTTAATTGCCAAGGCAGTTGTGATTTTATTTTAGAAAATAAAAGTAAGAACTGGCATATTTGAATGAGAATAAATAAAGATTAAGCAACTTTCTGGAATGTGTCTCATCTCCTAGATAGATATAGTCCTTAATTTAATGGCAGGAAAGGAAAGAGACACATAATTCCACCACCAGCAGACTATGTAACTGGCACCAAGCCAGTGTCCCCCATCCCTGGCTTATTAATTCTAAAGGTGTTGAAGAGGATCATCCCTCAGGTTCCTTTCAGCATGATCAGTGCTCATCTGAATATTTACCCCTTGTTTGCTTACAAGTAACAGAAAAATATAACCCAAAGGGTCTTAAGCATTTAAGTTTATTTATTTTGAGACAGAGAGTGAGCGCACAAGTGGGGAAAAGGCAGAGACAGGGTGAGAGAGGGGGAGAGAGAATCCCAAGCAGGCTCCATGCTGTCAGCACAAAGCCTGACATGGGGCTTGATCTCACGAATCACAAGATCATAACATGAACCAAAATCAAGTCACTTAGCTGACTGAGCCACACAAGTGCCCCAAGAATTTATTAACTTATATAATTGAAAAGTCCATGGGGAAATCAGATGTGAACTGATTAGGCCTCCAATGACGTTCCCCAAAACCTTTCTTCATTATTTCTTGGCTCTGCCATGTAGAGATGGGCCCGTGCTTAGCATTCACTTGACAGCAACATTGCTGTAAATGCCCAAAGAGCTACATGTTTTTTTATTCAAATCCAGTGGAAAGAACATTTGCTTCTATCCTACATGTCTCAGGGAGAATCTAAAGATATCTCACTGGCTTAACAATAAACCTATGACCCACTTAAAACTCATGCTGGTGGCCAAAAGTTACACAAGGATTTGAGTGGCTTAGTAGCATGGAGTTGGGGAAGTCTTGGGTTGGAAAGTGGAATTTTAACAACAAAAAAGGGCAAAGTTCATCCTCCAAATTGTTGGTAGTAAAAGTGAAATGGACAAACACCAGTTGCCTAAATAAAGGCAAAAAAAATCTGATCTTGTGACTGCATTAGATACAATATGTGATATTCATATACTTTTTTAAAAAATATAATTTATTGTCCAATTGGCTAACATACAGTATGTAAAGTGTGCCCTTGGGTTTTGGGGTAGATTCCCATGGTTCATTGCTTACATACATCCCAGCAAGTGCCCTCTTCAATGTCCATCACCCATTTTCCCCTCTCCCCTACCCCCCATCAACCCTCAGTTTGTTCTCCATATTTAAGAGTCTCTTATGGTTTGCCTCCCTCCCTCTCTGTAACTACTTTTTCCCCTTCCCTACCCCCATGGTCTTCTGTTAAGTTTCTCAAGGTCCTGTACTGTATGTTAAAACATTTCCCTTCTAATAAGCCCATTAGGTCACACAAGGTATTAAATATGCAATAAAATTAAAAATGCAATAGAAGAAGCAATTACATAATCTACTTTGCGTTGGTGTTTGGTCATTTCCAAAGCTGTAAACACACTGGACAAACTACATCTTGATTTTTCAGGGTTTGTTTGTATTGTTTTATTTTATCAGAAAGCCTCCCGGTCATAGGTACTGAAATCAAGAACTAATCCACAGCAAATGTAACCTAGGCTTCTGCTTTGGGCTCTTTTAGAAGAAAGCTACATGTATTCTGCTAATTGGAACTGTTACCTGTGACTTTTTCCACTCTGGAAATGGTTTCATAGACCTCAGGAAGACCAGGTGATAAGCATGAACCCAGTCCACTCATTAGGTATCAAGTAAGATACAAAGGCACATAAGGTTTGGGGAGAAAATCAGACAGAACTGTCTAATTAGATTTCAAAGAGTTCAGGAGAGCCAATAGGATAGAATTTAAGCTAGAGATTTATAAATTAGCTTCCAGAACTCTCTGCTTGCCTTCTTTGTATCCCCATTGTGTCTGGAGAAACTGCTCACTGTGGAATGAAGGGATGCAGGTGCCTAAGACCTTGGCAAGCCTGAAAATGAATCCGCTGGTATCCAAAGGCAGAAAAATGCAGCCACATGCTGGCAACCATCAAATCTCTCTCCCTTGATTTTGGCTCTTTCTCTTTAGAAAAGTTTTGGGGTTACCTGATGGGTGATCTAGCAAAGCTGGCAATTAAGTGGATCACGAACAGCGGGAATGACTTCTTGTGTGACGCTGTTTCAGCTTCCCCATATCCATGACCTGTAGTTACTCTATGAGAAACAGCGGTGGCACAAAACTTCGGAGATTCATAAAAGGGAAGAAATCTGGGCCGTATTTTGAGATAATGTCATTACAGTTTCCAATGCACAGAAATGCAGGCAGGCTATTGTGCAGATGGTGTGGATCTCATTACCGTGAAATTTTATTTCATAGTTATCTCTACTCACCTACACTAAATATGCTGACGACCCTTCTAATGCACAAGCAATACACCAGTGTCTCATGGCTGACGACGGTTATTGCAAATTTAACCTACCTTTTTACAAGTCACAACAACAAAATATTATTTCATTTCCTACAATGTATCTCGCAATTAGATTTTTTTCCCCCAATGTGTCCTTTATAGAAAATTCAAAAGTAAATGTCAAGCATCTGCAAAATAGGGCCAAAATTATTATGGGTACAGCTTACCTCACAAGAGCATCACAAGTTATTTTTTTGTCCTGTCTGTGAAACAGAAAGAGAGAAAGATGACATAAACCCAGGAGTCTCAACCCTAACACTTTCCACCATAGATTCATGAGAAAGAAGTACAGAGAGGAAACCTCAGGAAAATGCATTTTCTTTCCAATGGGCTTTGGTTGACTTAAAGCGCAGTGATATGTTTGCTGTAAGAAATCATTTCTCAAAGCAGAGGTTAGCAAACTATGGCCACAGGCCAAATTCATCCCATCACCTATTTTTATAAGTAAGCTTTATTGGAGCCTAACCACATCTTTTATTAACGTATTATCTACGGCTGCCTCCACACAACAACCACAGAGAGGAGTGGTTGTGATAGAGACTGCATGGTCTGAAAAATCAAAACTGTTTACTGTCTGGCTCTGGATAAACAGAAGGAGTTTTCCCACCCCCTGCCCCAAAGGGTAGAGGTAAATGGCCTTCTTGGTGTCCTTGCCTAAGCTTTGGGTTTCATCACTCCAACGGCAAGAGCAGACAAGAGAAGTACATGTATATCCAGGAGGGAAATGGAACACTTCTCCTGAAGACCTCAGGCAGACCAGGGTCCTGGGGCTTTCTCAAGGCAAGAGGCTCCTGTCATGAGGGTGCAGCTCCAGTCTGCCCTCATAAGAGAAAAGAACGCACTAGGGAAACTTAGGAAGAAAACATACTCCAGTGAACTAGTGGCTATAGTAATTAGCTGGTTGACCCACTATCACACTGCATAGTTCTGTTCTTAATTCCTCACAGCTGGGTATCTTCCCTACATCAGACAGTATGTATTTCCCCCATTTATGCTGTCTTTTGTATCCATTTCCTAAGGAATGAGTATTTGCTATCACTACATTAACAGCTATGTGCATAAAGATAATAAATGAAGCAATCTCTAAAATTTCACCTTTCCCCTGTCCACACCCCAAGCTATGCCTCCTACCACCCTGACCCCATAACCATGTGGCTATAACCCATAACGTTAGCAGTCCTTTTTATCAGGATAAACGTGTGTGTGTGTGTGTGTGTGTGTGTGTTTGTGTGCGCGCACACGCATTGCATTAGGGAATGGGAGAAAGGGGAGGGTTAATTACCCCGCCCCCAAATCCAACTCTGGTTATATCTCCACCTGCTTTGATATCACAAATTGTTTTGAAAAATAAAGGTCAGGGGCGCCTGGGTGGCTCGGTCAGTTGAACACCAACTTCGGCTCAGGTCATGATCTCAGTTCATGGGTTCGAGCCCCTCATCAGGCTCTGTGCTGACAACTAGCTCAGAGCCTGGAGCCTGTCTTTGGATTCTGTATCTCCCACTTTCTCTGACCCTCCCCTGCTCATGCTGTCTCTCTCTCTTTCTCTCAAAACTAAATTAAAAAAAACACTGAAAAATAAAGGTCAAATGAGACTTGCCATTAGTTCTGTGGCCACCTAAAGGATTTGCCAAACACAGAAGATTAAAATCTCTAAGAAACTGCAATGCCGAAACTGACTTTGTTTAGCCCAGTATATTAGGCAGCTATGGCCACAGTAGTGCTGCATAACATACAACCCCCAAATCTTACAACAAGCAATTATTCTGACACAAGTCTGTAGACTGATAATAATCTAGCTGATCTAGGTTGGGTTCCATGGAGAACCTCTGCTACAGGCTGAGTATTGGCTGGGCTTGGCTTTTGGGCTCAGGTCAGCCTCTGGAGTATTCATTCCATGGATTCATTCCATGCTGCAGGAGCAGCAGCCACCCAGGGGAATCTCTTGCACAAGCATATTTCAAGCCACTGCTTCTATCAGATCTAATACCCCATTGGCCAGGGCAAGACACAGAGCCAAACCCTAGTCAAGGGACAGGGAAGTATATCCCATCTATTATGAGGCCATGTCCTGAGCATAGATGTGCAATTCTACTACCTTCTGACAGCCCATTAGCTTTCTGGCATTCCTTCCATCCTGCTCCGACCCCACCAGTATTCCAACCATCATTCCTGCAGTTCCCAACTTTTTTGACTACAGGACTCCCTCTCACTCCTACCTAGCAAACTCGGTTCCATGGACTTGCATTCCATGCCAATCTATACAGAATGGACCATATGCATAACTAAAGCATGAGGCTTGGTTTCCAAACACAGTGCACACCAGACTCTTTCTGCCATAAGAGAAAAAAAGGAGAGCACCTCTGAGACTCATCCTCTCTAAATATGCATGTACTTTATCTATGCAGTGTTAGCAGAAAGAATCTGAAATTGCAAGACTAGCCTCACACAGCATATGAACAATTTTCCAGGACTATGCCAGGAAGTGACACAGAAACGCTTTACAGATGGCGTCTCCCCTTTTGGGTTTGCAAAGCCATGTCTTCAGCTCGTGCCGCTGTCGTCAGGCAGACAGTGCTGACTCATTAGAGTGGATTTACTTCAGTAATTGTGCAGCTCTCCTCCTCATCAGCAAAAGTCTGAGGAACCTGGCCTAGGAGCTGAGCGGGGTTGTGAGAGGGAAATGTCAGCCTCTTTATCATCGGTTTGGTGCTCAATTCCAAGGTCTAAGAGGTGGTATCTGAGGTGAAACTGAATAGAGAGGCAAGCTGACAATCCGTGGTGTCAACTGAACTGACTGATTATACAGGCAGAAGGCCTAGATGCGAAACCCAGACATCTCAGGCTGAGCAGCAAGGTCCAGGGCGCAGAGGAGGAGACGGCACACCTGGATGGAGCCCTGTGGATCCTAGGGCCCTTGACCTTGAAGGCGAGTGAAAAGAATCTGGGTCAGTTTGAACCAGTCATGAGGCACCAGGTAGCACTTGGGAGCACCCCACCCTAGACTTGGCAGTCACTGCATAGTTAATATGTTCAGATTAGAACATTCTAAAGCATGTTCTAGAGAAGGCAGGTTTTACAGTGGGCTAATGGATATTACAAGAAACAAGATTCCACAGACAAGTGAGTTGTAAAAATCCCTGTTGGATGAGATTAGAGGGATTTCCTGGTAGGACTTGGCAGAACCTTTATAATGGCAAGTTTATTGTTAAGTCTCCAAGAAGAACATATAATTCACAGGATTTTGCAAACTGATTATGAAACCCACTTTTTTTACAGCACTTTGGCAAAATATGCTTTTAGGGAGCATGGATATGGTGACATCAATCAGTTAAATTTTGCTTTCTACTTACAAACTGTACAGTACCAGAATAGTTACTAAAAATTTTAAGTAGAACAAATTATATTGTCACCTACTTAACTATTTTACTCATTTCATCTCTTATTATTTTCTTCTTTTTTTCAAAATCTGTGATAGTACTTTAATATGTTAAGTAGTTTCGCTTCTGTATTTCTTCGCACCAAGCATCCTATAGTCTATTAGTAACGTCTAATTCCCTTTAGACGGTTAATGATTATTATAGCAAGCGTGCAAAACAAAACACAGTTAATGTTCCACTTTGGAGTTTGGCAGCAACCTAATGGTTTATAAAAGCAAGGTTTTTCAAGAGAAAAAGAATTTCCTAAATCTCTTTAATTCCCACTAACTTGATAAGGGCCAAGCCTAAGTGAGCTAGCTCATACAGTTTCTTCCATACTCATGCCTCTCAGACCTGAATGTGCTTATTAGTCACCAGGAGATCTTATTTAAAATGCAGGCTGTTGATTGCAGCTCAGGTCATGATCTCACGGTTCCTGGCTTTGAACCACGCATTAGTTTTTCTCTCTCTCCCTCTCCCTCTGCCCCTCCCCTGCTCCATATCTCTGTCTGTCTCAAAAAACAAATCAACTTAAGAACATTTTTTAAAGATTTAAAAAAATTTAATGCAGCTTCTGATCCATTAGGTCCAAGTAGGGCCTGACCCTCTGCATTTTAATACACGCCAGGTGACATAGATGCTGCAGGTCCCTGAGCCACACGTGGTTAGGGAGGTCAGTCCCTGCACATTTGGTGACTCACCGTGAGGCCTGCTGCACTAGGGTAGGAAAAAAATAAGGTGTAGAGGAAGTGGGAAGCTCAAAGTTTTTCCCTTCCAACCCAAGAGATGTTGGAAGGAAAAAGGGAAGCAGAGAAAGGTAAGATGCACCTCAACATCCCCTATTTGGATGAGAGTCCAAAAGAGAGCTCCCTCAGAGAGCAGGGACTTTTTTCCTTTTTGGAGGAGACTTCTGTCTAGCTTGTGGTTTCTGACTCTGGAATGAAAATACACTGGTGGGAGCATCCCTGAGGAAAGGCCTCAGTTAACTCTCCAATGCCTTCTTCTGGTCCCATAGTTGGTACCCAAAACTCCTCACAGCCCCTGAAAGTCAGCCTGGGGACTGATAGTTTCTTGACAGAAACTATCACAAGGGGTCCCCACCAGGCTTCAGTGTCACCCTCAGCACAGCAAGAACCGGGGTGAGGGCTAAGTTTACAGGGAAACATGGTGTCATCAGAGATGCCAAGCCACTGGGGTTCAGCAGCAGAAATCAGCTGAACATCCTCTGAAAGGGTTAGTTGACCTTGGAATTCTGCAAGCCAGGGAGCAGCCCAGCTCAGCCCCCGCCACAGAGACTGGAGCAGTTCTAGAAAACAGTGAAGTCCAAGAACTACATCCTCCTTCCCCCACTGACCATCCAAGGTCACGTACACAACACCTAAGGGACCCATCGTGACTTTAAAGAGGCACAATGGGTGGGGACAGGAAGAGAGTGTTCGTGCAAAGAATATAAGCATAAACTTATAGACTGTTTACTGAGTTGGAAAAATGATTCCACTCGACTAAATATTAGTATCCAGCAGTGTGGATCAGACCAAACTACCTGCTCTCTGCATGTAAAATGTAGTCCCAGCTACAGACATAAGTAGTCCTGATCTATTTGTATATGGCGTGGACTCACAAATGCAGCATGCAACTATGATACCAGATTTTTTGGTCATTTCCTACAACTCCTAACCATTCAGAGGTATGCAATATCTCCAATGGTTAATTTCTCATATAAGTTTTCCTTCTTATGTGGAGCTTCATACAAGTGACCCTAACTTAAGCTCTTTTCTCTTCCTCATAAACCCATCCATAATTGTTTATGGATGCCCTGACACTCTAAGGAATGGCTTAAAGGAAAAGGCCTTCTTGAAAGAATGCATATCCCAATAGTGGGCACTAATTGATTAAATAACAGCATCCCTAAGCTCCCGCTAAACTTATGCTGCCAGGAAGAAATGTAGAGGTGCTCTCTGAGAAATGCCCCTTAGTACAGTCCATGAGGAACAAGCTTTTGTAAACTGGAAGTGATTGGACCTACAAAGGGACTCGCCAAAAGGATTTAGGCACACCTTCCCAAACCTAGAGTAGATAGAGACGGCTGATTACTGCAAGATACTTCTGAATGGGGGAGCACACGGGTATGCGTGCCGGTGGGCGGCACGCATGTACACACACACACACACACACACACACACAGTGTCCTGAATCCAGAAGTGATAGCAATGCCTCCTACCTAAAAGCACCGCAGGGGATAGAGGAGGATTTCTCAGGATCTCTGTGATGCTTCCCTTGGTGATGAGTGATACGTCCTTTCCTCTTGACCCTCATCCCCATTTCCATTCTCAGGAGAATCACCGCCACAGGGCACCAATGTTACTGATGGGAAGTGTTTCAAGTTGCTCAGATTCAAAAATGAATGAACGAAAGAAAAAGCAAATGAACGAATGAATAGGGGCACCTGGGTGGCTCATTTGGTTGTGTCTGACTCTTAATTTCAGCTCAGGTCAAGATCTCATGGTTCAGTTTGTGGGATCGAACCCCATGATGGGCTCTGGGCTGACAGTGCAGAGCCTCCTTGGGATATTTTCTCTCTCTCTCTCTCTCTCTCTCTCTCTCATACACACACACACACACACACACACACACACACACAAAATAAATAAACTTTATAAATAAATAAAGATGAGAGATACTACATCAGAGACACAAGAGCTGAGTGTCAAGAACCCAAATAAGGGCTCACGCTTTACAGAGTATATTGAAGAGACAGGAAATAAGTTGTAAAGGAAACAGGGTTTTTAACTAGTGTGTAAGCAAAGACAAAAAGACCTATCAATGATCAGTAATAGAAAGCATGAAGCTAACATCCCAGGACAGATGGGATATACAAAGTATACCGAAATACATCATAATTACTCTTTGGGCCATGACTGTAAAGGATAATCACCAGCCCATTAGTGAGTGGAAAATGGATCTCTTGTGCCCTTCTTTGTGTACGCACATAAGTTAACTGTACCTGGTTCTCAGAACAGAATGTGATTTCCAGAATTCTCAATAAAACTTTATATCATCTTCATGAAATTCTGGGTACAATATCCAGACATGCCCTGAGCAGGGTTGAGATTATGGTACCCCAACTGGGAGGAATCAGGCAGCATTCCCCCTCCACATGCAGCAACTCTCATTGTGAGCTACCCTTGTCAAATGCGTGTAACATTGTGTTTATTTCCTCTAAGTGAATGATACACTCTATTGCTTAAGAAGCTGAATCCTCCTTTAAAACGTGTTGGAAACCATCAAACAAAACAAAGTTTCACAAAGGTCAAACACGTGTCTTTATGCCCCAGACCACTATACATTCTAGGCTCCCCTGATGCCAGCCAGTCTCCCTCCTCACAGCCCTGCAAACAGATGGAGGTTTTCTCCCTTGACTCGTTGAGTGTCCTCCATGCCTTTCTAATTCATACTCACCAGTTAAGGCTTAGATCATTTTTCACTTCCTTAAAAAAAACCTTCCTTGGCCACTCAAACCATTGATCTCCCCCTTCAGTGAAGCTTCTTGAGGGAGTATTGATTGTACCATAATTGCAGTATTTAATCACGCACTGTCTTGTATTTCTTAAGGTTTTTTTTTTAATACTAAGGCATTTTCCAGAAAAAAATGTGAAGCTCTCACTACCAAAGGGTTTGTCAAATAAAGGATTAAGTTCCAGGTTTTTTAACCATCTGGTTACAAAATGTTCTTCATCACTGTTTCCTGATCTTAGTTACCAGGGGAGTGGCCCCTAAAATGCTATAAATCAGGGTCAGAAGAAGCTGGGGCTCCCTGGTTTCTTGATTATCCTACCAGCCCACTGTCACATACCCACCACTTACCCTGCTCCTGACTCACTCAGCTCGCCTTCTGACTTCAGCTCTTCTGTTCCACCCACTAGCCTGGGCACTTGCCTTTTTACATAAGAGGCATATGAGGGTCTGCCTCAGACTCAGATCTCTCCTTTTAAGGCTAAGCTTCAGTCTGTCCAGGTTAAATGTGTCCTTAGCAGACACTCCTGGGAAGGCCAACTTTTGGCTGCTGTTCTAACATCCTCCTAATTGATAACCTGGGTTCAGCGGGCCTCCATGGGCCATTCGGTGGCTCTCTGCTGCCCTCTCCTGGCAACATGTGGCATTACGTCAGCTCGTTCAAGGAATTCCGCCAGTTGCCTTAACTCTTTACATTTGAGTAAAACCAATGGATTTGGCGTGCCAGGTAACAAATGGTCACTTAGTATCTATCACATGAGAGAATTTTTACATTTCACTACTTTTTCTTTGCAGTTACTTGCCTATCTCACGTTCAGCCACACAATCAGCTAGCCCTGCCTTTATTAGATCCTGATAGATCCAAAAGGCTTTCCGAAATAGCCAACCATCTACACAAGACTTTTTTTTCTTTTATATGTATATAAAAGAAAATTGGAAATGTTACAATGTGTGAGCCACTGAAATTTTAGGCAAGTCATTTATACTGCTCCCTTTTTCTGATTTGTCATCCACATGATAACAGAGTTAGGTCTGATGTATACAATGGTCATTCTCAAAGGTTTGTTTATGTAAAACTTGCCAGGTCAGCCAGTTAAAATTTAAATTTCTAGATCTCACCCTTAAACACTAAATTTCCAGGTGGGGCTCAAAGACCTATGTATTTAACTAACACCAAGCAATTCTAAAGCAAATGGCCCATGAGAAACACTGGTCTACTAGCCTGATTCTATTTCTATTTATTCTATTCCTCAATTCAGCAAAAACCACACACTCTAAAGCTTAGAAATAGAATAGCAGCTTAACAAGGACTAGGGTAAAAACAAACTTCTGTGAATAGGCATCTTTTATAAAGGACCATAATCACAATTCTCTACTTGCTGTATGATGATTGTGAGCCCAAAATATGCCTAACACCAGCATCTGATGTAAGAGACAGTGTTGTAATTTAATAACTCTCTTCCATAATTTATCACCCCGGGACCTGCAGCACACAGAGATGATGAATACCCGAGTCAGCAAATATTTTAGCACCTAGGAGACAAGTAACTGTTATTTAGAGGGCACTGTGGTGTCCTTAGGCCTGGAGACAGGAGTTCAGGAAGGTGTTTTTTTTTTTTAATTGTTGTTATTTGCTTACTCAAATGAAGACATATCAGAACAACGAGGCTCCTAATATTGTTAAAGCAGACACCAAAGAGAAAGATATTTCCGCCAGCTTCCACAGCTACTGAAAATGCAGTTTCCCTGCATTTCCAGTGGAACGCTTGGTGGCAAACACTCTCTAACAGATAAGTGCACTGGAATCTCAGGGGCTCTTGCGGAAATGCAGATTCTGATCCAGCAGGTCTGGGGGGAGCCCGGGAGTCTGCGGTTTTTCCGAGTTCCGAGGGGACTCCAATGCTGCTAGTCTACGCACTGAGTAGGAAGGCTTTCCTCAGGACTGCTCTGGAGGCAGGCTGTCCGCTTTGTGCTCCAGGTCTTACCACTTTAGGAGTGACTCTGGGCAAGTCGGAACTTTGAGCCTTAGTTTTTTCATGTGTAAAAAGCACCTCCCTCAAAGGGTAATTGTGAGAGCAGCACCTGGATGGCTCAGCTGGTTTAAGCATCCAACTCGTAATTTGGATCAGGCCATGATCTCATGGTTTGTGAGTTCAAGCCCCACATCAGGCTCTGTGCTGACAGTACAGAGCCTGCTTGAGATTCTCTCTCTCCTCTCTTTCTGTCCCTCCTCTGCTCGCTCTCTCAAAAAGATAAACTTATAAATAAATATTTTTTAAAAAGAGTTAGTGTGAGGATTAGAGGAGGAATGCCCACAAAGCACGCGGTACATGTACCTGGAGGCCTTCCAATCCACACTCCTCCTCACCGCTGCTTGACCACATGGCTGGTGGAGCACCCACGGCCGCTGTCACCACAGTTCCCAGACACTGTTCCCATCCTTTCTGGACCATCTTTCCCCCTCCCTCTACATTCCTCACTGCCCCACACTATGCAACAGGAGGTGAGGTAAGGGGGTGGAGGAGAGATGGAGGAAGGAACCAGGAGCCCAGGAATGCAGCTCTAGAAGCAAGAAAGGGTCAGAGACAGATTCTCCCCTACAATCTTCAGAACGTGTGGCCCTCCCAGCACGTGCCTTTAGCCCACTGAAGCTGACTTTGGACTTCCAGCCCCCAGAGTTGTGAGGGAATAATGCAAATTATTATTTAACTGGCTCCTCACTGTAGTTTTCCTATTTTATCAGGGCCCGACAGGGAACGTTCCCTTCCTTCTCATCCTACTAACATGCAAATTCCCTAAGGACAACAATCCTGTCTAACTATATCTCTACCAGCTGCAACAGTGCCTGGCACATAGTAGGTACTCAGCACACAGTGGGTGAATGAACAGCCTATAGCCATCTCCTCACCACTGCCTCTCTCCAGGACCCGAAGCACAGCCCCTTGAGTTCAACATTACTTTGGTTGACCCAAAACTCCACACTGCTGATGCAACTGGATTCTAAGAAATGCATACAGGCAAAACCATGTCCAGTTAGCCACAGACAAAACAGAACAAAGGAAAGGTGAGCTCTTGCTTTGGTGGAATTGTCTAACATTTCTTGAGTCTCCACCGGAAGCTTTGTTTTCCAATCAACTCCTGAACTGGGCCTGAAGTGGCCATTGGTTTACAAGCCATCGCTCATAAAATTTCAACAGCGTAACTGGCATGTTTGGATCATGTGAGGGCAGTAAAGTTACCGAGAACATAGCAGAGACAGTTGTGTTGATAGCACCAACACAGTAATTGACGAAGTTTTGGGGTGATGGTGGAGTGGAGTCCAGAGCCTATGACCAAGAATTCCTGAAGTTGTCTTTGGTACAAAAAGGTGATTTTATTAAAGCACAGGGACAGGACCCATGGGCAGGAAAGTTTGCACTGGGGTTGTGAAGAGTAACCCATTACATACCCTCAGGTTGAGAGGGGGTCAGGGATAGAGTTAAGTCTCTAAGGTATTTTGGAAGCAAGGTTTCCAGAACCTTGAGGGGCTAGCTGTTGCTAGGGAAATGCCACTGTTACCATTTAATAAAACCTCAGTCATGAGACCCTTCAGGATATACTGGAAGGCTATGAGCTTGGAGTACAACTGCCAGCATTGATGTTGGGGTAGTTGAGATAAAGAAAGTAGACTTGCAGGATCCTCTAGGTTGGGATAAGGTTAAGCTAAAGATCTCTTTTGCCCCTAGCGAAGTGTCATCATTGAGGCAACTGAGCTCCTAGAGGGAGGTCACTCTGCCAGTCTCACGGACTTGTCAATGGGCTGTAGGCAGTAAGGGAATTTAAGTTTTCATTTGCCTGAGTTTCCCACATGACCACGGCCAGCACTTAAACCCCCTTCCTTTGTTCTCAGGCAGCCAGGAGTGTCCGAGGAATATCACACAAATTCTACCTGGGTTGTGGGGGGGCGGGGAGGGCAGCCTGTATTTTGTGCTCAGCTTGCCCCAAACTCCCTCATCAATAATCAATAGGATAGTAATTAGAAGCAGCTCAACCAGTCAGCACAGATTAGCAGGGGTTTTCCCCTTCTCTTCTTCATCTAAATTGTGGAATGACCCCTCCCTTCTTTTCATAAAAACCCCTTGGTTTCCCCACATGAGCAGGACATGGTTCTGGTTACTCCAGAATCTATGCTCCCCAAATGGTACTTCTGAGACCCCAAATAAAGGCCTCTGTTCTTTTTCAGTTCTGCCTCCTCTTCTCCACTGCCACGCTCAAAAGCAGCCGAGTCATCCCTGGAAAGGGAGAAGGAGTGACCGTTTGTTGATCACAGATGCAGAGACTGAATCTAAGAGGTTAAAACACCTGCCCAAGGTGTTTTCCTCAGGGCTGTGTGACCAGGAAGGTTTTGCCTGCCAGTGGCTCTGAGGGCGTGCTCCCAGGACTCATTCTCAGTCCCCCCTCAGACCTACAGAACCAGAGGTTCGGGGGTGGACTCCGGGTCTGTGTTTTTAACAAGCCCTCCAGGGGACCCCCTGCACCCCGAAGTGTGACCACCTCAGACCTCAGCCATGCTGCTCTCAGCTGCTGGAGGCCCGCTCCAGTGGGTCCAGGGCTCCCTGAAGGGGTAGCGGTGGACGAGAAGCAGTGAAGAGACACGCAGCGCAGTTTCTTAATTGGTCCAGCCTGGCATCGTCTTGTCCTATTTCCTTATTATCCCCGTATCTCCTCTGTATCCTGCATCTCCTACTAACTCCTCTATCTCCTTCTTCACTCCTCCTGTATCTATCTCCTTATATCTCCTTCTTCCTAGCCAGGTCTTGGGCCTTTATTTATAGACTTAATGACATCAAAAGGTGGAACTTTTACAAATAATTCTCAGTGATAAAGATGCTTTGAAAAGGGTGCAGAAACAGGTTTTACAGAGGTATTTCTTCAGAACTATTCTAATTACAATGAGGTAACTTACACATCAGAGGATAACAGGATATTCTCCGTGAAAAGCAGATAACATGCACATTTGTTTGAACCAGTAGTAAATCTTACAACTAAGAAGATAGCAGGATGTTTTCAGTGAGAAGCAGAGAGCAAACACATTTTATAACATTTATAACATTTTTTATGATGCTAAAA
>NC_043704.1:127738376-127745766 GCF_006229205.1 Suricata suricatta | reverse complement strand
TTCAGAACTATTCTAATTACAATGAGGTAACTTACACATCAGAGGATAACAGGATATTCTCCGTGAAAAGCAGATAACATGCACATTTGTTTGAACCAGTAGTAAATCTTACAACTAAGAAGATAGCAGGATGTTTTCAGTGAGAAGCAGAGAGCAAACACATTTTATAACATTTATAACATTTTTTATGATGCTAAAACTCAGTCATAGACAGGGCTAGGAGGCATTCTATTTGGCTCACAAGAGGAAGAATACATTCCTGATGGTTAGTAAGTAAACCTCTTGGCAACCTTGTTCTTTGATGTTGAAGGTGTAAGCCCCATAGGCGCCCCTAGACAGCCGGCCTTTGCACAGGAGTTTAAGTTGTAACTACTCTTACCCATCCTCACAATGGGCACCAAATTAGCATATGTTTGTGCAGTAACTTGTGCCTGGCTCTTGTTTGTTTCTATTTCCTAAGTTAGGCTTTTCTCCCTGGGCCAGGGTAAACATTATCTTTGTGTTCTTTAACCCCCCCTTATTTCCATGTCTTAAGTTTGTGAAGCTCAATAGAAGAGCCTTTCTGACAAATACCTGCAGTGCCTTGTTTACCTTCCTCTTCATAGAGGTGGGAATATGCTTCCTCCCATGAGGTTTCTGGGGGATATCGGTCTGATTTGGAACATTGTGAGGTCTAATCAATAGCAACGGGCTTAATTTTACATGAGCAATGAGTTTACAGGAGATGCCAGCTTCCGCCCCTGTGGCAGGAGCCGTGCTACATCTACCATTTCCTTACTGTGACCGTGTCATCCAGCAAGGCCGGTGCGGCTCCCAACACTAAGCGTCTTCATACCTACCTCTGGGAATGTTTAAATGTTAAATCAGAGGGTCTAATACTTGCCCTAAAAATGTAGAGACTTACAGGATGCATAAAGCTAGCAGTAAGAGAGAAAAGATCAGTACTCGTCACAGGAAGGAAGTTTGAGAGAAAGCCAAAAAATAACCCTCACTCCCCCTCACCAGGGTCCATGGACTCCACAGCACAAAGCAGACCAGATCACTGAGGCCTGACCAGGCCACCAGAGTGAGGGAAAGTGGAACCATAGGGACACTCTGAGGAAAAAAAGGAAGCAATCTTATCTTATGAAGGAAGAGAGCTATTTTTGTATTTACTATTTTATATAAAGGGACACAAAGGCAAAAAGTAGAATCCTGGCAATATTAAATAGATCAGATATACAGTTAAAGACAGGAGAGGGAATATAAAATCTAAAAAGAAACATCATATCTAAGGGTGACATGAAGTTCAGGATTTTCTCTAAAATACTACTGCAAAATAAGGGGCACCTGTGTGGCTCAGTTGGTTGAGCATCTGAATTCAACTCAGGTCATGATCTCACAGTTCGTGGGTTCGAACCCTGCATTAGGCTTTGTGTTGACAGTTCAGAGCCTAGAATCTGCTTCTGATTCTGTGTGTGTGTGTGTGTGTGTGTGTGTGTTTGCCCCTCTCTCACTCATGCTCTTTGTCTCTCCAAAATAAACATTTAAAAAATTAAAAGAAATAGTACTACAAAATAAAGTAGGTGAAGCAGGGGAGAAGAAACAAGACCGGCAAAATGTTGATGACTTCAGAGTAACTGAAGTTTGTTGTTATTCTCTCCATTTTTGCATGTGTTTGAAAATTTCCCAGGGCTCAGACAGAACATGTAAACATTGCAGCCTGCTAAGGGCATCTGCTAAAACAGAGAAGAGGCTAGAAGTTTCAGCAACTGACAGGACAACTCCATGGTTTTGATCTCAAGATATGAGCAGGAGTCAGTTTCACTCACAGGTTCCAGAATGCTAGCAAGAAAACCCACTGACCCTAGAAAAGAAAAATCCCCATATTTATACTAAAAAAAGTATTTATCTAAAATTAAAATCAACTGAGTGTCTTGGATTTTTATTTGCTAAATCTGGCAACCCTACCAGTATTCTATTTATTGTCTAACCAAAATTTAATCACTTGGACTTGGACCAGGTATATTTTCTACCTCAGTCCATGTCACCATCCTCTCTTGACTGCTCATCCTCTCTTTATTTCTCCCCTTCCTTCCATTTTTGTCCCTTTTTTCTTTCCTGGTGTCTTGATTGTATGGTTAATTTCCTCCATAGTACAACCACTTTACTCACAGAAATTAATAGAACATTTCCTCAAAATGATGCCAATTGGGGATAAACCTAGATTCAAAACAAAGACAAGCTAACATCTCATTGGTGATGGCATTTTCTGAATAACTACATTTCTGTCCAGTACTGGAAATGCACAAGTCAAGAATTTAGGAAGATCCAGGAAGAAAAATGAGAGAACAGAAAGGAGAGAGCCAGTTTGGCCCTGAATCCCATCCCCTACCACAGAGAAGGATATTTTTAATCTAGCTGTTTACACCTAAGAAGTGAATCTAGATAATTAGTCATATTTAAAAAGAAAAGACAAGTTTTATTTTGTAGAAGAGAAGTTTAAAAACAAAACAAACAAAAAAAGGGCAGGAAAATCAAGAGTAAAAGATAATGCATAGAACTCTTTGGCTGACATTTTGTAAAAACAAAGAATTTCACAAATGTTCTAATTAGTCTTCAACCCCGGTAGGTGGTGGGTGGCAAGACTTATTACCATAAGTTTACAAGGAGAGAAGCAGGCTTAGCAGGGTGGAGAGGGCTAACTGGGATTCTGGAGTTAGGGCTGAGCATGGGAGAAACCCAGCTTTGGGTCTGAAGAACGTGCAGGCCTCACTGGGCCTCCAATCGCTGGAGCCTCCTGATGTCAGGATGCATTCCTGAGGAATCTTTTGTTTGCAGGTGACAGAAAACAAGACAGGCAGTGAATTTTCTGGATCTCAAGACTGAAAAGCCCAGGAGTTATCTAGCAAGTCAGGTATCCCTTGCCCCAGGAGCTAAAACTACCTTACCAGGTCTTGGCACTTTTCTCTCCATTTCTCAGCTATCACGCCCTCTGTACTACGGAGCTCTGTCCTCAGAGTTTATTCCTCCTGATGGTTTTTAGTTTGCCAAAAAGTTCCATCTGTTGCATCTATTCAGGTTCCAGGCCTCCAAGAAGTCAACAACAAAAAAAGAGCCCTTTCCTAAAAGAACCGGAAACAGTCCCTTCAAGAAACACTGGCTGTGCTTGGGCTGTGGCTCCATTTCCTAACCAGTTACTGTAGAACAAGAAATCCAACTGAAGGATTGGCTTAGAACCCTGGCCAAGAATGGGCCACCCCCAAAGCACGTGGCCAGAAATAGGACGAATTCCTCAATTTCCGGCCTTGACATCAAATCTCTGGATTCTGACATTGCACAACTAACCCTTCTCAGGGGTCAACCTCCTGGAAGAAGAATCCTTTTTGGGATCACTTCAGAAGAGTCTGTGCTGTGGACATCAGCTCCTGCTCCTCAGAAGACTCAGAAGCCAGGCAGCATGAGAGCGAGAAGGGAAAGCCAGTGACATCAAGGATGGACACATCCAAAGCATACCATGAGTAGTCTTCAAACCCCGGCTGCCAGGTACTGCAAGGAGCCCCGAGCAAGAGCTAGATGGAGAACAAAATGGCCTGAAGCAAAATCCAGAGGCTACATAAGAGATTCCAGTTATGTGGCTGATAGTGAGAGGCCAGACTGAGCTATGGGATGAGCTTCTTAATTCCCTGAGGAGAGAACCTGGTGGTGACCTGAAGGTCGCCTGCGGCTATCACTGGAATAACACCCACACTCTTTCTTTACCATCTGCTCAGTTCCCTTCCTATCATTTGACACTATGCTGACGGGTCATACCCAAATGTGAACCCAAGGGGCGCCTGGGTGGCTCAGTTGGTTAAACATCTGACTTCAGCTCAGGTCATGATCTCACAGTTCATGAGTTCAAGCCCCATGTCTGGCTCTGTTTCTGACAGCTCGGAGCCTGGAGTCTGCTTTGGATTCTGTGTCTTCCTCTCTCTATGCCCTTTCCCCACTCACACTCTGTTTCTCCCTCTCTTTCAAAAATAAATAAACATTTAAAAAACAAATGTGAACCCAACAAACAGATGTAGTAGCTGTGTATTGTTTTTATTCCATTCAAGATCTAGTTCCCCCTTTTTTTCTGGTAAAAGCATCCTATTTTTAAAAATAAATAATCATCCACGTTCAACCTTAGTGTGGTTTGAATGGAGTAGAACCAACCCCCCGATTCTAGAAACAGTCAAATTATGAAGGGATAGGGATAGGGAAAGGTAAGATAAAACAGGCAGGGAGGAAAAGGTGAGGACCTGAGGTTGCTGGGTGGGGGAAAAAACACATATTTTAAAACAATGCTGGGAGTATCTGTTCAGAAAAAACTCCCTCAAGTGTAAAGTTCCTCTTAAGAATGTGACAGACAGTACATACTCTCCCTCAGGTTCCCCTCAGGAATTTGGCAATCAAAGTACCTAATTAAAATAAGTAAACCATAAAACTTAAGTTACTCAAGGGGCAGAATGATCACAGTCTGATCTTCACACAAGGGAATCGAGCCAATCAGAAATCTACAGCCCAGAACCTAGAGTTGTCTGGCCAATAAGGGCAGGGCCTGAGAAAGATCAAAGGGGAAGGGAAGGATAAGGACTTGACCAGAATCTTACAAAACCAAGTCCGTTGCCTGTTGCCCCCAACATTCACTTTCAAATGACCCCTCTCTGTAAAGAAAGCTTTCATACAATTCTTTCTTTCTGATCTTACATACTTTTGCCCACTGCTCATTTTATTCTGGGTCCACCTCTTCCTTCTTTGAAGCAGTGAGACAACAAATCCTGGGTATTGAGGTAAAGAATCCTGTAACAAAAACAGAGATTTCCATGGCCATTGCCACACGAATGATGCAGAAACAGGCCAATCAGACTTAATCACAGGACTGGAAACACTAGAAAACGTCCTTTTGTCCTGGGTGGCTAAGCCAGAAGGAAGTACATCTAGCCACCACTTGGAGAATCATTCTGAAAATAATGTTAACACAGAGAAAGGCAGATCCAAGAAAAGGAGAGAAGCAGATTTCTGGTAACATGATCCAGGAACTTGGATCCAACCATGTCTAAAGCCAAATATGAAAGCTAGACTTTTTCATTTAAATTCTTGTTTTGCTAAAACCCGTCTGAGTTGGTTTCTGTTGTTTGCAACAAAAAAACATCCAGCCAGGACTACTACTAGCTCACAAGCACGGATATGAAAATCAGCCCCGAGAGCTTCATGCTGAGCAAAGCAATGGCACGTCTGTGCACACTGGAACAAGCCCCCTTTCCTCCTAGACACGAGGAGTCCGAGTTAACGCAGCTCATGTTGTTTGGGCAGATTTCAGCCACAGCCCGCCCTCTGATGAGCAGCTTTGCATTCTGTTCTAACTGCATGTATTTATATAGCAGCTCTGTGCCTGGTTAACATACAAACCATTGGAACTGAGCTCAAGTTAATAACTCATCGATTAGACACTGGCAATTAGGGCATAACCAATCCATCAGTTATCAGTCACATGGTAAGTGTTTGGTAAATGACTGAATCTTGTCATTATAAAGCACTAAGACCCCTTGGATAGTGACATCAACCTGGGCTGAGTATCAGAAATAGATAGAAAGGGCTGTCTAGTCATTAGTCAGGACACCTGCAAGTTTGAGCCCCACATTAGGCTCTGTGCTGACAGCTCAGAGCCTGGAGCCTGCTTCAGATTCTGTGTCTCCGTCTTTCTTTGTCCCTCCCCTGCTTGTATTCTATCTCTCTCTCAAAAATAAATAAACATTTAAAAAATTTTTTTAAAGAACTGAGTGGTATGTGGAAGGAAACTTTCCCTAAAGATGGACTCTGTGGTTATAAATATGCCTCCAAATTTTTAAGCCTCCTTCCTTCAGAAAGTAAAGCCTAGTTCCCCTCCCCATGAATATGAATTACTCTTACTGATTTGTTTTTAACAATTAAAATGTGACAGAAATGATGGTTTATGACTTCAGGGACTAGATCTTAAAAAGCATGCCTTACTGTCTCTTGGAGCCTGGGGCGGCGGCGAGCCTGAACGTTGGGCTAGTAAGCACAGATCCTCCTGCAGGGGCTAAAACCTGGTAGAAATATCAGCTTCCTGATCAGACTCCAGGGAGACTGAGGTCCCAGGGGCTAAGCTGCACGAGGATAAGTTGTCGGAGCTGCCAGACACAGGGACAAAGGGAGGGATAGAAATCACACCAATGGCAGATCTAAGGTCCTCGTATAATGCAAAGGAGGAGAGATGAAAATCAGAGCTGGAAAGGAGTGTATAAGTGAGACAGCACACAAGGTAACATCACAGGCTGAAGGCTGGAAGAGGAGGGACCTGAATCCGGCAGAACCTCCTGGGCTGGCCATGGGAGGAGGTGCTGGGCAAGCCAGGCTACAGGCTCAAACTAGACTAGAGGTTTTAAACCTTAACGTGCAAGAGTGGTTTTCTAAAACATAATTACCAGAAGGCCTGAACAAACACTTCTCCAAAGAGGACATCCAGATGGCCTACAGGCACATGAAACGATGCTCAGCGTCACTCATCATCAGGGAAACACAAATCAAAACAAAAACACTGAGATGCCATCTCATACCGGTCAGAGTGGCTAAAATGAACAAATCAAGAAAACTATAGATTCTGGCGAGGATGTGGAGAAATGGACACCCTCCTACACTGCTGGTGGGAATGCAAACTGATGCAGCCGCTCTAGAAAACAGTGTGGAGGCTCTTCAAAAAACTATCGATAGAACTCCTGTATGACTCAGCAATAGTACTACTGGGGATCTACCCAAGGAATACAGAAGTGCTGATGCACAGGGGCACATGTACCTCATGTTCATAGGGGCACTTTCTACAATAGCCAAATCATGGAAAAAGCCTAAATGTCCATCACGTGATGAATAGATCAAGAAGATGTGGTATATATACAATGGAGTATTACATGGCAATAAGTGACGAAGGCCCGCTCCGGCGGGTCCAGGGCTCCCTGAAGGGGTAGCGGCGGACGAGAAGCAGTGAAGAGACACTCACGCAGCGCAGTTTCTTAATTGGCCCAGCCCGACATTCTTATTCCATCTCCTCTATCTCCTGTATCCTGTATCTTCTTATATCTCCATCTAACTCCTCCTTAGCCAGGTCTTGGGCCTTTATTTAAAGATTTATGACATCAAAAGGTGTGAGAAGCCCAAAACCTTAAAATTAGAGCTAGACAGACCAAGACTTAGCTGGTCTGTGCTATTTCTGAGAAAATTAAAACTGGACCCGCCCTGCTTGTTCTGCTTCTGTACTGATGCTTGGGGGGCAACACCCTGGGTGGGAACAACCAGATGGCTGGGTGGGAACAGCCAGATGGTCAGGGAAGGTCAGCTGGAAAGCCCGATAACAGGGCAGGGAGTATTA
>NC_043704.1:127736582-127738276 GCF_006229205.1 Suricata suricatta | reverse complement strand
CACAAAAATCCTCAGTAGGCCCCAAAAACACCTGGTTTCCCAGCATCACCCTCGACTTACAGGACTTAGAGCTTAAGACAAGTTCTTACAACCCAGCAAGTTCCCTCCTAAAAGAACAATGGTTCTACGTTTGCCCAGGACATAAAATTGGTAACAGAGCCTGGAGACATATGTGTGGGGGGACTGATTACTATTTTTGTGCAGCTTGGGCATGTGTCAGCACCGGAGATATCTGGTGGCCTGCTCCTGTTAAGGATGACTTAATCACCGTCCGCAGGGCAGACTCGAGGCCTGGAGATTACTTGAGGACAGATTCTCCATGGAAAAAGTGTTGCGATCGAAACAAAAAATGCAACCCAATAGTTATTACCTTTACAGAAAAGGGAAAATCTGATAGCCGCTGGGAAGCTGGCAACACATGGGGACTACGTATGTACACTACAAACCAGAGAGGCCTCCCAGGAGCCCTTTTCACTATACGGATCATTGTTCGACCAATCTCAACCATTAGTGTAGGACCCAATCTGATAGTAAACAGGCCCGTAAAACTCCCCACTCAGACAAGTAGGCAGCACCCCTCCACCTCAGTGCCACCAACCCAACAGAACAACAGTGTTCCCTCTCTTGGGGATCCCAGTGTTTCCTCCAAACAGGCCACTCATGCCCCTATACCAGAAAGGGAACCACAGACCATAACAAACCCCTTATGGAACCTACTAACAGCTACTTACAAAACCCTAAACCTAACTAACCCCAATGTAACCAACGCCTATTGGTTATGTTATGACATAAAACCTCCTTTCTATGAAGCAATAGGCTTAGCAGCACCCTTTAATCTGTCCGATAATGAAACACCTGCTGCCTGTAAATGGGATCGGAAGGGACCGGGACTCACTTTCCAGGTAGTCACAGGCACAGGAACTTGTATTGGAAACTTCCCTCGTGATCAGTCCCAAATCTGCACCCCTGCTAACCAGACCATACCCCAAACTAAATGGATAATTCCACCTCCTAACGGATGGTGGATCTGTTCTAAAATGGGACTCACCCCCTGTGTAAACTGGAACATTTTTAATGCAACCACAGAGTATTGTATTATGGTATTAGTGCTCCCTAGAGTCATTTACCGCGAGAAAGATGACATATATAACATATATGAATTATGGACAGGAGGGACATCAATAACCAAGACCAAACAGGAACCTTTTACGGCCATAACCTTAGCCACGCTATTCGGTCTGGGGGTAATAGGGGCAGGGACAGGGATCTCCTCTTTAGCTATCCAACATCAAGGGTTCACTAATCTCAGGGCTGCCATTGATAAAGATATAGCTAGAATAGAAGAGTCCATCACCCATCTAGAAAAATCTCTAACCTCCCTATCTGAAGTTGTCTTACAGAACAGAAGACGGTTAGATCTACTTTTTCTCCAGCAGGGAGGTCTATGTGCAGCCCTAAAAGAAGAATGTTGTTTTTATGCTGACCACACTGGGGTGGTTCAAGACTCTATGGCTAAAGTCAGAGAAGGTCTAGCTAAACGAGAACGAGAACGAGAACAACAACAGGGATGGCTTGAATCCTGGTTCACTCAGTCCCCCTGGCTGACCACCTTACTTTCAGCTGCAGCCGGACCCTTGTTACTGTTACTCCTCCTCCTAACTCTTGGACCGTGTATTCTTAACAAGACCATAACC
>NC_043704.1:127695005-127736482 GCF_006229205.1 Suricata suricatta | reverse complement strand
TTCAGAACTATTCTAATTACAATGAGGTAACTTACACATCAGAGGATAACAGGATATTCTCCGTGAAAAGCAGATAACATGCACATTTGTTTGAACCAGTAGTAAATCTTACAACTAAGAAGATAGCAGGATGTTTTCAGTGAGAAGCAGAGAGCAAACACATTTTATAACATTTATAACATTTTTTATGATGCTAAAATTCAGTCATAGACAGGGCTAGGAGGCTCACAAGAGGAAGAATACATTCCTGATGGTTAGTAAGTAAACCTCTTGGCAACCTTGTTCTTTGATGTTGAAGGTGTAAGCCCCATAGGCGCCCCTAGACCAGCCGGCCTTTGCACATGAGTTTAAGTTGTAACTACTCTTACCCATCCTCACAATGGGCACCAAATTAACATATGTTTGTGCAGTAACTTGTGCCTGGCTCTTGTTTGTTTCTATTTCCTAAGTTAGGCTTTTCTCCCTGGGCCAGGCTAAGCATTATCTTTGTGTTCTTTAACCCCCCCTTATTTCCATGTCTTAAGTTTGTGAAGCTCAATAGAAGAGCCTTTCTGACAAACATCTGCAGTGCCTTGTTTAACTTCCTCTTCATAGAGGTGGGAATATGCTTCCTCCCATGAAGTTTCTGGGGAAATATCGGTCTGATTTGGAACACTGTGAGGTCTAATCAATAGCAACAGCCTTAATTTTACACGAGCAATGAGTTAACAGAAGGAGATGCCAGGTTCCGCCCCTGTGGCAGGAGCCGTGCTATGTCTACCATTTCCTTACTGTGACCGTGTCATCCAGCAAGGCCGGTGCGGCTCCCAGCAAATAAGAAAGAATGAAATATGGCCATTTGTAGTAAAGTGGATGGACCTCAAGGGTGTCATGCCAAGTGAAATAAGTCAGGCGGAGAAGGACAGATACCATATGTTTGCACTCATAGGTCTAACAGGAGAAACCTAACAGAGGACAGGGAGGGGAAGGGGGAAAGAGGGTTGGGGAGAGGGACACAAATCATGAAAGACTATGGAATACTGAAAAGGAACCGAGGACTGAAGGGGGAGGGGGAAGGGGGAAAGGGGTGATGGTCATGGAGGGGGGCACTTGTGGGGGGAAGCACTGGGTGTTATATTTTACAATAAATTATTATAAATTTAAAAAGTAAAATAAAATAAAATAAAACATAAATTACTAAGCCCCACCCCCCAGAGATTCTGATTCTAATGTCAAAGGACGAGTCTGATAATCTGCATTTCTGACCAGTTCCCATGGTGTTGCTGACTCTGCTGGCACACTCTGAGAATGGCCACACCAGGCAGAAGGGCTGGAATTATGCACGGCTTTGGGTCCAAGTCTGACACAGCAGAAGAACGGGTAGAGGAGACATCTCTGAGCAGAGAGACATTCATGTTCCCTGAATCTAATTAGATAACTGCATACCCCAACCCTATGTCCCCTTGATATTTCTTTTTTTAATTTTTTAATGTTTATTTTATTTTTGAGAGAAAGAGGTAGGATGTAAGCAGGGGAGGGGCAGAAAGACAGGGAGACACAGAATCCGAAGCAAACTCTAGCTGCCAGCACAGAGCCTGACATGGGGCTTGAACCCATGAACGGGAGACCACGACCTGAGCTGAAGTCTGACGCTCAAACAATGAGCCACGCAGGTACCTCTCCTTGATATTTCTTAAGCCCCATCCTCTACTCTGTGTACTCCTGTCACCACTGAAAATGAACCCCCTGTGAAGTAATCACTACCATTTATTGAGCAGTCACTATGGATTCATTAACATTATACTATTCTGACGTCAAACTGAGCAAGGGGAATACTGTTATTACCTCTAATGTACAAAATGAAAAGAGCCCAGAACTTACAGAGTTGGCTAACTGGCCCCCACATCACTCAAGGAGCTGGAACAAAACTGTAGAAGTCATCCTAACTGTTTAACGGTGAGAGAGGTGTGTCCCTTGGGAGCAGGAAGCCCACATCTCCACCCAGGGAAACAAAATCCAGCAGGCAGCAAGGTACCACGGAACGAGCTTGGCTGTCGTTATTTTTCAAAGAGAAATGAGACAGAGATGGTACCTTGCTTAATGAAACCTTGGATGCAATTCATTTCCTTTCAAAGTAGAACATAACCGAGACGCTTTTGATATTTTTCTAAGAACTCCTGCTATAGGGCAACATTCAAAAAGCATCAAATAGAAGTCAGGGGAAATCTCCGTGTTGACTATTTCTTTCTTTTCATGTGCACAAATGACTGATCTGTAGCTCATTTATTTGCAACTCTTACCCCCAGAGACAAAGCCTGTCCAACTCTATTTGGCACTGGGTTAATTACAGTTGGATAGGAAAGTTGGAAACTGGAATGCCCAACATATTATTTATGTAATCCATATGATAAATGCCAAGCAGCATTTAAACTTTTATATTTTAGATAAGTATTGGAATATTGAACATTATGTACAGGGTATATTATTAAATGAGAAAGACCAGTTTATAACAATTTTGTAAAATTCTGTCTTAGGCTGATGTCCTGGTTTGGGTTCCCATAGCAGCAGAATTCAGGAATTCAAATCCAAGTAGCTTATTTGGGAGGTGATCATAGGATACACTGGTAGATGAGAGGGGAAGTGAGACAGGACAAGGGAAGCAGCCAATAAAGCTTGCTGCTCATGCAAGTTAACACTGTGGGCAGCCCAACTGAAGCCACGGAGAACTCTGGAGCCAAGTTAGATGGCATCAGGCTGAGTTATCCCACGGGAGGGGTAAGGAATCTGGGTTATTTAAAGAGCAACCTCTGCCAGTTGTTATTTGAAGGTGCTCCCAGAGGCCATTAATTCTCGGGCACTTCCAGCCTGCCTCAAACAGATGTAGAATACGCTCTGGCTGCCAAAAACAAGCAAGCAAGAAAAAACTCAGAGGAAAAGATACAGATGCTGGCCGTTGGAATCAGGCAGAGACGGTATCCTGTTTAATGAAAGCCTGGATGCAATTCATTTCTACTGCACTGTGGTAAAGGTTGAAAGGAAAACTGGCAGAATATCCTGCCTGCCTATGGTACCTCAGTACCCCAGAACCTAGAGCTGGAGGCAAAACCTGCCCTGCTATTAGTTTTTCACAAAGTGTGACCCCAGGGAGGGGGGACATAAAAGGGTGTGAGGCAGAGAAAGGTTAGGTTGGTGCAAAGATGTGTTCCCAAGCTGGTCATCATTTGTTAACAAATGCAGTTGATTGCTTGATCTTATAAAGCATATGAGCGACAGCATTCCAGGACACTTTATCCTAAAGAAGGGAGAGGACTTAACCCTCATCTTCTGTATCTTGTTGGTGAAAGGTTTTCCTCATGATGCATTAACTCCTCTCCACTTTCAGGCTCTACCAGTGGGAGTGCCAAGGGGGTCTCATGGCCTCTCCTAACACAAAAGCAAGAGGGAAGTCAAGAGTAGGAAGCCAGAGGCATCTATTACAGGCAGGAGCGGGCCTGCAGGGTAGAACTGGAGGAAAGTGATAGAGCCAATGCACACTTGGCTATGGCAGTGGCAGTCAGGGTAGAAAATCTGGCCAAGGGCCTCAGGAACAGTGAAGGATGAGAGGATCAGAGATGTTTTGGTTATGGTTATGTGTACGTACATAAAACGTACACGCACAGGTACAAACACAATCACATTAAATGACAAGAGTTAACAAAAGATAGGGGTAGAGATGCAACCCAATTTTATTCTCTCCTATATTCTTTGATTATGTTTAAAGTTTTATACAATAAAGGTATTTTGACTTTATAATGGGTAAAGGTCATGTAGACCATTTTAGAAAGGGAGGTAGAATAAAAGACATTTATTCTTCAAAGTAAAGCAAATCAGCCAAAAAAAAGATTGTGTTCTATGTTTTACTTAATGGGCATAGACAAAGTTGTCTTCTTCAACAAAAGTTCGAATCTGTTAAGGGATTGTTTAGAAGGCAGAAATAAGTTGTTTTTCTAAATGTGACAGGTATAATTCTTGCCTTACAATAAAATCAGTTTCTAAATAACTTAAGGATATATCTTGTTTACATACCTTGTATCATTTCAATTATTCATTCACTCAACTAGCCAATACTTGTTATTCTCAAATACTTTCTGAGCCCTTACCATGGACAAGGTACTTACGAGTCACTGGTGATAATAAGAATCAAAAAGAATTGAGTAGGAAAGATCAGTTATGGCAATGAAAGTTAGTACTCACTAACTATCCAAATGCTTTCTTCCCTTTCCCAGCCTTCATTGCAATGAGGCTGGGGACATGTGACAAGGTCTGTCCAATGAACCGTGAGCTGAAGTGAGGCGTGTCACTCCCAGGCTAAGGTAGCTGGGAACTTACGTGACTCCTCCAACCCTCTCTACTCCTGTAGCAATGACCCTGGAGGCCCCATTGTCCTAGATAACATAGTTGCAGAAGGGTGAAGGATCCTCACACCTGATTCAGATCTTGCCTGGATAAAATATAAATCTTTGTTGTGTTAAGCTCCTGAGATTTCAGGGTTGTCACCACACCATAGTCAAGTTTAGCCTGAGTAATACATAGTATAAACAATTATAACATGCCATGAAAAAAAAAAAAGGTAAATTCAATGTGCCTTTAAAACAGGCAAAAGGAGAATTAATAAAGCTAGAGCTGCCACTTAAACTTCCAGTACTAAGTCATAGAACCCCCAGGAAGGACCAGTTTTCTCCGTGGCCTGGAGTGAGGGCAGACTTTTTTCTTGTTCTGGGATCCACAAAACAACAGCAATCTTCTAGGTTATTGTTTAAACCTAGTAAATGAGAAACACATCCAAATACATTAACACCAAAATCCAGAGACCAACCAGTGCTGTGCTCCTGCTGGGTGGGATCTCACTTTAGAAGGCACATCCTCACACACTTCAGACACTGTACTCTTAACGTTTTACAAGGTAGCAGACTCCTGAATGTTTGCAGTGCTTTTCTTCCACCCCTAGTGAGACAGGACAACAGGGCACATGATCACGACCTTTGTGATATCTTTTCCTCAAATCCACAACCTCAGTCTAATCATGAGAAAACACCAGAAGAACCCAAAGTGAGGGGCATTCTACGAAGTATCTGACCAGGACTTTTCAAAAGTGTTAAGATTATAAAACAAACGAAAACAACTCAAGGAAAGACCGAGTATCTGTCAGAGAAGGAAACTAAGGAGCCATTATGACGAGGCAGCATGGTATCATGATGGAATACTGCAACAGAAAAAAAGACATCAGCGGAAAAACTGGTGACATCTGAATGGTTTGGCTAATAGTGTCGCACCAATGTTTATTTCATAGTTTTGATAAATGTGGCATGGTTATGCAAGATGTTAACACTTGCTGCGTGAAGGGTGTATGGAACATCTCTATACTATCTTTACAACTCTTCTGTAAACCCTAACTATTAAGGGGTTAAAAGTTTGAAGAGGGGCGACTTCAGCTCAGGTCATGATCTCACGGTTTGCAGGTTCGGACCCCGCATCAGGCTCTGTGCTGACAGCTTACTCAGAGCCTGGAGCCTGCTTTGGATTCTGTGTCTCCTTCTCTCTCTCTCCCTCCCCCATTCATGCTCTGTCTCTCAATAATAAATAAATGTAAAAAAAAATTTTTTTTAAAGTTTGAAGAAAAGAGGTTAGAAAGGGTCTGGTTAATAAGAGTGAATATACAGAAAGGAAAAGAACAGAGTCCATGTGAGAGGATGCATGTGTGCATATGTGTATGTATATGTTTGTCTGTTGGGGGGTCTGTGTGACGGTGGGTGGGTCTGGGTGTGCGTATGTGGTTGGGGGACATCTGGTGTGGAGGGGTGTGTATATACCTGCTGATGTATGGCTGTGTGTGTGTGTGTGTGTGTGTGTGTGTGTGTGAATTTATATGCACACAACTCTACTGTGAGAAATTAACAAGCCAAGGTAGTTATGAGAGAATGAGAGCATCCTTAAATTCTGAGTCCCAGGCACCTTGCTTTCCTCACTCTACACCCATTATTTAATGAAGCTGCCAAAAAGAGCAAAAGAACACAGAGGGGGCACCTGGATTTGAACCAGGGACCTCTTGATCTGCAGTCAAATGCTCTACCACTGAGCTATACCCCCTGATGGCAATAAGCTTCACAGAAACACTTATTTCACTTTTACAAGTTACATCATACTTCATAAATACCTTTTATAGCTGAGGTTCTTCCTGGATTCAAATTCATCTTCAATTCCCTTCCAGCCACACCAGTACCTGCTTTTCCTGGAACATATATACTCATTCTCTTCCCAGAATCTCAAGCTGAGTGTAATTCTCCATATAATTCTTCAGTTTTTAAAATACACTACCAACTGCCTAGAAATCTCTGGGCACATCGGTAAATGCTTTTCCCCCATCCCCACATCAGTGAATGTTTTAAGTTTTATGGGTCACCAACAAGTATTGGACAGGAAGGGAGTCTTAAGTGGGTATCCACAAACTTCAGAGGTTCAGAGGCAAGTCTGATATTATAGGCAAAGGCTGTGCATGTACATACATTGTATACCGTGTATGTTTTCATCAAATTTTCAAAGGAGACCTCATCCAGGATGAACTGTCTTATTTTATAGTCCAACAACAGCCACCAGGTATTCCAGAGTCCAAAATTCACCTTTGAACACCTCTGATTTCTATTCTCTTTGGTTCCAGCCTGAGGATTTTTAATTTCCTATATTTCTGAGACTGAGCAGAAAGGTCAAGGAAACCTCTGCCATTGCAACGAATCCTCCCTGATGAGGTGTCGCCTCCTTGAAGCTGCAGAGCTAAGAGCAGCCACAGCTTCAGCTCGAGCTCTCCGGGTCCCAGACACCCATTCCCAGTCGTTCCACCCTAAGGCCTTACAGGAACCTGAGAGCTCACACCCCGTGTGCCCCAAAACACACTGCCCAAACCTACACCTCCTCCTATTCCGCTTTGTTGCAGTAATGACAGAGCATATTTACTGGACACTTGCTACATGCCACACACAGCACTAAAGTTTCCACCCAGAGAATCATAAGGAAAATGCCATACAAAAGACATTATTATTATCATATTGATTTTGCAGGTAGGGAACTGAGGCATAGAGTAGCCACACAGCCAGGAGGTGCTGAGGCCAGGATTCCAGTTCCCACTGGGGGCACAGCGCCCCGCCTGCCTCCTGAACCATCTGACCCGTCTCCTCCCCATCCTGGTTGGGGACACCACTGTGCACTCCATCATTTTGTCAAAACACTTAAATGGTGGGCTTTTCTCATCGTCTCTTCCCCATTCCAGGTCATCGCTGGGGACTGGGGATTGTGCCTCTGACTTTGCTTAGGTCCATCCCAACCTCCACACCAGCAGTGCCACCACCCCTAAATGGCATCCGGGCCTCCACCCCTTACAGCCAAGCAGCCATTTTAAAATGGAGTCTAGGGGCACCTGGGTGGTTCAGTCGGTTGAGCATCCAACTTCAGCTCAAGTCATGATGTTGTGATTCATGGGTTCGAATCCCACATCAGGCTCTGTGCTGATGGTGAGGAGCCTGCTTAAGATTCTCTGTCCCCCTCTCTCTCATTCTGCCCCTCCCCTACTCCTGCTTGCTCTCTCAAAAATAAATAAACATTAAAAAGATTTTTTAAATGTTCATTTATTTTTGAGAAAGACAGAGAGAGAGACAGAGACAGTATGAGCAGGGGAGGGTCAGAGAGAGAGGGAGACGCAGAATATGAAGCAGGCTCCAGGCTCTGAGCTGTTAGCACAGAGCCCAACATGGGGCTCGAACCCACAAATGGTGAGATCATGACCTGAGCTGAAGCCACCCAGGCACCCCTAAAAATGTTTTTAATTAAATGGACTCTATCTACGTCATGCCCCTTTAAATGCCTTCCTGAAAGATCCCAAGTCTCTTACACAATATGCTGAGTTCTTTTCATTTGGATCCCTAACTGCCTCTTTGACTTCGACCTCTGACATGCCCATATCACCTCCTGTGCTCCCGCTGCCTCCACTTGCATCCATCCAGCCCCAGCCTCCCACAAGGCTCCCTGGGCAGGAGATGCAATGAAGGAGATAATTAACGTAAATAATTTAGACTGCTGCCTGGCCTATACACAAAGGACATTAGTTATTATTCAACCATGAGCTATGGAAAATAACACAGCTAAAGTCAACCCATATTCTTCTGAAGGAAAAACTAGAGTGTACAGGGGGCACCTGGATTTGAACCAGGGACCTCTTGATCTGCAGTCAAATGCTCTACCCCTGAGCTATACCCCCAGTGAAGTAAGCTTGTTTTTATAGTCTATCTCTCTCTCAAGTTTCTGGTTCTGAAACCTCCAATGACTCAGGAGAGCTATAATTAGACAGAATGCTGCCTGGAAGGAGTCTGGGCATTACAAGCCTTAGAAGAAGTTTATTATGAAAAAAGACAGGATTCCTGAGACCTAAGCTCCCTGAGCCAAGAAACTCTTCTTACACTTCCCAATATGCAGAGCCTTTCTGTCCATCCTACCCTACATTAAACGGAATCTCAGTTCCAGATAAAAATCATCAGGTTCCCACAAACGGCAACATCAATATAGTATTGATGAGTGGATTCCTGTCACACGTCCTTTATAGCCAGGGCTCCTAGAAACTGAGATTCTCATTCCTCTTCATGACTTCACAGAACTGAGCTCACAACTGATACTCAATAGATATTTGTTACATTAAATTGATTCTGGGGAAAATATGTATAAATAAAGATTTGTGTGAGACAGCTTTTCCAAGCCATAGCTGTAAGATGGTTTTAATCCCACAAAAACAGATGGCCCCTGAGTTACATTCTTATATAACATAACTTGCCTGACACTTGGAATATTGTCAACTGCGACAGGTCATCGGATGAAGAGAAACAAGATTCCAAACAAGAGCCTTTTAATCAATTAAGTAAATAATGGATCCTGGTCCTACCTACCACCAAGATTCCTTTTCAACTTCCAAATACAACCATAGTTAGAGCCATCTACACCTCATGGCTTTATATAAAGGCACCTCTCACCCTGAGCACCTTCCGGTGCTTCTTTTAGAAATCTTGAATGCTCAAATCTATGGAGAAGTCTCTCTTCCACTGATTTCCCAGAGGACCCACATTTTTCAGGTCTTTTCAAAAGACCCTAAGTTTGAGTTGGTCATTGTATGTCAGGGTTGTGGTTGGTTGGGAGCCCAGCAGAGGGAAGAGGCTCCATGCCACTCTTTTTCTCCTCTGCAGCAGGCTGGAAATGAGAGCCAAGAAAAGAATCACAATGAATGCTCCGCTCATTGTTCTCCCTCCCTCCCCCCAGAACCTCAGTGGGAGTTGAGATTTTAGCAGTAACAGATGTAGTCCGTGCTCCCTATCTAAGAACCAGCATGGGAAGGGATTTGGAGATCATTTATCCCGACCGCCTCTTTTGCTGACTATGAAACGCAGATGGAGGGAAGCTGAAGACCTTTGTTTAAAGTCACAGATACACCAGAGCAAGATCAGAACCAAGGGTCCACCCTACTACCAGCTCCTTGGAGACTCCTCAGTGCTAGGAATCATGTAGGTGCTCATTGAATGTCTGTGGGATAAATGTCAGACTTCTTGTCAACTGAGAAAAGGGGGAGGGAAATGAAACAGAACAAAGGCCTTTATTTGGGGTCTCATAATTGTAATTTGGGGATGGAATAGTCAGAAGAGTGTCCTGGGGCGCCTGAGTGGCTCAGTCGGTTGAGCGTCCAACTTCACCTCAGGTCTGTGGGTTTGAGCCCTGCTTTAGGCTCCGTGATGACAGCTCAGGGCCCAGGGCCTGCTTTGGATTCTGTGTCTCCTTCTCTCTCTGCCCCTCCCCCACTCATGCTCTGTCTCTCAAAAAATAAAATTTTAAAAACATTAAAAAAGATTTTTAGAAAAGTGTCCTGCTCATGTGGGGAACAGAAGGTATTCTTTTGAGAAAGATGGATGGGGTAATGACATGACTTAGATAAAGAAAAGGGGAAAAACTGCATTTGGTGCTGATGAGTTGAGCTGCTTCTGATTACTCTCTTACTGATTACTTCATCGGTGCTATCAAACAAAGCTGTCCCAGGGGCGCAAAACAGCCCCACTTGCCCTATCTACAGCTGGTGACCAGGAATGATGGTTGAGCTGACCTATTGTTGTATTACTAACTTCTCTTTCCTTCACCATCGCGGTATCACATATGTGAACTGGCTCTCATTATCAAAATATAAGTAAAAGTTAGTATGTGTTTTAGCTGTAAGGTATACAACCCAAATAATCTAGCCTGAGCTCCAAAGCCCATTATTCAAAGATTTACATCAGGACTACAGAAGAGGAGGCGGTAACAGCACAAAACATCTTGCAGAAATATCTGGAAAACTGTGGCAATTATTCAAAATATGCTCAACCACAGAGTTTTGGAAACTGAGTCTTCCTAATATGTCCAGATCCCATAGCATTATTTCATAATGGGAATGAATCATAATTTAAGTTTCAGGCCATTAGAAGTCATTTTCCCCTTACATTAAGGATTTCCCCCCCATCTTCATTCTCAGTCAAATGCTTTTTCAGTTTTTAACCCTCAGGTTTCTTGACTGTAAAATGGGGCTGTTGCAATTAGAAAATCTCCTTAAAGTTTTCCAATCTCAGCAACGTATGACTCACAAATTCCAAATTTAGCTTCTAGTGGGGGACTAGACCAAAATTACCAGTATGGCCAAAACGTGGTAGCAAAAAGTGATTAAAAAGAAAGGGAATGTGTTTCTGTGGCCACAGGACTTACCAGCAGCCTTACTATCCTAATCGTTACTCATTTTATTCCACACAAGATACTGTTTTATATAAATATCTACACTCTATGAAAATATATTCAGCATTACTACATCTCTAATCAAAAGAGAAATGCAAATCAAGCTATTACCTCACACCCTTTAGAATGGCTGCTATCAAAAAGAACAGAAAATAACAAGACTTAATGAGACTGAAGAAACTGGAACCCTCATGCACTGTTAGTGGGAATGGAAAATGGTGCAGCCACTATGAAAGCAGAACATTGGTTCCTCCAAAAATGAAAAATAGAACTACTCTATGATTCAGCAATACCACTTGTGATATGTGTTCTGAAAGAATTCAAAGAAGGGTATCAAAGAGATATGTGCACACCCATTCACTACAGCACTGTTCACAATAGCCAAGAGGTGAAAGCAACCCAAATGTCCATCAACAGTGAATGGATAAAGGAATTACTGTATAAATATATAATGGAATATTATTCGACCTTGAAAAAGAAAGAAATCCTACTATTTGTAACAAGATGAATAGGTCTGGAGGACTTGATGCTACATGAAATAAGCCAGACACAGAACGACAAATAATGCGTGATCCACTTTCATGAGAAATCTCCAACAGCCAAGCTGTTTCTCTCCTAGAACTATAGAGCAGATGCAGTAGCAGGTAGCAGGATCTGGGTGAAGGGGGAATGTGGACATGCCAGTCAGAGGATACAATTCGGAGGAGCCAGGTGAGTAAGCTCTGGAGATCTATAGTACTATAGAGGGCCAACAGGTGACACTATTGTATGTGGACTTAAAAATTTGCTAAGAGGGTAGAACTTACAATGTGTTCTTACCACAGAAGAAAACATCTATTAAAAACAAGTAAATAAATAAGGGGTGAGAGGAACTCTTGGAGGCAAGGTGATGAATGCTTACAGCCTTGAATGTGGTGATAGTTTCATTAAGTGTGAACTTATTTCCAAACTCAGCAAGTTGCTGTATATATTACACATGTATATCTTTTTTTATGTCAATCACACCTCAATAAAGTAGTTTAGGAAAAGAGAGGGAAAAAAAGTTGTTGAGGGCTGAGGGAAGAAAGGAATTAATGTTTACTCGGTAAAGAGTTTCAGTTTTACAAGATAGGTTTTAGAGATCTATTGCACAACAATGTGAACATACTTAACACTAATGAACTGTATGCCTAAAAGTGATTAGAATGATGGGCGCCTGGGTGGCTCAGCTGGTTAGGTATCCAACTTCAGCTCAGGTCATGATCTCACTTTTCATGAGTTTGAACCCTGTTCTAAGGCTCTGCTTCAGATTCTGTGTGTGTGTCTCTCTCTACCCCTCCTTTGCTTGTGCTCTCTCTCTCTCAACAATAAACATTAAAAATGATTAAAATGGAAATTTAATGTCATGTTTTTAATATTTATTCATTTTTGATACAGAACGTGAGCAGGGGAGTGACAGAGGGAGAGGGAGACACAGAATCCAAAGCAGGCTCCAGGCTCTGAGCTGTCACCACAGAGCCCAACACAGGGATCCAACCCACGAACCATGAGATCATGACCTGAGCCAAAGTTGGACACTCAACCGACTAAGTCACCCAGCCGTCCCCAATGTTATATGTTTTTCACCAAAAGAAAAAAAACCTATGCCCAATATTAAAAAGAATTTGCATAATGAAGCAAGCCACCTCAAAAAAATCAAACACATGCCCAGTGTAGAAATGGCAGGCATATTAAGTGCTTCCCTCACATGATGGAAAGCCACTGCACAACCTCCAGCTTTGTGAACAGATTTTGCCTGATTCACAAACCCAGAGAAATTCTTCCTCTAACTCAGCGGCAACCCCAACTGCCTCTCTCTGCTCCCAGCAGGGCATTCCACCACCTGGCATTCTCTATTCCCCAGATGGTCACTGTATCATTTATTTTAGCCCCTTTTCATACCCATTTAACAAAAAAAACCAAAATGAAGCTAATGTTATAGACTACTTTTCTGTTCTTGGGAGAAGCTGCCTCTGGATTTAGCCCCACAGTCAAACCTGCAAATCCACCTGCCCTGTCCTCAGGGGTTCTACTCTGTCTATACGTAGTCTAGAGAAGCCATTCAAGTTTGTGCGAAGCTTCCAGCCAGGTGAAAGAAAGGTGGAGGCTGGTGCATGTTAGTTTTACTACAACTGTGTATGTATGGCGGGGCGGGGGGGGGGTCCCAGTCAAAGGGCACCCATGACCCCAGTCATGGGGAAGACTGACCAAATGGTATTTTCAGTGATTGCTTTACAGTTTACCTCTCCAGAGCCTTCAAGGAAACACCATGTGCTCTGCTACAGCCCTGAGGTCACAGTAAGTGCTGTATTCTACTTTAAAACTCACTCTCAAGTTCACCATCTCCTTCTTTTCTTCTCTCTTCCCTTTTTTCTTTCTGTCTCTCAAAGCAATCTAGATTCTTTCAGGGTTCAATTTATTCTCTAAAGGAAACTCAACATCCATTTAAAAGATCCATTCAAGCTACTCAGATTGTAGTGTTTCAGTTCAGACGCTAAAATTTCAGGTACCGAAGTACCTCATTTGTGGGAAAATTTGTTCCTTACAAGCTACTATGTGATAATCATAGTCCTGAGTCCTTCCATAAATGCCTCTGCTAATCTGTTTCATGATATACTGTCTTGCCTGCCCCATATTCCCCCTTTCTAAGCTTTCCTAAAAATCTTCTAAAAATAGCCAACCTAGCAGTAATCTCTTTGATATCAGCCTTAGCAATATTTTTCTAGATATGTCTCCTCAGGTAAGGAAAACAAAAGCAAAAGTAAATTATTCAGACTACACCAAAATAAAGAGCTTTTTAACGCAGCAAAGGAAACGATCAAAAAAAAAAAGCAATCTACTGAGTGAGAGAAGATATTTGCAAATGATATATCCAATACGGGGCCAATATCTAAACTATATAAGGAACTTATATAAGTCAACACCAAAAAACCCCCCAAATAATCTGATTTAAAAATTGGTGGAGGACCTGAATAAACACTTTCCAAAGAAGGCATTCAGATGGCCAAAAGACACATGAAAAGATGCTCAGCATAATTCATCATCACGTGAAAGTTCAAATCAAAACCACAAGTTATCCCCTCACACCAGTCAAAATGGCTAGAATCAAAAAGATAAGAAATAACAAGTGTTGGTGAGAATGTGAAAAAGGAACCCTCATGCAGAGTTAGTGGGAATGCAAAGTGGTGCAGCCACTGTAAAAAACAATGTGGAAGTTCCTCAAAAACATTAAAAATAGAAATACCATACTATGAATTATTCCACTATTGGGTATTTACACAAAGAAGATGAAACCACTAATTCAAAAAGATATATGCACCCTTATTCTCACTGCAGTATTATTTACAATAGCCAAGATATGGAAGCCTCCCAAGTGTCCATTGATAGATGAATGGATAAAGATGTGGTACATACACATAATGAAATATTACTCATCCATAACAATAAGATCTTGCCATTTGTGACACTATGGATGAACCTACAGGGTGTTAAGTGAAATAAGTCAGACAGAAAAAGACAAATATGATATGACTTCACTTATATGTAGAATCTAAAAAACAAAGCAAACGAAAAAACAAAAAAAACAGGAACAAACTCATTAATAAGAGAACAGACCGATGGTTGCCAAAGGCGGAGGGATAAGAGGATGGGCAAAAGGGGTGAAGGAGAAAGTAGACAGGGCTCAGTCATGAAATGAGTAGTCACGGGGATGGAAGCCACAGCATAGAGAAGTCAGAGACACTGTAATAGCGTTGTATGGTGACAGATGGTAGCTACCCTTGTGGGGAGCACCGCTTAACATACAGAGTTGTTGAATCACTGTGTCATACACCTAAAATTAATCTAATATTGTCCATCAACTATATTTCATTAAATTTTTAAAGTAAAATAAAAATGGCCAACCTGCCAATCGTTTGGCTAGTACACTGCACATACAGTTATTGGGAGGATAAGGAGAATAATTTCATTTATAAGTGTGGTGACTTGTGTGAAATCAACTGAGCCAAGCTGTAACTACATCTCCCAGAATTCCTTTCTCTGCATAGTTCTGGGTTAGGGTTACACGCACAAGAGAGTGTGCAGGAGATGTGAAGGTGGGGAAGTGCTTACACTGAGAGAGAGGGAGCTGGGCACATGCCACTGTCCTCCACTCACACTCTGATTTCTAGCCTTGCTTTGTTGGCTTTGGGCAGTCCCAGGCTCACAGTCCTGTCCACCTCTGGCTGGAACTGCTTCTTAGCATCTCTGAATCCTGAGCCACGTTCATGAGCAGCTTTGGGGAAAAATGTGCCAGCAGGGCACCCACATCATTGAAGTTGGAGGTGTGGAGGCACTGAGAGACTGATGTGAGTTCCAGTTTGTCTTAAGGGTTCCAGTTTGCCCTTTCTCTCCCCCACTTCATGTCCAGACTGCTGGCCTCACTGATCTCAGGCCCAGCACCAGACCCAGACCACCCGACTTACCTATACTGCTCAACCAGCACCCACAATTGCATAAGGTCTTATACCTATAATAAATTCTTTATGTCAAATATATGGTTCTGCTTCTCTGATTCAACCCTAACTAATTAGTGGAAGAAGGAAGTCAGAAAATGTCATGGGGAAGCTGAAATTCTTTGGTCCAATCAAATTGTTCTCTATAGTGGCATCCTATTGGATGGCTGAGGAGGATAGTGGCGTCCAGACTTAAACCTGCCATTTTCTTGTGAGTCTTACTGTAAGCAACACCCACAGCAGCTTCCAGCCTCCCTTGAGCCCTCTCTTCATAGTCATATCCTTATTCTTACCAATTGGTTCATGTCTGTTTAGAGTCACTTTATATCTGAAATAAGACCTGTGTGTATCAAATTATAATTGCTTGCTGCAAATATATAGTTTCCTCATTTCTCATTAAGCTTTATCGAGCAGTAACTCTGAAAACTTCAGACCCAAGAATCTCTCCTCTCTGGGTTGGCAAAGAAAAGAACACTGGCTACCAGTCAACCCGAACTCTGTTCAATCAGACTTTTGGGCAAGCGCCCAAATCGCTTTGGATGGTCCAACCTTCATCCACAGAGAGAAAGACCTAGAACTGATCTCTCAAGACCCCTCCAACTTCAAACATCCCATTCAAAATACATCTTCTAAATAACACTCTATATACACTAAGAGAGGTTTCATCTTTAAAGGAGCAGGAAGTAAATATTTCCAGAAGCAAATATTTAGACTTTTGTACATTTTCAAAAATATGTCAAACCATAGACACAACTATATAGAAACATGTTTCAGAGTGAAACTCAGAGCAAATTTAATATTCAATCACTCTTACCAAATTTTTTTCTTTAATGTATTTATTGTTTAATTTACATCCAAGTTAGTTGGCATATAGTGCAACAATGACTTCAGTAGATTCCCTAATGCCCCGACCCATTTAGCCCATCCTCCCTCCCACAACCCCTCCAGCAACCCTGATTGTTCTCTATATTTAAGTCTTTTATGTTTTGTCCCCCTCCCTGTTTTTATATAGTTTTTACTTCCCTTCCCTTATGCTCATCTGTTTTATATCTTAAATTCCTCATGTGTGTGATGTCATATGATATTTGTCTTTCTCTGACTGACTAGTTTCGCTTAGCAAAATACCCTCCAGTTCTGTCCACATAATTGTAAATGGCAAGATTTTATTTTTTTTGATTACTGAGTAATACTACATTGTGTGTGTGTGTGTGTGTGTGTGTGTGTGTGTGTGTGCGCGCGTGCATGTATACCACATCTTCTTGATTCACTCATCCATTGATGCACTTTTGGGCTCTTTCCATACTGTAGCTGTTGTCAATAGCGCTGCTATAAACTTTGGGGTGCATGTGCCCCTTCAAAACAGCACACTTGTATCCCTTGGATAAATACTTAGTAGTGCAATTGCTGGGTCATTGGATAGTTCTATTTTTAATTTTTTGAGGACACTCCATACTGTTTTTCAGCATGGCTGCACCAGTTTGTATTCCCACCATCAGTGCAAAAAGAGCTCCACTTTTTCTGCATCCTGGCCAACATCCTTGCCTGTCTGCATCCTCACCTGTTGTTGCCTGGGTTGTTAATGTTAGCCATTCTGACAAGTGTGTGGTGGGATCTCACTATGGTTTTGGTTTGAATTTCCCTGATGATGAATGATGTTGAGCATTTTTTTATGTGTCTGTTCACCATCTGGATGCATTCTTTAGGGAAGTGTCTATTCATGTCTTTTGCCTATTTCTTCACTGGATTATTTGTTTTTTGGGTGTTGAGTTTGAGAAGTTCTTTATAGATTTTGGATACTAACCTTTTAGCTGATATGTCGTTTGCAAGTGTCTTCTCCCATTCTGTTGGTTGCCTTTTAGTTTTGCTGATTGTTTCCTTCGCTGTGCAGAAGTTTTTATTTTGATGAGGTCCCAATAGTTTATTTTTGCTTTTGTTTCCCTGGCCTCCGGAGATGTGTTGAGTAAGAAGTTGCTGTGGCCAAGGTCAAAGAGGTTGTTGCCTGCTTTCTCCTCTAGGATTTTGATGGCTTCCTGTCTTACATTTAGGTCTTTCGTCCATTTTGAGTTTATTTTTGTCTATAGTGTAAGAAAGTAGCCCAGGCTCATTTTTCTGCATGTCACTGCCCAGTTCTCCTAGCACCATTTGCTAAAGAGACTGTCTTTCTTGCACTGGATATTCTTTCCTGTTTTGTCAAAGGTTAATTGGCCATACATTTTTGGGTCCATTTCTGGCTTCTCTATGCTGTTCCATTGATCTGAGTGTCTGTTTCTGTTCCAGTACCATACTGTCTTGATGATGACAGCTTTGTAATACAGCCTGAAGTCCGGGAGTGTGTTGCCTCCAGCTTCAGTTTTCTTTTTCAAGATTGCTTTGGCTCTTTGGGGTCTTTTCTGGTTCCACACAAATTTTACGATTGTTTGTTCTAGCTCTGTGAAGAATGCTGGTGTTATTTTGATAAGATTGCATTGAATATGTAGATTGCTTTGGGTACTACTGACATTTTAACAATGGATGTTCTTCCAATCCAGGAGCATGGAACATTTTTCCTTTTTTGTGTGTGTCTTCTTCAATTTCTTTCATGCTTTCTATAGTTTTCAGTGTATAAAATTTTCAACTCTTTGGCTAGGTTTATTCCTATGTATTTTATGGGTTTTGACATAGTTCTAAGTGGGATCAATTACTTGATTTCTCTTTCTGTTGCTTCATTATTAGTGTACAGGAATGCAACCAATTTCTGTGCATTGATTTTATATCCTGCAACTTTGCTGAATTCATGGATCAGCTCTAGCAGTTGTTTGGTGGAATCTTTTGGGTTTTCCATATAAAGTATCATGTCATCTGCAAACAGTGAAAGTTTGACCTCCTCCTGGCTGACTTGGATGCCTTTTATTCCTTTATGTTGTCTGACTGCTGAGGTTAGGACTTCTAATACTATGTTGAATAACAGTGCTGAGAGTGGACACCCCTGTCGTGTTCCTGACCTTAGGAGGAAAGCTCTGTTTTTCCCCACTGAGGATTATATTAGCAGTGGGTCTTTCATATATGGCTTTTATGATCTTGACATATGATCTTTCTATCCCGACTTTCTTGAGGGTTTTTATCAAGAAAGGATGCTGTATATTGTCAAATGCTTTCTCTGCATCTATTGAGAGGATCATGTGGTTCCCATCCTTTCTTTTATTAATGTGATGTATCACATGGATTGTTTTGTGGATATTGATCAGCCATGAAGCCCAGGTAAAAATCCCACTTAGTTGTGATGAATAATTCTTTTAATGTATTGTTGCATTTGGTTGGCTAGTATCTTGTTGAGGATTTTTGCATTTGTGTTCATCAGAGAAATTGGTCTATAAGTTCTCCTTTTTAGTGGGGTCTTTGATTTTGGAATCAAGGTAAATACTCGCCTCTTAGAAAGAGTTTGCAAGTTTTTCTTCCACTTCTATTTTTTGGAACAGCTTCAAGAGAATAGGTTTTAATTCTTCTTTAAATGTTTGGTAGAATTCCCCTGTAAAGCCATCTGGCCCTGGCCTCTTGTTCTTAGGAGATTTTTTTTATTACTAACTCAATTTCTTTACTAATTATGGATCTGTTCAAGTTTTCTATTTCTTCCTGTTTCAGTTTTGGTAGTTTATATGTTTCTAGGAATTTGTCCATTTCTTTCAGATTATCCATTTTATTGGCCTATAATTGCTCATCATTTTCTATTATTGTTTGTATTTCTTCAGTGTTGGTTGCAATCTCTCCTCTTTCATTCTTGATTTTATTTGGGCCCTTTCCTTTTTATTTTTGGTCAAACTGGCTAGGGATTTATCAGTTTTGTTAATTTTTTAAAAAAACCAGCTCCTGGCTTCACTGATCTCTTCTACTGTTTTTGTGGTTTCAATAGCATTGATATCTGCTCTAATCTTTATTATTTTCTGTCTTCTGCTGGTTTGGGGTTTTATTGACTTCTTTTTCCAGTTCTTTGAGGCCTAAGGTTGGGTTGTGTATCTGAGATGTTTCTTTCTTCTTTAGGAAAGCCTGGATTGCTGTATACTTCCCTCTTGTGACCACCTTTGCTGTGTCCCAGAGGTTTGGGGCTGTGCTGTTATCATTTTCATTGGTTTCCACGTACTCTTTAATTTCCTCTTTAATTTATTGGTTAGTCCATTCATTCTTTAGTAGGTTGGTCTTTAGTCTTGAAGTATTTGTTATCTTTCCACATTTTTTCTTCTGCTTTATTTTGAGTTTCATAGCGTTGTGATCTGAAAATATGCATGGTATGATCTCAATCTTTTTGTACTTGTTGAGGACTGATTTGTGTCCCTGTATGTGATCTATTCTGGAGAATATTCCATGTGCACTCGAGAGGAATGTATATTCCTCTGCTTTAAGATGAAATGTTCTGAATATATCTGTTAAGTCCATCTAGACCAGTGTATCATTCAATGCCATTGTTTTCTCGATTTTCTGTTTAGATGATCTGTCCACTGTTTTAAGTGGGGTGCTGAAGTGTCCTACTATTATTGTGTCAATGAGTTTATGTTTGTAATTGATTTATACATTTGTGTGCTTCCACATTTGAAGTCTAAATGTTTACAATTGTTAGATCTTCTTGGTGGATAGCTCCCTTAGTTATGATATAATGCCCTTCTTTGTCTCTTGTTACAGTTTTTATTTTAAAATCTAGATTGTCTGATCTAGAGCATGGCTGCTCTGGCTTTCTTTTGGTGACCATTAGCATGATAGATGGTTCTCCATTCCCTTATTTTCAATCTGAAGGTGACTTTAGGTCTAAAATGTGTCTCTTGTAAATAGCATATAGATGGAACTTTTTTTTTAATGTTTTATTTATTTTTTGAGAGAGAGCAAAGCAGGAGAGGGGCAGAGAGAGAAGGGGACAGAAAATCCACAGTGGGCTCTGTACTGACAGGCCAACAGCAGCAAGCCTGACACAAGGCTCGAACTCATGAACTGTGAGATCATGACCTGAGCCAACTTCAGACGCTCAATTGACTGAGCCACCCAGGTGCTCTGTTTTCTAATCCATTCTGTTCCCCTATGTCTTTTGATTGGAGCATTTAGACCATTGACCTTTAGAGTGAGTAGTGAAAGATATTAATTGTATTGCCATCATGTTGTCTGTTGAACTGGAGTTTCTGGTAGTGTTCCTTGGTCCTTTCTAGTCTTTGTTGCTTTTGGTCTTTGGGGGATATTTTTGTGGGTCTTGGAGGGGTTTTGGTTTTTTTTTTTTTTTTTTTTTTGGTCTTTTCTCCCTCAGAGAGTTCCCCTTAAAATTTCTTGAAAGGCTGATTTAGTGGTCACAAACTCCTTTAATTTTTGTTTGTCTGGGAAGCTTTTTATCTCTCCTTTTTTTTTAATGATAGCCTTACTGGATAACAAATTCTTGGCTGCATATTTTTCTGATTCAGCACATTGAATATATCCTGCCACTGCTTTCTGGCCTGCCAAGTTTCTGTGAATAGGTCTGCTGAGAACCTGATGTCTTTCCTTGTAGGTTAAGGACTTTTTTTCCTTTGCTGCTTTCATGATTCTTTGTCTGAGTATTTTGTGAATTTCACTATGATATGCCTGGTTGATGGTCAGTTTTTGTTGAATCTAATGGGAGTCCTCTGTGCCTCCTGGATATTAATGCCTGTGGGTTTCCCCAGGTTAGGAAAGTTTTCCACTATGATTTGCTCACATAAATTTTCTGCTCCTTTTTTTCTCTCTTCATCTTCTGGGACCTCTCTGACTCTGATCCCTTTTAAATGAGTCACTGATTTCTCTAATGTTTATTTCATGCTCTTTTGCCTTAGTCTCCCTGTTTTTTTCTGCTTCATTATTCTCCATAAGTTCATCCTCTATATTGCCAATTCACTGCTGTGCCTCATCCATGCTTGCTGCCATGGCATTCATTTGAGATTGCTGCTCAGTTATATCATTTCTTATTTCCTCCTGACCAGCTTTTACTTCTTTTATCTCCACAGAAAAGGATTCTAGTCTATTTTCAACCCCAGTTAGTCTTATTATCATGATTCTAAATTCTGGTTCAGACATCTTGCTTGTATGTGTGTTGAGTCTCTGGTTGTCATTTCTTCCTGTTCATTCCTTTGGGGTGAATTCCTTAGTTTTGTCATTTTGAAGGAAGGAAAGGAATTAATAAAGTAAAAAAAAATTACAATTTAAAAATTTAAAATACCACAAAGAAATCAAATAAAGGATGCTAGATTCTAGGTTGTGTTTTGGTCTGGTTGTTGAAAGAAGATGATAGATTGGAGAAAAAAGGGACAAATACAAAAAGAAAAAAGGAGGAAAAAAGAAAAAAAGGAAAACACTTGAAAATTTGAAAAAATGGATGTAATAAAATAAATTGAAATGATGAAAGTAAAATAGAATTTAAAAAAATTCACGAAAAGTCAAAGGTATAGTAGACAAAAATTTAAAAAAAATCTTTTAATGGAAAATAAAAAGAAATTTTTTCTCTTTCTTTATTCAAGTATGAGAAAAGAAAAAGAAAATAATGAATAAAAGGTCCAGAGAACAAAATGAGGTACGACTGAAATTACATCTAGTTTCCCATAGAAGTCAAGCTATGAAGCACTTTATAGTCTATAAACTAAGCAAGCGGAGAGACCTGCTTGTCAAGAACGCTGTGGGCCCAGTTGGGCGGGGCTTAGTGTAACAGCTCCATTCTCCACTAGATGGCGCTGCTTAGCTTACTGGGGTGGATTGCTGTAGGCGTGTAGGCGTGTAGGCGCATGTGCGGGAGGGGTGAAAATGGCGGCTCCCAGCTACCCAGTCTCTTGTATTGGAACTCTGTGCTTTCCACGACTGGCAATCAAGCACCACACCTTTGTCTCTGGCTTCCGTTCACTCCTCACTTTAACACTGTCTGTGACCAAGCCATCAGGTTACCAGGTGGCACCTCTCTTTTAGTTTTATCACAAATGGGGCTGTGTTTCCCAACCCCTCACTCTGAGGGACTGTGGCTTTGATCCGCTCAGACCTTCTGGGGAAGGATCTCACTGACCAACGACCAGGTGCCAGCCTGCTGCCAATGCCCAGAGACTGCGGCTGGGTGCCAGCCTGCCCCAGAAAAAGTTCGAGTGATCATGGAGTGATTATGGCAATCACAACACACATCTGGCACCAGTCTTCACCATTGATGCCCTTGTTCCACCAGCAATGTGGGTGTTCTCCAGGGTCTGCTGGGACCTTTGCCTGTGGGGAAGCCGCACAGACTCTACCAAATGTCCTCCCAGCAGGGGACTTCCTCTCCCGCTGTGGCCCGCAGACCCCTCGGACCCCGCTCTCTGCTCCTGGAGATTCACCCTTCCCCCATGGCACCACCAGGTATTGAGCTGCGGCCTTTCAAACTCTGTGCTCCCCCTGTCCATAGAGTCTTAATGGAATTTAAACCCTCTCCTTTCTCCTTTCTCCCTTTTTTGTTCAGTCAGTTCCTGTGGCTGTTTCCACTTTTCCCTCTTTCTCTCCAACTGCTTTTTGGGGGTGCTTTTCTCATACTCTTCCCCTGTCTCCAACCTCTCTCCACAAGCAAAAACAGCTCCCTGCCCTCCTCGGCTTCTCTCCCCCATTCACCTCTCCATGCTACATACCGGCCAAGCAAGCACTGTGGTTCAGGTTGTGCAGATTGTTGTGTTAATCCTCAAATCAGTTTTCTAGGTGTGCAGGATGCTTTAGTGTTGATCTGGCTGCATTCCCGCAACGAGAGATGCAAAAACTTCCACGCTCCTCTGCCATCATGGCTGCTCCTCTCACTGTCACCAAATTTAAATTAAGTCTAATTTTTAGCATACTTATTAACATGGTTTTTGACCCTTTAGTTTATTTTGATAATCTTGTTTCTTAAATGTATACTGCCTCAATCCTAATTGGAAGTATGTGAAATATAAACTATAAGGAAATATTAAAATATTCCAGCAGCTCTGAAGGAAAACTACTATAGGTTACAATTCCTTGATTATGTCACCTTGGAACAAGTTAATACAATATTTAAAGTTGCTGGGAAGAATACAGTTCCCACAGGGCCTTGATTGATTTCTGGGAAGTGAATTCACCTTGGAAAAAAAATAAGCATAAGGTTTTTTCTGACTTGACTAAATTCACAGGGATCAAAGAAGCCTGTGTCTTTGTCTTTTAGGAAACCTGCCTCTTCGACCTGGGTCCTCCATGCTACCTGAGCTGATGGATAGCTAGACCCAGGTCCCCACTTTGTGTGAGGGACATCAGACATTTCTGAAGAGTCCTCCCCATCCCAAGGACAGAGGGCCGTATATATCACTTTATCTTCAGTCCCTTCCCAGTGCTGGTCAGATCCCTGCTGCAGACCCAAGCCCAGGGGCCAGAGCTCTGCCCTCTATGGACAGATGGACCAGGTACTTGGCTGCCTCCTTTCCCAAACCCCCTGGTATTTCCTCTGAGTCCATTTCTTCTGGACAAAGATAGGTAATTCCGAGGCCAAAACTAAAAGCCCAGAAGGCAGAGTCAAGAGGCATGAAAAATCATGATAGTAGCACTGAGCGCTAATAGGGAATTAGGCACTCATGGGCCTTGTGGATTCTAGAATTGCTGTAGATCAAGGGCTGCTGTGCGTCCCCACTGTGTTCCCTCTTTTTGAATGGGAGTGTCCTGTGCCTGTACCACCAGAGTGAGACACATCATCAGTCTCCTCAGTTCACTGGTCTCCAGACTGAGGATGGCACTCAAGGAGAAGGATTTGAGGAGCCATGCCCAAGGGGCCGCAGTTGAACTTGAACTTGAACCTTGAGGCTGAGCCTGATTTCACAATGGGATGAGACTCTTGCAGGGACTTTGGAAGACTAAATATATTTTGCATGTGAGAAGAATGTAAACAATTGTGGCCAAAAGATAAATTGTGTCTTAAAACATTTTAAAACATGACTTCAAAATGCTTCATTCTCCTACTGGGAAGTAGTCTGCTCCACTTGATTCTAACCAAGCACTTGGGACCTCTACAACCCATAAAGTATGGCCGAAGTAATGTTGTGTGACTTCTGAGGCTAAGTCAGAAAGGGACACACAGCTTCCACCTGCTTTTCTTGGGATTCTAGCTCTCGGATCCATGCTGGGAGAAAGCCCAAGCTGCCACATGGAAAGATCATGTGTAGGTATTCAGGCCAACAGCCCAGCTAAAGTCCAACAACAAGACATGTGAGTGAACAAGTCTTTAGACTCTTCTAGTCCTAGTTAGCCTTTCAGATGATGCAAAGCAGAGACAAACCATCTCCATCATGCCCTTTCCAAATTCCTGACACACGGGACTCACAACTCTAATAAATAGCTGTTGTTTTGCACCATTAGCTTTGGTTTATCACGCAGCAGAGGAACTGCCTGCCTGTCCGCCCTGTCACTGCCGCAGCTGTCGGGGCATTCCACCGCTCCGTGCCTCAGCCGGGACTGCACACTGCAGTGCCTTCCAGTCCTGTTCATTTTCTTTCTTTTTTTTTTTTTTTAAGTTTATTTGTTTAGTTTGAGAGAGTGTGCATGAGTATGGAAGGGGTAGAGAGAGAGAGGAAGAGAGAGAATTTCAGGCAAGACCCACACATGCTGTCAGCACAGAGCCAAATGTGGAGCTTGCATCCTCAAACTGTGAGATCATAACCCAAGTTGAGAACAAGAGTCAGAGGCTTAACAAAATGAGCCACCCAGGCGCCTCTGGGTCCTGTTCCTTTTCTATCTCACCAAATATCGCCCACCACCACTGCAATGTATGAGGCTAAGATCCAGGCCCTGTCCCTCCCTCACCCACTCAGATTTTCAAGGTCACTGCCTTATGGATGAAATCCAAGATAGCACAAACATAATGGTGAGGAACATGGTTATGACTAGGCAGTAAATAAGGACATTGAAATCAAAGTCTAATAGTTGAATTTGGTGATGCGGTCTAGTGAGCAAAGCTTGACATGTCTGAATTCTTTTGTTCTTATCTGTCCCAGCACCTCCCTCTAGAACACTGCCTTACATCTCCAGTTTCCCTTTGATCTAGGACAAGGACCAGTGACTAGTGACCAATGGATGATGAGCTTCTGGCAAATCTCCAGCTTCATTTGATAGAACGCCATGCCAGGGACCAATTCTCGGACCGAGGTAGGCAAGCTGCCAGAGGCCCGCTCCGGCGGGTCCAGGGCTCCCTGAAGGGGTAGCGGCGGACGAGAAGCAGTGAAGAGACACTCACGCAGCGCAGTTTCTTAATTGGCCCAGCCCGACATTCTTATTCCATCTCCTCTATCTCCTGTATCCTGTATCTTCTTATATCTCCATCTAACTCTCCTAGCCAGGTCTTGGGCCTTTATTTAAAGACTTATCACATCAAAAGGTGGAACTTTTACAAATAATTCTCAGTAATAAAGATGCTTTGAAAAGGGTGCAGAAACAGGTTTTACAGAGGTATTTCTTCAGAACTATTCTAATTACAATGAGGTAACTTACACATCAGAGGATAACAGGATATTCTCCGTGAAAAGCAGATAACATGCACATTTGTTTGAACCGGTAGTAAATCTTACAACTAAGAAGATAACAGGATGTTTTCACTGAGAAGCAGAGAGCAAACACATTTTATAACAATGATGCTAAAATTCAGTCATAGACAGGGCTAGGAGGCATTCTATTTGGCTCACAAGAGGAAGAATACAAGAGGAAGATGGTTAGTAAGTAAACCTTTTGGCAACCTTGTTCTTTGATGTTGAAGGTGTAAGCACCATAGGTGCCCCTAGACCAGCCGGCCTTTGCATATGAGTTTAAGTTGTAACTATTCTTACCCATCCTCACAATGGGCACCAAATTAGCATATGTATGCGCAGTAACTTGTGCCTGGCTCTTGTTTGTTTCTATTTCCTAAAGTTAGGCTTTCTATCTCCGGGCCAGGGTAAACATTATCTTTGTGTTCTTTAACCCCCTTTATTTCCATGTCTTAAGTTTGTGAAGCTCAATAGAAGAGCATTTCTGACAAACACCTGCAGTGCCTTGTTTAACTTCCTCTTCATAGAGGTGGGAATATGCTTCCTCCCATGAGGTTTCTGGGGAATATCGGTCTGATCTGGAACATTGTGAGGCCTAATCAATGGCAACAGGCTTAATTTTACATGAGCAATCGTTTACAGAAGGAGATGCTAGCTTCTGCCCCTGTGGCAGGAGCCGTGCTACATCTACCATTTCCTTACTGTGACCCTGTCATCCAGCAAGGCCGGTGCGGCTCCCAGCAGCAAGCCAGGAAACCCTGTGAGGGAGAGAGTGTGGTCCAGCCACACCTTCCCATACAGTAACCTCTCCTGCTCAGCACCCACCCTCCTCCCACACACTCAGACCTAGTCTCCTTTGGGTCTGAGATCTCAAGGCTTCCAAGAGGTGAGATGTTCTCCTTCTCTCAAAATGGCATCAGGCCCACAGCCCCCATGTCTCTGTTCCCTGTGTCCTGCTGCCAGCCCATGCCATCAGCATCAGCTCACTGACAAGCCACGTTCTACAGTACATGCGCAAATAATGGCAGCAATACCAACAAGAAGACCCACTGCGGGCGAGAAGGCCACAGGATTCAGTTAAATAACCACCAGAGTTACTAGATTGCCAACTGATACGGAATATGGCAGCAACTCCTTTTCCCTGGCATGACATCTTGGATGTCATACCCTAGATCGAGGTGACAAGGTGCCTGTGGAGGGCAGTGTGACAACCCAGGGTGTGGGTGGCGAGATTAGGAACAAAAAATGGAAATTGACAGATGGCAGATCCTGTGGCCAAGAACTGATTCTTCAGTTTGACATGGTTGGCATACAGATTTTAAATAGAACCTGGTGAAGGTCAGGTTATTTTATCATAGACCAAGTAAACCTCTGGCTTCCATAAGGCTGAATTTTTTTATTTGCTCTGCTTTTGCTCACATTTCTTTGCTTTCCAGGAACTTTAGAAGAAGGTCGGTAAGTTGGGGGAGAATGGGAGAGGCAGATCAAGGAGAATTTAAGTCCTAGATCTAAACTTTGAAATCCTAGAATATTTCAGTTATAAAAAGATGTCCCAATTTCAGAACCCAGTTCCGTAAACAGTTTTCAGAAGTCAGGAGACTTGCGGCAATTTCATTTGGCTGACAAAATTTTCACTCGCCTCTTCCATATTTCATAGTGCCACTAGCTAAAGTTTTCAATCTCTGAAATCCTAAATTAACACAGACATCTGCTTCTAACAAGTATGGTCAGAGCTGTCCCGCCACCACCAGTTTGCAATCATAAAACCAAAGAAAGAAAAAGAAGTGAAAAAGAACAACTTGGCACAGCTTCCAGGAGCCAGGATCTCTCCCAGTTCACCCCTCCTTCTGTACCCCCTCCTGTCCCCTACCATGTCTCAATCTATGTCATAACTCCACTGCCAAGTGCACGTCACAGCAAACATCAGCACGGACTCCACTGGTTGGTCTGTGATCATTCCAAAGTCACAAAGTCGTCATCAGAATGGAAAACAAGAGCAACGAAAACTTTGTGACCACTTATTACAGAGTCCATACACCCCCAGCCACGTCAGCCACAACATGCCTGTAATGAGAACTAAGTCCTTCTGGTTGGACCGTGGCCTGATAGCCACGAAGTCTCTCTGACTTGGCTTCCGCTCCAGGACAGCACCATCCATTGGATATGTAATGCAGACCTCAAATGTGAGCTACACACATAATTTTTATTATTGACGTATAGTTGACATACAGTGTTATATTAGTTTCAGGTGTACAGTATAGTGACCCAACAACTCTATACGTTACTCAGTGCTCATCACAGTAAGTGTGGTCACCATCTGTCACCAAACATTATTATAATGTTACTGACTACATTCTGTTACTGTACTTTTCATGTACAGTATGTCTGTTATTTTGTAACTGGAAGTTTGTACCTCTTAATCCCCTTCACCTGTTTCACCCAACCCCTAGCTCCCTCTGCTCTGTCAACTACCAGTTTATTGTCTGTATTTATGAGTCTGTTTCTGCTTTGTTCATTCCTATGTTTTATTTCTTAGATTTCGCATGTAAATGAAATCATATTTGTCTTTCTCAGATTTATTTCACTCTGCATAATATCCTCTAGATCCACCCATATTGTTGCAAATAACAAGATTTCTTTCTTTTTATGGCTAATATTCCATTGTATGTGTATACACAGACACAGACACAGACACACACACACACACACACACACACACCACATCTTTATCCCTTCATCTAATGATGGACATGGGATGCTTCCATATCTTGGCTATTGTAAATAAAACTGCAATAAATATAGAGGTGCATATTATCTTTTCAAATTAGAGTTTTTGTTTTCTTTGGGTAAATACCCAGTACTGAAAATACTGGATCATATGGTATTTCTCTCTCTAAAATTTTTTTTTTTGGAGGAAAAGTCATACCATTTTCTACAGTGTTTGCACCATTTTACATTCCCTCCAAAGGCTGGTCAGGATGTGGAGGAACGCAAACCTTTGTGCATCATTGCTGGGAATGTAAATTGGTACATATACAACTTTTAATTTTCTAGTAGGCCACATTCCTCGGCCATCAAAAAGAATGAAATCTTGCCATCTCCAACAATATGGATGGAACTAGAGTGTATTAGGCTAAGCGAAATAAGTCAATCAGAGAAAAATAAATATCATATGATTACACTCATGTGGAATTTAATAAACACAACAGATGAACATAGGGGAAGGGAAGGAAAAGTAAGAAAAACAGTGAGGGAGGCAAACCGTAAGAGACTCTTAAATACAGAGAACAGACTGAGGGTTGTTGGAGGGGTGTTGGGTGGGGAAATGGGCTAAGGGGGTGATGAGTATTAAGGTGGGCACTTGTTGGGGTGAGTATCTGGTGTTACACGTAGGTGATGAATCACTGGGTTCTACTTTTGAAATCATTATTACACTGTGTATTAACTACCTTGGATTTAAATAAAATTTAAAAATAAATAAATAAAAAGGAATAATAAACAGGTGAAATTAATTTTCAAAATGTTTTAATCTAATATGTTAAGTTATCATTTTAATATGTAATCAATATGTACAAATGATTGAGATATTTTATATTCTTTTTTCATACTTAGCCTCCTAAACCAGGATTGTATTTACACAGTTTAAACTAGCCCCATTTTAGGCACTCAACAGCAGTATGTGGCTAGCAGCTGATTTATTAGCCTGCACAGTTATGTACAGATAGCCTGTACTTATTTTTATGACTAAACATATTCTTTTCTAAAAGTGCCTCAAGGTGCCTGGGTGGCTCAGTCAGTTGAGCTTCTGACTTTGGCTCAGGTCATGATATCACAGTTTGTGGGTTCAGGCCCCATGTCAGGCCCTGTGCTGACAGCTCAGAGCCTGAAGCCTGCTTCAGATTCTGTGCCTCCCTTCCTCTCTGCTCCTCCCCTGCTCACACTTTCTCTCTCTCAAAAATGAATAAACCTTTAAAATTTTTAATTAAAATAAAATAAAATAAAAGTGCCTCCCCAGGATTATGCAACTGAAATGGGACTGAATCCCTGTTGCCTACAAGTAAGTTTACAAGATAAAACTTAAGATATCTAGTTAAATTTAAATCTCACATAAACAATGAATAAATTTTTAGTATAAGTGTGTTGCAAGTACTGCATGGGACATACTTTTAATAAAAAAAAATGATTCATTGTTTATCTAGAATCCAAATTTAACTGGACTGCCTGTATTTTTCACTTGGTAATCTAGCAACCCTACCTGAAATGCATTAGTAGAATTAAGTCTTTAGCTAAGGGCTTTCTCCCATCAGGACCACAATTACAGTAACGAGGGGGAGCTATGTCATTGGACAGCCAGTAGGGGTAAGAAGGGCTAAGATGTATTCTACCTTGATCTCAAATAGACAGAAAAAGGGGTGCCTGGGTGGCTCATTCAGTTAAGCGTCTGACTTCGGCTCCGGTCATGATCTCATGGTTCATGGGTTTGAGCCCCACATCAGGCTCTGTGCTGACCGCTGTCTCAGAGCCTGGAGCCTGTCTTCGGATCCTGTGACTCCTTCTCTCTCTGACCCTCCCCTGCTCACATTGTCTGTCTGTCTGTCTGTCTCTCTCTCTCTCTCAAAACAAAACAAAACAAAAAAACATTAGAATGGACAGAAATGTACTGGCAATCCTACCAAAAGAAAGAAGAAGGAAATGGAGGGAGAGGGAGAAAATCTGACGAGTGAGTGAGGCAGCAGAAGATGATGGTGCAGCAGGAAGTTAGAGACAGCCCTGCAGGGAGCCACCATATTCAGGGTGAGAATCGCCATTGTTAAGGCTGAGAAATGAAGGCACCTGCCAGAAATCGGCACAGACTGAGCAGCAAAAGGTGCTGACTCTCTGGAGCCTACCTCTCCACCCTGTTTTCTTCTTCTCTTTCCATGAATCTTATAAAGTGATCTGTAGATCTCATAAGAATATACATTTTGCAAGACCTTGATCTTAGTGTCGTATCATTCCTGGCCTCCTCCCATACCCACTGGGGTTAGGTGGGGACTTGCCTGGTGGGGGGGTGTCTTTATTTCTAACAAGCTGATTTAGGAAACTCTTATGCTCATTAAATGTTGCGACCCACCACAATAAGTACAGTTTGTATTTATCTCACAAGTGTTTAATAGTCACCAGTGCACTTAGAAAGCAGTTAGGGGGTTGACAAAACTACACTCCCTCTGAGACTCCAGTTCCTCTGCAGTGTAATTATGCTGCCATAATTATGGCAAAAAGCTCTAGCTTTATTCTAGATAGAATTCAACACTACATTGAAGAAAGTCCCTCCGGTGTTTCCTAATATGCTTTGCCCTTTATAATATGCTTCTTCCCCACTTTCCTACCTTAGCACGCCATTATCCCCAATTCATTCAACATCTTCACTCTCTCATGTCCTGATTCAATGAACACGTTACCCTTTTCCTCTTAGCAAACTTACATCTTCTCTAAACAGTGGTTTCCTCCAAAGTACACAGATTCTGTGCCATTAACTCAGCTGACATTCCTAATCCCATCAATCAAGCTCATCTTCCAATTTAGCAATAGCAATCAATGTTTGAAGTACATAGGCAAACAGCTCACCGGTTTTCCTTAAGCCCAGAAAACACTTTGTTTATTCCTTTTTGCAATGGCATGGGCTGCAATGATCCTCGTGAATTAATCATCTTACATCTTCGTTTCTCCAACTGAATTAACACATCGCCCTATCCTTCACATACTTCAAATACCAGCTTCCTCCCACCTTCAAGGTAGAGATCGTTATTAAGCCTTCCTTTATGCTGACTCTATAAGCACACTTCAATTACTATACATATCATGCTGCAATATAATATGTTTACCTGTATGCTTCCCGTACGAGACGGTGATCTCCTAAGCAGGAATCTGATTACTTTGTTATCTCCAGTACCAAACATAGTTCTGGCACACACCAGGCATTCAGTAATATTTATATCGTACTGAACTATTCTCAAACTTTTGGGTAGAGACATAGCTCATTTAATGCTATTCCATAAAAGGGTGATTTGCTATGCCACCATTCATTTCAGAAATATTGATATATAATACATGTAGTACTATTTATCAATATATGTAATGATAGTATAATGCATAAATATATAATATACATAACAAACAGTATTAAATATAATAAATGCCATTATATATAATATTTATAAGTAGTATGCAGTTAGTAGATAGTTTCATACTGTCAGACAGTTCGTAGAGTCTAGAGCAATGCTGTCTAATGATGGAAATACTCTGCAGTTCAATATGGTAGCCACTAGCTACATGCAGCTGCTGATGAACTCTTGAAATGTGGCTACTAAGACTGAGGAAGTGAATACTTACTACTATTTTTCACTGACTTAAATGTAATAGTCACATGTGGCTATGGCTACCTTATTGGAGAGCACAGGTTTGCTATATGCTTTTTTTTCAATGTCCATTTATTTATTTTTGAGTGAGTGAATGAGAGAGAAAGCACAAGCAGGGGGAGGGGCAGAGAGAGAGAGGGAGAAGGAGACCCAGAATCTGAAGCAGGCTCCAGGCTCTGAGGTGTCAGCACAGAGCCCGATGCGGGGCTTGAACACACCAATCGTGAGATCATCACCTGAGCCAAAGTCAGATGGTTAACTGAGCCACACAGAAGCCCCTGCTATATGCTTTTTTAATGCTTTCATCCAGAAGGCACAAATGCATCAAACTGCTTCCTTCCCTGTAGAAAAAGCCTGGCAATCCGGTGTTTGCTGAGCAGTGGTGTTCCAAGTGGGGCATGGGTAAGAGTGGTCAGCTGAAGCAGAGAGAAGTATTTTATCACTGACATTGTTTGCACTTGCTGGTGCATGGTGGTAATGGAAAGCAGACCAACTTTTGTTGTATTGCTATTTCTAACCCCCTTGCAGACAGCACCCCTCTGACTGGCAGCATCCAGGGGGAAGTGCTCCCACTCCCGCCCGTGACAGTACTATCCTCGGTCACTGCATTTCTTCTTGCCCTCACATCTCATACTAGTGAATAGTTGGATACATTATGGATTACAAAAGCTTTGCAAGTGATTGGGCTGAAAATGTGTCAGAAGTAGCAAGGAAGGTATGGCACAGAGTATGAAAATACAAGCTATACATAGGGAAAAAGCTCCTTCACATTGGGTCTTGGCAATGATTTTTTGGGTATGACATCGAAAGCATAAGCAACAAAAGCAAAAATCAACAAGTGGGACTCCTCAAACTAAAAAGCTTCTGGGCGCTTGAGTGGTTCAGTCCTGTAAGCGTCTGACTTCGGCTCATGATCTCATGGTATGTGAGCCCGAACCCCACGTCAGGCTCTGCTGATGGCACAGAGCCCGCTTGGGATTTTCTCTCTCCCCTCCTCTCTCTCTCTTCTCCTCCCTCGCTTACTCTCTTTATTTCTCTCAAAATAAATAAATCAAAACTTTTAAAAAACTTCTGCATGGCAAAAGAAACCATCAACGAAATCAAAGGCAACCTATGGAGTGGGAAAAATTACCTGCAGAACATGTATCACACAAGCAGTTAATATCCAAAATGTACTTTAAAAACTCACACAACTCAATAAAAAAAGAATCTGATTTTAAAATGAACAGCGATAATCAAAAAGGTAAGCGATAATAAGCGTTGGCTTCAATGTGGAGAAAATGAAATTATTGTACACTGTTGGTGTACATTGGTATGGCCATATACGGAGAATGCTCAAAAAATCAAAAATAGAACTATCATATGATCCTGCAATCGCTCTTCTGGGTATTTATCCTAAGGCAATGAAATCACTATCTTGGAGAGATGTGTGCACTCCTGTGTTCCCTGCAGCATTGTTCACAATAGGCAAAATGAGTGGATAAAGAAGATGTGGTATACACACACAATGGATTATTATTCTTCCGTGAGAAAGAAGGAGGTCCTGCCAACATGGCTGATCCTTCAGGGCCAGGGTACTTGTGAACTGGCCTTGGGAATAAAGCTTAATGTATATGTCCATTAATTGCCATAGAAATAAACTCATTATATGTTAAAGGATGGGAGAGAAGCTTGTAAAACAACATGTGTAATATAATCCTGAATATACCCAGGTATGTATGTGTCTGTAGGTGTATAGAGCCACAAGCTACATTGTGAATGTGAGTATATGGATACAGGTGGTATGCATGGTACATGTGTGTAAATGTGTATGTACCTATACACATTCAGAGATCAAGAAATAAAGAGAATGGTAGAGAATGCCATTACAAAATAGCGGTGATTGGGTGCATGGGTGGTTTGGTCGGTTAAGTGTCTGACTTCAGTTCAGGTCATGACCTTGTGGTTAATGAGTTTGAATCCCATGTTGTTGGGCTCTATGCTGACAGCTAAGAGCCTGGAGACTGCTTCAGATTCTGTGTCTCCCTCTCTGCCTCTTGCCCACTCGGGCACGCATGCGTGCCCACTCTCTAAGAATAAATATTAAAATTTTTTTAAAAAACAGCAGTGATAATATTCATAGAGTAAAATCACAGTTTTACTTCTCCAGTTACATAATGAATTTAAGCAATTAAGGAACTTTCTGCAAAAAGCATATAGCAAATAAGAAAAATCATTATTTTTAAACGTCATCATATCCAAATCCTTCAGCTATTAGGCATATCTTGCAAGCCACCACCTTTTCTAGCAGCTCTTAAATTCTTAGGTTTAGGGACTGGTTTTTTTCTTGTTTGACTTGGTTAAGTTTAATTGTAAAATCCACTCTTATATCTACTATGTTCAGTTGTAAGTGGTCTTCCAAGACCAGTATAGGGATTTTTCTCCTGAATAGCTTTTGGTCATTAAACGCTGTTTAATGACACCAGTAAGGCCAAGATTGGATGCATTTCTTCTTTATATAACTGCTCCTGAATCTTTCATTTTTATTTAGAATGATCTGAAACCACGGTCCTCAAAACTTTTTGGATTCGGGGACAAAGGTAGAGTCTCCATGGACACCTGCTTCACCTATTTCTGCTTAACACTTTTAGAAACTGGGCAGTTGGCACTGCTTTCAACTAAACCCTACTGAAATTGTTTTTCAATAAGATGAAAAGATTTTTTTAATTACATATCAAATTGGATTACTATCCAAGGCCCCAAGTGAAAATACAGATACTATTGTAAAACTAAATGGACTAGAGAACTGCCTAAAATAGCCAGCGTAATGAGCCTCAGGCTTCACATAAGCACCACAGAAAATGCTGATGATCTGGAGGGGTGGATGGTGAAGTCAGATGCAGCCTACATTGTAAACTGAGACCTGATACACATGAAAACAGACCTTTGGATTTTAAATTGGATGTAAAGTGGTTTCTCCCTATAAGCAATTCTTAAGCAATTAGAAGTCAATCCTGCCTGATCAGATGGTTAGACTTGCTAAACCAAATAACCTGGGCAGAGCAGAGCTCTGAGTGGGGCAATTCTGGACTCCACTTGAGGTGCCATGTTGCTTGGCCAACTGATGTGTTGTTTTGCCCTGGGTGAGGTAGCTGACTTCTCTGAGATTTGGCTTCCTTATGGAAAATGCTGGTATCGCTACCTACCTCCTACATTTGTTGTAAAAATTAAATATATGTGTGTAAGTAGAAACATAAGGTATTTTTATGCTCAATTTTTATATTTCTCCATTCATTCTCATGATATTTGGAAAGGGAGGACTAAACAGGCATGCTCAGTCGGCCATCTTGAACATAAAGTTTCATTATTTATATTACTGACAGGTATAAAAAAAATTCCTATATCAAGAAGAGAGCAAATAGATAAAAACTACCCACTTTTGGGGGGGTTCCCCTAAGATGTAAATCACTTGGAAGTCGGTAGACTTTTGAATCATCTGCTGACTCACCACGACTGGTCTGATCAAAGTGAGCCTCCAAACTTTAATAAGGAACGGACTCCAGACATTCCTGACAAAATAGATCAGAGGAAGATGGAATGATAGGGGGATTAAATGAAGGGAGATGAAGATTATTTAATAGCTTGTGTTCAGGATAAAAAGAGAAAACAAGGAGGCTCAGACTTCCTCAAGAGCCAGCTAAGAAAGGCAATCGGAACACAGACAGAAAAATTCCCCCAACTTTACTATTTGGGTTATCCCATGTCGAACTACCTGGGGAAATAAGCAATGAAAACCTTCAACTACTGAAATAAATACAACTGAATTTAAAAGCTATGACCCAAAAAGCCTTCGTTTAATACCAAAATAAAACAACAAAATCTTCCTTCTCAGAAACAACAAAGAAAGGTGAGCTGAGAGGATGTGGCCCAGCTCATCCAGAAGAGGTCAGAGATAGGAAAAGTGTTTCCTAGCACGGGAGGAGGCGTAAACAGGACACTAGCGTGCACTGCGGGAGAGAGGAGAGTGTGCAAATATCCAGATTCAGATACAGACTGCGCTACTTCCAAGTTATGAGATCTTGGGGGGAGGGGTGGACCCAAATTCTCTAAGTCTCAGCCTTAACACTAGCAATAAGTGGAATTATAACACTGGAATGGGGCTTAATTGTGCCCACCTGCCCCCACTCATGTGTCGAAATCCTAACTCCAGTTCCTCAGAATGCGACTTTGTGGAGACAGGGTCTCTTCTTTCTTTTTCTTTTTTTTTAATTGAAGTATAATTAACATACAGTGTTATATTAGTTTCAGGTGCACATGGAGGAACAGTCTTTAGAATTTTTTTTAAGGTTGTTCATTTTGAGAGAGACAGAGTGAGCAGGGGAGGGGCGGAGATAGAGGAAGAGAGAGAGAATCCCAAGTAGGCTCCACACTGTCAGCACGGAGCGTGATGTGGGCCCGAACCCACAAAAGGCGAGACCATGACCTGAGCTGGAACCAAGAGTTGGACATTTAACCATGTGAGCCACTCAGGCGCCCGAGAGATACTCTCTAGGCAGATAATTACGGTTAAATGAGATCCCCGGAAGGGACCCTAATCTAATAGAACTGTTGTCCTTACAAGCAGTGGAAGACATGCAGGCACAGAGAAATGGCTGTGTGAGGGCACAGTAAGAAGGCAGCCATCTGCAAGACCAAGAGAGAGAATCCTGAAGACCCTTGATCTTGGACTTCTAGCTTCCAGGGCTCTAAGCCACCCAATCTGTGGTATCTGTTCTGGCAGTCCTAGCAGCTAATATAAATACAACAATATATATGAAAGGGCGTTTGTGATGATTCAACAAGAAAAGGTAGAGAGGCAGGGGGAAGCAGACACCTAAACAGTTGTCTTCCCATCTGTTTCCTGATGAAAACAGAGCTTAACCTGCAAGTTGGCTATATTTGGGTAAAGTGTCAAATCAGTGGGAGGGCAGGATGCAACAAAGTCCAATCCCTAAGCCACTCAAATCCAGAAACCTATTGTTACAGATTCCAAGTAACCTAAGAAATATTAAGAAACATTACTGTGGAGACAATTTCAGAAAAAAAATATTTTCCAACATCAAAAGTTATTTATACGAGAATTTACATGGCCTCCAAACTATTTGTTGATTTGCTAAGGTCTCGCCAGAAAAAAAAGGAAAAGAAAAAGGACATGTATGCCATTTGTTTCTACAGATGAAGAAAGCATAACTTTTCAACTATACTAACCAGTATGGCTGAATCATCAACACCTTGAGACGCAGACCCCATGAATTTAGCAATAGGACCCATTCCATTTCTACAAACACTTGTGGTCCAAGGAATTGCACCTGTATGAACTAGCACCAAGTCCTGTGCTAACCTCGGGGCCTATGAATTAAGACATGGAAAGAAGTCGCTATCTCATAGTATTCCCACGTCTCTGGCTCCACAAGTAGGAATGGGCCATCAGCTGCCCACTGTTCAGTTCCTCAGAGTAACTGAGTAGCCCAGTGTTTCACCTCTCAGCGATTCTGCAACATGCTCTCTGCCTCCCAGGTTTTCCTCCCTCAAAGGACAGTTTCCATGAATGACCCACAGATGGCACTAGTTGGCTATAATGAAATTGTTGCCTTTAAAAAAAATTTACTATAAAAATTTTCAAACATCTACAAAGTAAAGATATTATAACAAACCCCCCATGTACCTGTCACCCACTGTCAACAATTATCAACACGTGCCCAGCCTTGTCTACCTACTCCATCCACTTCCCTACCCACTAGATTATTTTGAATGAACTCACAGATATCATACCATTTCATCTATAAATACTTTCATATGTATAAATAAAAGATAAAGGTACTATGAGCAGCTTCATCAATTTGCAATCAGTCTGGATTTTTATTGTTGTTTTTGTCTTTTAAGCCTCTAAGGTTGAATCCACAAAGAAAGTTTTCTAATAAAGCAACTCAGCCTACTGCCCCATTTCACAAGGTCTTAGCTCTTTGTTTTCTTGAGGTCCCTTCATGCTGCCCTCCCCACTTGCTTCTCTCACCTCTGCACATACATCCACTTTCTGTCCCCTCAAGAGACCATAAAGTAAAAAAGGATGGATTTTGGGGCACCTGAGTGGTAAATTTATCCCCCCTGATCCTCTGTTTCAATATCTACAAAATAAAGATAATTACATAACTCACATCATAGGGTGATTTTACAGATTAAAAACCATCCATGCAAAGCACTTAGCAGAGTGCTTGACCCATAGTGAGCAATCATTCTATAGCAGTTGTTACCACTTATTACTTTATGTCTAAGCTGAAAGACCATTGAATTAGAGGCCAAAACAACTGTAAAGAACATTTCCTAAAAGAACACTTTAGGGCTGCTGGTTCAAGTTCACAGCTCTGGTTCCTGGATCAAATTCACCCCAGAGCCTCCCTAAACCTCAATTGGCTCCTTCGATGCTGGCCTTCCCAGCATCCTTTATACCAAGCTCAGCTCCTCGGAGGGATATTCTAGTCAGAACTGTACTTCAGTTCCTAAAACAAAGGGAAACTGAGCCTCCTGGCTGAAGGTCGGGGAATTCGTGTTCCTCCCTCAACCTTCCTGTTACCCCATACATAATCTCAGACACTCATGTCCAAGTGCTGCTTAAAGAAAATGACACCTGCTCATCTGTCACCGATAGTGGTGACTGTGGATGCAAAAATGCAATGATTCACTTGCTCCGTAACCGCACTCGCCTAAATGTTGACCTCTCCGTTTCCAGGAAGGCTGGAGCTGCCTCACTGGGTGTTCCCCCCCCAGCAGTCTTCCTCATCGCTCCTAAGTGGGAGGGACGTGGGAAGGAGCAGATGCTTTAGAACGAGGCTGCTCTCAGGTCTCCCAGAAACCTGTGTGATGAGCTCTGAGGAAACGAACATCACCCTGATCTCATTCTCTCACCGGGCGTTTAAATCAACCTCCCACTGAGGAGTGATGCTTTCCACTGCAGATGCTCTTACAGTTGCGGTCCTCACAAAGAAGAGCTTACGACAGAGGCAGGACCACTGCTCACATTGTTGCTGAGGCACTTAGAGATCTTACGTTTGGCTCGTAGAGTTTCTAAGAACAGTGGAATGAAGGAAGTTTTCTTTACAAATTTCCTGTAAAGCTCCTTGTAGACAAATGTAACCAGTAAATACAACTGTCTGCTCCCTTTTGTAACAGCAACCTAAACTACTGACCTCAGCCAGAGCCTTTGCCATTTATAAAAAACCTAAGTGTGCTAGACCTAAGCACTAATGAAATATACACAGGAAGAGACAGAGAGAGAGAGAAGTAATAGCTGTTATAAGGAGAAGAAAGACAAAAAGGAAGTTGCCAGAATAGCATCTCTCTCCCATCCACAGATGCCAGCATTCCCCAAACCTACCTAATCAAATTATATGGTACATTGGGAAATTATTATATAAAAACGAGAATATTTCTTGGTAAAAATAAGTTCAAGAACTACTGAATTCAATAAAAATTAATCAGGTCACATTACAGCAAGATTTCTCAGAGTCTTTAAGATGTCACACCTTATCATATTCCAAGAAGGTGATGTGGGTCCAAGGTATTTCCTAACCATGTTTTGCCATAACACGTTTTATTCACAGATTAAGAAACTGGGGGAAACTTCCCTAGAGTAATATATCATTTTTTTAAAATCCCATGTGTTCAAAGTATTACATTATTGCACAAAAGCAGAAGTAAACATCCAAATACAGAAAAAAGCAAACTCTTCTAAATTAAAGAATTTATGTTCTGGATCCACCACTTTCTGGCTGGGTGCCTCCTCTGCTTCTGTCCCCTTAAAACATATCCCCACACACACAACAGACACAACATCAGGAACTTGCCATCCCTCCCAGCCTCAAATTCCAGTGGGCAGTAAAGGAAGTAGCCAATAAGCACGTGTTATGGGTTGAATTGTGTCCTCCCCAAATTCATGTGCTGAACTCATAATCCCCTGTGCCTCAGACTATGATCTTACTTGGAAATAGCCTCTAACCTCTTTTTAGAGGTTCTCAGGTTAAAATGAGATTATTAGGGTGGACCTAACCCATGATGACTGGTGTCCTTATAAAAAGAGGAATTTGGGACATGGAGATCTGCATCCAAACGGTAACAGGAAAAGACAGGAGGAGAGGGCCATCCACAAGCCAAGAAAAGATGCCCGGAGCAGACCCCGCCCTCATTCACAGTCCTCAGAAGGAACCCACATCACCAGTACCTTGATTTTGGGCTTCTAACCTCTGGAAAGGTGAGACAATAGAATTCTGTGGTTCAGCCACTTAGTTTGTGGTACTTTGTTTTGGCGGCTCTAACAAATACACCACCTTTACCATCAGCTTTCACTTCATTTATTCATTCACTCATCAGATACTTATTGAGAACTTACTAATTTCCAACACTGTTCTAGAGACACAATGGTGAACATCGGCAAATACTTTCCCTGTCATTATAAATCTGACAGCCAATTGAGGGACATAGATATGAAATCAAATCTTTTCAAAATGTAAAATTAAAAACTATGAAAATCACTAAAAAATGAAGATGCTACATCAACCCCAGAAACAGGAGCCTGACCTAGTCTGAAGTGTCCAGAAAGCTTCCTCGAGACAAGCTGTGACTTAAAGGATTAGCAAGAATCCAGAATTACAAGGAGGACGTGAGAACAAGTGCCCACTGTAGGGAGCAACATGTACAAGATTGATTTTTAGATTAAAAAATAATAATAATACATGAAAACATTCAATACATTTTATAAAGAGTTGAATTCTCCAGGAAGAAAGGACTTTGAAGTCTGTCTTTCTGACATGATATTTTTCAGTTATATTAAAAAAATTGAAAGTAAAAGAGAAATGAAAAAAATCCCCCATGACAGATTTTATTTTATTTTTAATAGTTTATTGTCAAATTGGTTTCCATATAACACCCAATGCTTCTCCCCACAAGTGCCCCCCACCATGACCATCCCCCCTCCGCCCCTCCCCCTCCCCCTCCCCCTTCAGTCCATGGTTCGTTTTCAGTATTCAGTAGTCTTCCTTGATCTGTGTCCCTCACTCTTCCCCGCTCTCTTTCCCTCTTCCTCTCCCCATGGTCCCCTGCCAGGTCTCTCCTGTTAGACCTATGAATGCAAACATATGGTATCTATCCTTCTCTGCCTGACTTATTTCGCTTAGCATGACACCCTCGAGGTCCATCCACTTTCCTACAAATGGCCATATTTCATTCTTCCTCATTGCCATATAGTACTCCATTGTATATATATATACCACATC
>NC_043704.1:127673560-127694905 GCF_006229205.1 Suricata suricatta | reverse complement strand
GATGGACATTTAGGCTCTTTCCATGATTTGGCTATTGTAGAAAGTGCCCCTATGAACACTGGGGTACATGTGCCCCTATGCATCAGCACTTCTGTATCCCTTGAGTAAATCCCTAGTAGTGCTATTGCTGGGTCATAGGGGAGTTCTATCGATAGTTTTTTGAGGAGCCTCCACACTGTTTTCCAGAGCAGCTGCACCAGTTTACATTCCCACCAACAGTGCAGGAGGGTGCCCGTCTCTCCACACCCTCACCAGCACCAGCACCTATAGTCTCTTGATTTGTTCATTTTAGCGACTCTGACCTGTGTGAGGTGGTATCTCAGTGTGGTTTTGATTTGAATTTCCCTGATGATGAGTGACTATGAGCATTGTTTCATGTGCCTGTTGGCCATCTGTATGTCCTCTTTGGAGAAGTGCATAATGACAGATTTTAAAATACTTCTCTTAGTCCTTGGTAGATCAAGAAAACAAACATCACTTAGAACATAAGAAATCTGAATAAACAATACACACTTGATATAATGGGGACAAATAGACATATATAGACCACTTCTACCAAGCACTTCAAAATATACAAGTTTTTCAAGCACACAGAAAACGTCAAGTACTAGGCCAGAAAACAAATCTCAGGAAATTTCCAGGAATTAGTGTCAGACTACAGTCTCAGATCAATGTGATTACATTAAAATTCAATAAAAAGTGAAAACCACAAAAACCCTTCTTTTTGGAAATAAATATATACCTAAATAATTCAAAGACTAACAAAAAAAATCTTAACAAGATCTACAAAGTATTTAGAAATGAGCAATAATGAATATACCTCACTTTACAATTTATGAGGTGCAGCTAAAATAGTACTTAGAGGGAAATACATAGCCTTAAATACACAGATTTAGCAAGGGCAGAAAGGGACTTTGCCCTTCTCTTATTCTGTGACCCTAAGAGTCCCACCTCCAAAGACCATTATCACCCCAGCTACCTTTCAGGTGACTTCCACTTTAGTTTACCCAATGGGTGATACTGGCCAACGTCAGAGAGTAGATAGAGAAATGGGACCATTTATTCTCTGCTTCCTCCTTACTGAGCCATGGAGTTGGCAGCGGCTATGTTGCTCTGCCCAAGGTCATAGCTCTTTTGGGGCAGCTCCTCTGCCAAGGCCATTTGTCTCATGGGGGGATATTGGGAATAATGTTATGCTAATAAATTGGAAAATAGGTAAATGGATAAATTTCTAGAAAAAAATATAATGCAATTCCAATAAAAATCCCCAAAGATAGCCCCACACAAGAGGTCCCGGAGCCATCTCACAGTAGGATTCTGGAGCCAATTATTAAGTATTAAGGACCTTTGTGAGCTGACTGTTAACTGTTGACAGCTTGATACCAGCCATAATGGGAGTTTATAGTGTAGTAAACACTACAACCAGTATAGAATTAAGTTATTACTTAAGAATCTACCAAAATTAAAAACCTCAGTCTGAAAAAATTTAAGCATCAAGCTCTGTCAAACGTTTATGAAACAAGTAATTCCAGTCTTGTACAAACTCTTTCAGGGACAAGATAAGCAGGGCATCATTTAATGAGTTTAGCATAACCTTGATGTCCAAACTGATAAAGTATGAAGCAGAAAAATAAGAGGACCATCTCACTCATTAATACATGAACAAAAATGATAAACAAACTGCTAGCAAAGCAAATCCAATAATGTGTAAAAAAGGTAAATGACCACACTGACCGCAGTGAGCACTAATATATAGACTCGTCCAATCACTGTCATGTACACCTGAAACTAATACTAACATTGTATGTCGACTCTACGTCAATTAAAACAATATAAAGAAAATGAATTTTACCCAGAAATGCAGGGATTAACAAAATCTTTTAATGTGATTCTCTACCTTAAGAAACCTAATGAGAAAAGTCTCATCATCTCAATAAATAAATAACCTTTGATGAACATCAATAATATTCACAAGTTTTAAAGAAAAAAAATTCCTAACATCAAGAATCAATTTCCTTAACCTAATAAAGAGCAACCCCTTCCCCTCCAGAAATAAAAGCAAACATGCTAACATGTTAAAATTATTTTTTATAAAATCAGAAACAACTCAAGGATAGTCAAACTCTCTTACCACTTCTATGAAACACTGTGCTGGGGATTCTACCTAACATTTGAAGGCATGGGAAAGAAACACTATGTACAAAACAACAAGGCTCGTTATGGTAAACAGAGTGTGGGGAAGGTAGCTGGTGCCGCTCTCCTGGAGGAAATTCAAAGCCAGTTTCGTATCACAGCAAGCCTTGAAGGAGTTGAAGGGGCCCAGGGCAGGCCGCCTCTAAATGTGCCAGGTTTACATATTGTTTATTTTAAATGAAAGTTACACAAGAATCAGCTGGTGCAAGGGCGCTTAGACCTTCCTCTGTGCCCCTGGAAGCAGGAAATGCATCTCCCATATATGAAAGGTATTCTCCCTGCACCGAGGAAGAAGACATCCTTAGCACCAGAGAGGAACTAAAATGCCACGAAATCTGTAGAAACAAACCTTGTTCCTTTTTTTTCTAAGCTACCACACCTCAGTCCCAATTCCAAACATCTGTTTTCTTTATCCTGTCAGTTCCTCACAAATTTATTGTCACAAATTTATACTTGGTCTAACAAATATAAAAACTACATGCTGTGATCATTTCTTTAGGTCCCGGTTTCATTTTGGGGCTTCCATGTGCACATAGTAAAGCTTTGGCATTTTCCTCCTGTTAATCTGTCTCATATAAATTTAATTCGTAGTCCATCTGGAAGACATGGAAGAGGGAGGAAGAATTTTTCCTTCCCTACAAAGCCAAGGAGAGGAGAGTTAAGTGGAAGACCCAAGAAGGTAAGAAAACAGTTGCCCTCCTGGCTCTTCCGTAATGATGTGGCTGACAGGGGAAGCCACTCCTACCAGGCAATTAGTAGAGATTCCAGAGGATGTCCCCACCCTCCCAGGGACCACGTTCTGAAGCCAGAGAGCAGGGGAGTCCCATTCCATCTCAGCCCACTGCAGCCTCCAGCCAACTGACGCCCAGAGGGAAGCAACCACTCCTTCCCTCCCAGGACACTGAATCCCCACTCACTTCCCACCGTTGGAGGCTGGTGGCTGCATGGCTGGTGGTTCCAGATTCCATCATCCAGTGAAAATTTTAAAACAAAACAAGCAGAAAAACTTGGTCTTCAACCTGGGGCCCTTTTTACATTCTCATTGTCCAGACCACACCCTATACCTATTAAATGAGTTTCGGGAGTGACACCAGACATCAGTTTTTAAAAAACAAAGCAAAACAAAACAAAACAAAAAACCCAAAACCAAAGGAAACCAAGCCAGAACAAAACAAAAGAAAACAAAACACCCCAGGCTATTCCGGTGTGCAAGCAAGTTGAAGCCCTTCTCAAACTATGTCTATGGACCAATTGCTTTGGCATTGTGAAATGAATAAGGAAATCGCATTTAAAATGGAGTTAGCTATTAATAGAGAGAACCAACTGGGAGTTGCTAGAGTGAAGGGGAGTAGAGGGATGGGCAAAATGAGTGAAAGGGAGTGGGAGTTCCAGGCTTCCAGTTATGGGGTGAATAAGTCATGGGCATAAAAGGCAGAATATAGAGAATATGGTCAGTGATATTGGAACAGCATTGTATGGTGACAGATGGGAACTACCATTGTGGTGAGCATAGCAAAACCGTATAGAGAAGTGGAATGTTCCACACCTGAAATAATGTAACATTGTGTGTCAACTATACTCAAAATTTTAAAAAAATAAATTCAATGGAGTCAAGGGATCCCTGAGGAGGGAGCCCTCACGCAGATACCACTCATTGCAACCTGTGGAAGAGGCAGGAAGAAGAAAGATCACTCAGGAAGAAAGGAAGGGAGGAAGGGACTGAGAGAGAGAGGGAGGGAGGGAGGAAGATCTCTCCCTGAACAGGAAGAAAGGAAGGGAGGAAGGGACTGAGAGAGAGAGGGAGGGAGGGAGGAAGATCTCTCCCTGAACGCAACAATGCACTAGCCACTGCTTGCAGCCATCTTCTGTAACCTCAAACTCTTAGTCTTCAATGAACTTTTTTTCAAAACCATCCTCCCCAGTTTCCTCTTGGAACACAGTAAAAGCTGACCTTCCCTTTGTCTCTTAGGACTTGCCTATTGTTTGCTATAGTTTGCACATTGCAAATTGCAATTCCTCTGCTATTCCTGAATAAGCTCCTTTTGCTGAGTAAAAGAACTGGCTATTTTTAAGGCTGACAGCACTACTGGGGAGCTCTATAGAACTGCAGAAACTTGGACCACACTCAGACTTACTAATCTGTGTGCCCATCCATGTCTGAAAATGTTAAATTTAGGGATATAGACCTGTGGAGGCTGCTAGGGTACAGCGATTTTTCTGGAGAAGCAGATTGAGCTAGGTATTAATCACCCTGTTCCCATCCATCTTGTCCACTGCTGCCAAAGTGATCTTTTCCTAAACTCAAATCCTGTACTGCTGTCCTCTGGCCTGCACTGTGGAGTCCAACTCCCTGATCTCGGTGCCCACTCACCGCTCCTCTCTCCCATCCCCAACATTTGGTCTCCTCTTTACCTACTAACCCCCTCCCCACACACCCCTTACACACACACACACACACACACACACACACACACACACGACACGCTTGTGCCTCTGCTAATTCTGCCTCCTTTGTGTAGAATTCTTCCCAATCTCAGCCCAGTAAGTCTCACCCTCTTGCTTGCCTAAAGACCTCCTCTCCCTGCCTCAAACTCTGGTCAAATATCTCCTCCTCTGGGAACCTGGAAGCATTAGGCATTTCCTCCTCCAATTTCCTGCGGCTTCTCCTACAACAGTTTGAATATGGCTGTGATTACTGAGTAGGAATTGTTTGTTTTTCAAGTCTGTCTTGCTCATGGCTTTGTGCTCTTAAGGGCAGGGACTGTGCTCTCTTGTTTATTGTCTGCCTCTGACCTCTCACATCCTCTCTAGCTAAAGGCATCATGAATTTTGCCAGGGCCATTAGCCAGGGGTCTAACTAGACCCCCTATTCCTCCTCATAGTTCCATCAGCAGCTCATGGGATTTCCCCTTTAAGACTCACATTCAACTAACTATATTTGTGAAACATTTAGTAAATGCCACCTTGGGAATACAAAGATGACGACAATCACATGTTGGGGGGTGGGGACAAATGTTCCTCTACCTTTCAAAGGTTCTTCTGGCTGGTCTAAGAATAAAGATGACATGAAATAGATTAGCAAGAGAAAAGCAAAATGTAATTTTGCACGTTTGGGAACTGCACATGCACACGCAATTCAAAGGCAGAAAGGTAAAATGAGGCTTAAATGCCATCCTGAGCTAAGGAATGGGATGGGGCCTGTGGCTTCAAAGCCGAGGAGGGTGATTCATAGGGCAGTAGGAAGAACATATGATTGGCAATTAAATGTTTGCCCTGTCATACAGATGGGTCACCCAGATAAAATTTATCTCTGGTATTAACTCTTATTCTGGGAAAGGCAACCAATTTAGATTCTTATAGGTAGTTAAAGGAGAGGCAAAACTTTCTCCTGAACCTAAAGGGTTTTCCACTGCATTCAGCTCAAAATAGTCAACATGCCAAAGTGGCACATTTTGAGGAGGCTTGTTCTGAACCCCACACACTTTTTTTTCCAAAAACATATCTTTGTAACATGTAACTATTCCATCTTCCTGCCCACCCCCCCCCAAGCAAGTATGTTGAAACTGTAAGTCCCAATAGGAAGGTAGTGTGATGGCACTCTGTATTTTCAGCAAAGCTATTGAGAGTAAAAATGTTAGATTAAAACATTAATAAGCCACACCCCTGGGGTGATATTTCACATATGGTGGTTGTGTTGTATACATTCACCACAAACACTGAGTGAGCGAATAAAGCTAGCCATTGCTTCTAGGAGAATACAGGGTTAGGTTCCTGAAAGCCTCTGATCACAAGGTCTTCATCACTTGGTGGATATGTAACCTTGCTTTATGCGGGCTTCTATTTAAAGACACCTTAGCTAATACGTATTGTTGATTCAGCAACATAAATCCATGGCCAACAGCACTAGAACTCAACCATATCTAATGCACGTTTTCTCTGAAACGCCCCTAAGGGATGTCTGTGCTTACACCACAAACAGCACTACACACTACACTGGGGGGGGGGGGGCGCATTTTAAGCATGAAGTCACCAACAAAAGGCACAAAAATACGAAAAGCATGCCACTAAATAGACCTTGAAAAGGACAGTTGTTTTCAATAGGAGACCTGAAACAAGAAGGCAGAAGGTCACTTGGTTGGGCTTCAGCGGGGACTGTGCCCGTAAAGCACATCAACTATTTCACCACCTTGCATATGTCCACCAAAGCACTGAGTACTGATTTGGGATTACAAGTAGATTTCAGCAGAGAAGGATAGTCACAACTGTAGAATCTGCAAATAGTGAGGATCAGCCCATATCTAACAACTGGTAGGGAAGGAGCCCCAGCAAATCAGAAAAGATGTAAACATTACTTAAGGCTCTGGAGCCCCTGATATGCCAGGAAGGGATACTTCAAGTGGGGTTGGGTGCTGGGTGATGGGAAGCTCTAGGGAGAGCCCACAGGAAGAGCTGTGTGGCCAGGGACAGCATGGAGACAACAGCTAATTACCAGTCTAATTATGGCATTATCAATCTGATTGCCTCTAGCGGCCCTTCCTCATGTCAATATAATAACAGGCCAGGAAGTCCCCTGTTTTTCTCATTACTCATTATTTTGTCGGTCTGCTTGACTCACTTCTATGGGAAATTGCATTATCCTTGCTTCAGACAAAAAACTTAATTGTATCTTAGGAAAGAGGAAATCTCCTGACAAACAACTTTCATAGTGACCTATTGGCTACTGGCAAATTTATTATGCTTCAAGCCGCACTGTCCTCCATCTTTGTGGCCAGGAGCTCAGCCTGTTCCACAAGACACCTCGGTGCTGTCCGAGCTTGCGGTCAGGCCAGTTCATAAGAGCGCCGCACCAGTGCAAAGGGAAGTGGAGCGGAGAGGCCTGTGTAACAGGTTGCTGTGAAAATGACCACCAAACGCCAAACAGGAGTGAGGCAAGATTTTATTCACGACTGTGCCAAACTGGATCTCCTGATGTTAAGGAGAAAAGTGCAAAGAATGGCCCCGAACAAAGGCAGCAGTGAGTTTTTATGGACTTCAGCAAGGCAGAATACATCATTAGTTAGTTAACCAATCCTAGTTAAACACCTAAGATATCGCAAGGCAGTGACTCAGTTACTTTTTACATGCTGGCGTTGGCCTTGCCCTGGCCAGATCTTAGTGAGAGGAGTGGGGGAGTGTTTTTCAACAAGTTATCTGTTTAGCAAGCAGGCGAAGTTACAGAAGCAGGACAAGGTGGTCAGCACCTTCTGATCAATGTAACAGGGAGCTACACAGGCTTTTATCTCCATGTTTTAGGAGTTATCACACAGTCAGAACAGTGAACGGGGAGGTGCATTCGCAAAGCAATGTACAGAAGCCAAAACAGCCGGTTAATGATGTTCCATTTTATTTAGGTTTGTTAACCTATAACAGCCTGGGGGGGGGGGGGTGTCAGGGACACGAGGACTGAGATGGGAGAAGCCTAGTCTGGCCCTGGCTCAATGCCCTTCAGTGTCCAACCTGGTCTAGAGCAGTGACAAACGTGACATGTGATACAGATCACCCGAGAACCTTGTGGAAGGGCAGATCTTGATCCTGCAGATCTGGGGTGGGACCCAACACTGTGCATCTAACCAGCTCTCGGGGGATGTTGATGCTACTGGCCATGGCCCCCGCTGTGAATACTAAGGGTCTGGGTTGTAACGGTGGTTCTCAATCACACCTGAGTGTATTGAAATCACAGAGAGTCTGCAAAATCATAGATTGTGCCCTATGTCACCAGAGTTTCAGACTCAGCAGACCTCAGTTAGGGGCCTAAGAATTTGCCTTTTTAACAAGTTCCAAAGTGACAATAATGCAGCTAGTTTGGGAATCACACTTTGAGAATTACTGATCTAGTCTAATGTAGTCAAACTCTTAGAACCTTGTTTCCTCCAGCTTATTTATGCACACGGTAATGCTGGCTTTTCATCACACTGGCAAAGAACTTGAGGTTCTCATAAAAGCTATCACTCTGATGATGAAGTTCCTGAGGTCAGGGGCCACATCCTCAATTCATTTCACACAATATCAGTGCACTAGGGACACATTAATCCAGTCTGGATTTGTGACAATTAAGTACTGAATTTTACCATCTGATGAGAACCTCTGCCCTTCTAAGTGCTTTCTATTTCAACTGGCACAAAACTAATCACCAGCTGCCAATTTTACTCTCAATTCATTTTTACCGATTCCAAGTTTTACAAATTTCTTCTTTCTCTTTTTGCAAATGAAAATCCCTAGAAAGAAAGCAACTGAAGAGCAGGCAGTATGGCTCCTTCACTTTGTAGCTCCTATGCCTAAAACAGGACTGTCAAAATGTAAGTGCTCAAAGTATTTGAGGAGGAGGAAGGGAGGGAAGGAGGGAGGGAGGAAATGTATACCCTTCGTTCAATGTACAATTTGCGATTAGCATGTCTTCAAAATACCTAAACTGAAATCCTTTCTAAAGACAGAATTTATTTACTTTTAGTTGCGTCTTTATTGCAGATTAAGTCCTTCTGGCAATAAAAATTCAAACGATCTCTTAATAATAATGGTAATAAATTTTAAGAGCCGCTGTGTTACAATACCATTAGTTTATAGAAAGCAGTTGGCACCTAGGTCACGGGGAGGGCATAACTTTGATCTATTCATGAAATAAGAACATTATGGGCTCCTGCGTGGATCAGTCGATTAAGCATCTGACTCTTGCTTTCGGCCCAGGTCATGTTCTCTTGGTTTGTGAGTTTGAGCCCCGCTTGGGATTCTGTCTCACTCTCTCTCTGCCCCTCTCCCACTTGCTCTCTATGTGTTTCTCAAAATAAATACATATAAACTGAAAAAAAAGAGCATTATCTTTCTTCTAACCAAGCTGATAGGGGAGGTAACTCAGTAACGCTACTGTAATAGAGATGTGTACAAGGCTGTGGGACACAGGAGGGTTCCTGGGAGGAAGCAGGAGAGACTGAGAAAGTGTCATTTACACAGGTTCTTAAAGGACGTGACAAAAGGGACATAGAGCTGCAGGTGGGACACAGTGCGTTCTAGGTGGAGAACAGCACGTGCAGATGTACCCAGAAGTGCACCCTGAGAGAAAATCACCACTGCTAAACCAGTGGGGGGTGAGGGAGTGTCTATATGGTCTCCCAGCTTTGAGCACCTGCCACCTGGGTCCACCCACGCCAACTAAATAGCTATTTATATCACCTGTAGTGTTGTTTAATTCAGGGCTTAATGACAACCGTAAACAATTTATCACGAATGACTGAGCCCAAACTATGGAATGAGAAGCACATAAAGACTACTACACGGCTCTAACAGCAAAAGGAAGGTATCTATGGAGAAAGGTTTGGTATGGACATCCAACTTCCCATCACTAAGTAAATGGTAAGAGTCCTTAGCCCCTGGCACTCTGCTACTCCAGATTTCTTTTCTTCTCTGGTTGTTTGAGATCTGCTGACCCACTTTTGGGAGTCTCATGACATTCATCCCCACACAACCAACACCATCGTCCTGGATTGGAACTTGTACTTTCAGTGCCTGCCTCAGCACAGATTCAAGGTGCATCACATTATAACAGAGATTTGGCCATAGCTCTGCCATGAGAACTCTCCTGCTTCTTGTGTGAGTTATTCGTCCATAAATGGCTTCTCTCTTTGGTGACAGGGCCATGAACGCAGACTCCAGGAGTGGAAAAGCAAGAAAAATGCAGTTTCCCCTGGAACCTGGAGAAGGAACACAACCCTACCCACATCTTGATTTTAGCCCAGTGAGACCCATTTCTGACTTCTAACCTCTGGAACTGTAATTAAATTTGTGCTGTTTTCAGTTACCAAAAGAAAACCTTCTGTAATTTGCCAAGGGAAACTAATATAGCATTCTTTAAAGATAAAACGGAAGCACAAAGAAGTTCACTAACATTCTAGTAAGTGCCTAGCCGGGGTCCGAACCCCAGATTCCTGTTAACTACATTCGAGTGAGATTCTGGATCTAAGACTTAATACTTAGTTGGCAGAATTTGTTGATTATTTAATATGCAAGGATTCAGGAGATGAAGAAATTCAGGGTACCACCAAGGTTGCTTGTTGAAGCCACTACTGAGGAAGTGACAGCACTCATTGATGGAATTTTAAGAATCGAATGAGGGGCGCCTCGGTGGCTCAGTCAGTTAAGTGTCCGACTTCAGCTCAGGTCATGATCTCACGGTTCGTGGGTTTGAGCCCCACATTGGGCTCTGTGCTGACAGCTAGCTCAGAGCCTGGAGCCTGTCTTCAGATTCTGTGTCTCCTTTTCTCTCTGACCCTCCCCTGCTCATGCTCTCTCAAAAATAAATAAAACATTAAAATAAATAAAAGGATCAAATGAGCAATTATGGGAGAGTATTTAATCTGCTTACTCAAATCCAGACTCTGCCCATAGTGAAACTAAACTATGGGAATTGCTCCTAAGGAAGAAGAGCCTCAACAGGACCATCTCTGTGGCCTCTCATGGGAAAACAGCATGCGAGAGAGATTTTGTCAAACAGGGTAAGTCTCTACCTTTCAAAAGAGGACTTCTCTGTCTTGTAAGAATCATTATCACTTCTCTTCACTGTCATGAATTCCCTCCAAATCAATTTATAAACCAGCTGCCTATCAAACATGTCTAACTCACAATCCATTCTTCAATCGCCATACAACATGAAGATTTGAGGAAACTCCTTTGGGAGAAGTTATTTAATGTGCAGAGGAAAACATCCCACCGGTTATATGACAGAAATTCCTTGCCTGAGGGAAGCAATATTGTGTGAGTGGAGACCCATAGGTTTTGGAATCGCAGCGACCTGGGTTTCAAATTCTGGTTCTGCTGCTTACTGTCTGTGTGGTCTTGGACAAATTACTTAACCTCCCTGAGCCTTCTTTATTTGAAAAATGAGGATATAAATCCTACCTCTTGGGATTATTAGGAGGATTAAATGAGACACATATATAAAGTGCCTTGAACATAAAAGGTGCTTAAACAACATTTCCTTTAACTTTGAAAATCAGAAAGACCTATGGAAAAAAAAAATAAAGAAAGGAAAAATTTCTGCCTGAAATACGTCATTACCTATTGTGGGAGGTCACTTTTACACAGCCCGTTTTTATCGCCTCTAAAGTGTGGCTCAATCTTGTCAAGTAATTGAAGATCTTCGTTATTACCACATAGCTCAGCTGATTTATCACTCAGACCATGGTTCTGGGTTCCCAAGCTCTGCAGAGCCTGCTGGAGTGAGTGTCAGCTACCCTCACACAAGGAGAGCAGAGATCAGGGCGCCTGGGTGGCTCAGTCGGTTAAACACCCAACTCTTGATCTTGGCTTAGGACATGATCTCACAATTTGGAGGTTTGGGCCCTGTGTTGGGCTCTGCGCAGAGCCTGCTTGGGATTCTGTCTCTTCTTCCCTCTGTCCCCTCCCTGCTCACTTGCTCTCTCTCTCAAAATAAATAAAGTTTAAATTGAAAAAAAAAGAGAGAGACCAGAGATCAAATTTCCACTCTTCTGGAGACACTCAACCCAGTCGATCAGCTCACCTACAAGTATAACCCAAGCAAAACAAGCTCCCCATGGGGTCCAGTCTAAATCCAGAGTTGTACTCAAAGAAATGATGTTCAACAGGAAACACAAAATGGAAAACTCAAATATTTCCCTTTCTTCTCTGGATCATCTCCCCTCCACAACTGCTCAGGAGCCATGCTCTTTCTCAGAAAATCATGTTTCATTCTCTTTATTCAGGTCTGTGCTCGAATGCTACCTGTGCAAAGAGATTTCCCTGACATCTCTATCTAATAGCATCCCCTATTTCTTTCCCTCATCCTGCTTCATTTTTTTTCTCCGAACTTAATACTATCTGAAACAATGCCATAGACTTATGTTTATTTGAGTATAGTCTGTTCTCTCGTGTAAACTCGAGGAAGACTGGGTCTTTCTCTGTTTTGTTATGTTGCTATTACCATCATTCACTGCTGTGTCACTAGCGCTTAAAACAGGTCTAGGTACATAGCAGGTGCTCAATAAATTTTTGTTAGCTGAAAAAGATCTTTTTAAAAGATCGGTTGTCTAGGATAATAATGCGTATTATTTATATTATTTATTGAGTCAGGCCCTGTGGAATTCTATGAGTTAAGTGCTATTATTATCATCCCCCATTGTATAGGTGAGGAAACTAAGATTTCATGAGCTCAAGGAGCTTGCCCAGAGACACACAGATTGTATGTGGTAGGATCTGGAGTCAAGCCTCCATGGAGCCCTTAATCCCCATACCACATCCCAGTCTGCAGAGTTAATAGGCCTGTAAAACCACTTCCAAGTCTGTGGTAACAAAAGGACACTCAGAAAGCTCGACAACGTTGCAAAAAAAGTAAAACATCATAACTCTTGGGAAGTAAGTTTGCCAACTCCTCCCCGGAGCCTTAGCAGCAAATGGGGATGTAACTAACCAAGAGGGAAGGAACAAACATGTTCTAAAAGAGGCAGCATTCTTTCAACTCAACCACTGGAGCCGACATAGATTGACCTTTGAAAGATCCATTTGGGAAACCTAGAAACACCCTCTACTCCGAACCCTGATCTGTTTTTATCCAAAAGACACACAGCAGATTTCATTCTTCAAAAAGGTGAGTTCTACTGAGAACAGAGGGTGTGGAGAGAAAAAAAAAGTTAGTGAAGATAGGAGGCAGGTGGCTGGGACCACACAAAGATGAAGGTAACTCCAAGATGTGGGGTAGGTTTGCATAAGCATCACCTGGGGTTTCAGAGAATAAAGGAAGAATCAATCTCTCTCTCTCTCTCTCTCTCTCTCTCTCTCTCTCTCTCTCTCTCTCTCTCTCTCTCTCACTCTCACTCTCACTCACTCTCTCACTCTCACTCACTCTCTCACTCTCTCACTCTCTCACTCTCACTCTCACTCTCACTCTCACACACACAGCCAATTCCTCTTTTCTGAGTACTCTGGCCCACCACATGTTATGTAATTATTAGTTTATCTGATTCCACTTGCCTCACAAATACTTCCCAAAAGTAAACATATGTTGTTTATTTCTGCAACGCTAGCATCTACGGACCACAGTGCTCAGAATTCAGATACCAGTAAATACTTGTTAGATAAATGCATGATAGAAAACAAAATTGGTCTTTGCTCAGGTAAATACCAAAATAATACAAATTTTGTCATTTAAACTTTAAACCTCCGGCTCAGACCTACCTTTTCGCAGAGATACAGCAGAAGGGTTAAAAATACCAGCTTTATATTCAGGAAATCCTGGATTTCACTCTGGCCCTTAATGTTCTGCGTCCTGAGAGAAGCTGTTAACCTCCAAACTCTCTTCATCTGTACCGTGGCAATAACAGGTACCCTCCTGACGGAGGTCACAGAGGGGACGTGACCGCCGGCTGACCCGTAAGGGGGCTGGGGCGGGGGCGCGTGAAAGCTCCTAACCCCCTCCCGTGTTCTTAGAACGTACACACTTCTGCCGATTCTTCCCCGAGTGGGGACGATGTTCAAGGACGAAGCCTTGACAGAGCAATGCGTTATTGTGACCATCTAGATGTATCCATTACGGCCTCCATATAAACTGTGAAGATTCTGGCCACAGGTGTGGAAATTGGAGTCTTTCTGCGCCAGAGACGAACCTCAGGGTAAGTTCCTTATTAAACCCGCCCCGGCCGGTCTGGAGCGGCCTGCCTCTTTCTTTGGGCTCCCCGTGCCCTCCGGCGGGGAACCAGGTTCCGGTTTCCCTCGGGGAAATTCCCCAGGCTGTGGACCGACACTTGCGGGGGTGTTGAGCGGACGGTGTACGTTGAAAGCTTCCAGAAAATGCTACGCATGGCCCTTAGAAAGTGTTTTCATTTAACTGTCCGAGGTTAGCCTCCTTCCTAGGAGCCTTGCTGGAGCTCTGGTAGATAATCGGCTAATCATTCTCCAAGGCTTAACAAGTTGAAAGAAAAAAAAAAGATACGAAGACTTCTAAGAATGTAATACTTAAGCATGTCAAAATATCATCAATAAATTTTAAACAAATAGCAAAAACTAGAAGTATTTGCAATAAATAAGATAAAGATTCATTTAAAGAGATCAATAAAAAAAATGTTTAAACCCTACAAAAAAGGTAAACAATTTTAACAAAAAATTCATCAGAAAGAAATGTAAATGACTAAAAAAAAAACAAATTTAAAATAAGGCTTTTATGCTTGCCAATATTTGAAGGACTACCTAACAAAACACTGAAATGCAATTTGTGGTATATCGAATTACTGAGAAAACCAGGGAGAGAGAAGGAGGGAAGGAAGAAAATATTAAAGTTATGCTTTCAACTGGAGTTTTACATATGGCTGGTGGTGATAAAAATTGAAAGAAGCTTTCTAAAAACAAGTTGGCAATATTATGAACCGCATTTTAAAAATTCACACCCTTTGAGGGGGTACCTAGGCATCAGACTCTTGTTTTTGGCTCAGTCATGACGTCACAGTCCATGAGATAGAGCCTTGAAATGGACTCTGTGCTGACAGCGTGGGCCCTGCTTGGGATTCCCTCTCTCCCTCTCTCTCTCTGTCCCATCCCTGCTTACACGCCCTCCCTCCCCCCTTCTCTCAAAATAAATATTTTTTTAATTTTTTTTTTAAATTAAAAATAAAAATTCACATCCTTTGATTCAGTAGTTTCAGTTTTAGAATCTATCCTGAAGAAATAATAAAAATTACATAAGAGTTATATATAATAATGTTCATTTCAGTATAATTCAAAATAGGGAAAAAATGAAAAAATACAAATGTTAAATTATTACACTATAAGAAAAGCACTCAACATAATTTTAGAATCTATATCTTAGGAAAATACTTAAGCCAGTGTTCAGGAAAATATAGTGGGAATACAAAAGATTATGTTTTTTGGAATTAGATTTTCATAGAATTTTGTGATTCCAGTTACATACATATGTATGCGACTATATATACTACCATTTAATGATTACAAGATGTATATTCTCACATTTTGAAATTAGGATCTTCTTCAAACCAACTGTTTCAGATTCTATAAAATCCTGTGGATTTATGACACTATTTCTCTTATCCACTTGTTGATTATACCATGGGTTACTTTTATTTTCTTCTTTATCATTTATTATTTTCATAAATCCATAATGGATAGATTTTACTGTTCTAATAGTATTTAGGAAGTAAATAATAGTTAACTGACTGCCTGATCAACCACGCTAGGGAAGAGATGTCAACACATAAGTGAAAAACCAAAGTAAAATAGTCAAAGGAAGAGGAGAAGGGTAGAAAGCAGTGCGAGCAGCAATACGTTTACTGCCAGGAAGGAAAGGAGGAGGGGGATTATGGGTTGCACTATGTCTCCCCAAAACATGTTGGAGTACTAACCCCAGTACCTGTGAGCATGACCTTATTTGTAAATAGGATCTTTGTAGATGATCAAGTTAAAATGAAGTCATTAGGGTTCTTCTAATGAATGTGACTTCATTAAAAGGAGAAATTTGAACATGTAGATAGACACAGACAGGGAAAATGCCATGGGAAGATGAAGACGGAGAGTGGGGTGATGCATATACAAGCCAAGAGACCCCAAAATTACCAGGAAACCAGTAGAAGCTAGAGGAGAGGCATGCAAGATATTCTCCCCACAGCCCCAGAAGGAACCCAACTTAGTTAATAGCCTTAATCTTGGATCTCCAGCCTCTAGAACTGTTAGACAATAAATTTCTGTTGTTCAAGACACACAGTCTATGGTGCTTTGTCATAGCAGCCCTAAAAACTAATCAAGGTGCAAGGAGGGGAGGAGGGAAAGAAGGAAAGACCGCAACTCTGGTCAGCCTGGTAAATTGAGTCTCTGGGGAGAAAAAAGGAAAATGTCCACCAAAAGCCAGTTTGTTATGTTAAAATAGTCAAGATAACCACAAGTTTCCTAAAAATAGTTCATAGTGTTACTATGTGTTTCATTCCTGAGAAGATCATGGATGAGTGCAGACTGTCTGGAAGACACTGTGTTTCCTTCCTCTGCATTACAAACAGACTTCAAGAGCAAGGTTCAGGGACAGATAAGTGTTATCTCTGAGATGACTTGAGACAAGAAAAAGAATGCTAAGCTTTTGCAGAGGGCAGGAGATCTGGGGTCAGTCGCAGCAGTAACTTTGTTCCCCTCCCAGCTCTATGCAGTGTTGTCCTCTGAGGCTGAGGAACTAATGGGAAAAGGATCCGGGAGTATAGCTCATGTTTCTCTGGGAGGCCTACTGTTCAAAGCAGGTGCACAGCGTAGAGCAAATTATTTTTATTCTTCTCCAGTATTTCTGTGCTGATTTTTTGACGTGAGTCCTTCCCTGAGTTAGTGTTTTTTAAAGGGAGGTTGACATAAGATGCTCAGCAACATCACTTGGAGTACTTATTTGAAACTCCAATTTCTGTCCCCACACAATCCTCCAAATCTGGAGATTCAGGATCTCTGGGAGTAGAATCCAGGACTCTGCACTTTTTTTTTCTTATCCATCATTTTGATTTACTTTTTTTTAATAGTTTATTGTCAAATTGGTTTCCACGCACCTACTGCTCTTCCCCATAAGTGCCCTCCTCCGTCACCACCACCTCTTTTCCCCCCTCCCTCTCTCCCTTCAACCCTCAGTTCATTTTCAGTATTCAGTAGTCTCTCAAGTTTTGCATCCCTCTCTCTCCCCAACTCTCTTTCCCTCTTCCCCTCCCCCTGGTCCTCCATTAGGTTTCTCCTGTTTTCCTGTTAGACCTATGAGTGCAAACATATGGTTTCTGTCCTTCTCTGCCTGACTTATTTCGCTTAGCATGACACCCTCAAGGTCCATCCACTTTGCTACAAATGGCCAGATTTTATTCTTCCTCATTGCCATGTAGTACTCCATTGTGTATATATACCACATCTTCTTGATCCACTCATCAGGTGATGGACATTTAGGCTCTTTCCATGATTTGGCTATTGTAGAAAGTGCCGCTATGACCATTGGGGTACATGTGCCCCTGTGCATCAGCACTTCTGTATCCCTTGGGTAATCTGCACTTTTTTTTCAACCAACATCCTTGGTGGATTTTTTTAGAACAGCTCTAGGGCCTAGCTGCCTCTGGTCCCTAGATTCTTGGGTTGCCCAAGTAACAAGGTCTGTATGTTTGATTGGCTGGTTAGTTTTATAGGGAGTACATTCCCCATATTCTACATTTTCCTTTATGCTAAGAAAGATCTAGAGAAATCTGGAATTTTAACATTATAATTGAAGCCATGGATCAGCGTATAGAAATTAGGAATTCATGTGGTTGGGGTTTTTTTTCTGTTTTTTAATTTATTTTTGAGAGACAGAGAGAGACAGCACGAGCAGGGGATGGTCAGAGAGAGAGGGAGACACAGAATCTGAAATAGGCTCCAGGCTCCGAGCTAGCTGTCAGCACAGAGCCCAACACAGGGCTGGAACCCACAAACCCTGAGCTGAGCCAAAGCCGGACGCTCAAAGAACTGAGCCACCCAAGCGCCCCCATGTGGTTGTTTATTATGGCATGTGGGTTGTTTTGATGATGGACTGGCTCAAAATGGGAGGAAGTTTAGAATATGTATTGTAAGATGAAGAAAAGGCCCAGCCATGCAATAATTGGAGAAAGTTTGCCGCTTGGACATAGAAAAAAAAAATACCTAAATATGGTCACTATATCAAAATGTTGATACAGTCCACAACAGAGACCTAGTTATTATAAGTTGTTATACAGCAGATATCGTAGCGTATGAATCCATAAGGCAGCGTTTTCATTGCCAAGTAGTATTCCATTATATAGATAAACCACATCTTCTTTATCTACTTATCAGTTAATGGACATTTAGACTCTTAACATAATTTGGCTATTGTTGAAAGTGCTGCTATAAACATTGGGGTACATGTGCCCCTATGCATCAGGACTCCTGTACTTCTTGGGTAAATTCCTAGCAGTGATATTGCTGACTCATAGGAGAGTGCTATTTTTAATTTTTTGAGGAAACTCCACGCTGTTTTCCAGAGCGGCTGCACCAGTTTTCATTCCCACCAACAGTGTAAGAGGGTGCCTGTTTCTCTGCATCCTCACCAGCGTCTATAGTCTCTTGATTTGTTCATTTTAGCCACTCTGACCGGCATGTGGTATCTCAGTGTGGCTTTAATTTTTATTTCCCTGATGATGACTGACACTGAGCATCATTTCATGTGTCTGTTGGCCATCTAGATGTCTTCTTTGGAAAGTGTCTATTTGTGTCTTTTGCCCATTTATTCACTGGATTATTTGTTTTTCAGGTGTGGATTTTGGTGAGTGCCTTATAGATTTTGGATACTAGCCCTTTATCTGATATGTCATTTGCAAATATATTTTCCCATTCCATTGGTTTCCTTTTAGTTTTATTGATTGTTTCCTTTGCAGTGCAGAACCTAAGGCAGCACCTTCAAAAACTGCAATAAGTGAGCAGAAATATAAGTACAATAGGAGACTTAACTTACCTTTGAAAATAAGAAAAATAAAAAACAAAAATGCTCTGGTCATCAAAAAATTTTGAAACTCTTAATTTGATCAAATGAAACAATATGGGAAAAAGATGAAAGCAGAAAGCAAGAAATTAAAAAGAAAAGAAAAAACAGAGAGATGGAGCTAATAAATAACCCAAAACTCAAATCTTGAAACAATAACAATGACATTGCTCACTGGCTAATACAACTTTTAAATAGGAAGTGTACAAATTAAGAAGTGAGGGAAAATGTGCCCATACACATACATATATAGGGAATTTTAAAATATGGTGAGAAAACTAGATGAAATTGATTATTTTAATATAAATTATCAAATTTATATTCTAATTATATTATATATTATATTTAGGAATATACTTAAAAGTTTAAAAAAACTTTTTAAGCTTAAAAATTTAGGAATATTATTTAAAAGTCCCAAATAAAATCATAGAAATGGAATTTAGTTGTGCATTGAAAGAAAAATGCAACATGATCAAAAGGGACTGACTACAAAAGTTTAATATTAAAATTCAACATATTTAAAGATCAAAGGAGCAAAAATAGATCGTTCTTTCCATGGATGTTAAAATGGAACTTATAAAATATCCACTACCTATTCAATATACTTTTCTCAATTTTTGGAGACTTTTAATAAAGCAGGAATAGAAGAACTTTTTTAATTAATTTATCTTCAAGTTAGTTAATATGCACTGTAGTCTTGGTTTCAAGAGTAGAACCCAGTGATTCCTTATCTCTTAACATATGACACCCAGTGCTCATCCCCAAAAGTGCCATCCCCAATACCTGTCACCCATTTAACCCATCCCTATGATCCCTCCAGGAACCCCCAGTTTGTTCTCTGCATTTAAGAGTGGAATAGAGGAATATTTTAATGCAATGAATTTGGGGTGGGGTTGGAGAATATGTGCTATTATCTGTGTGTGTGTGTGTGTGTGTGTGTGTGTGTGTGTGTGTGTGTATAAAAGAAAAACTCCAGCTTTCTGCCTAACAGTGAAACATTAGTATTCCCTTTAAAGTCAGAAATGGGCTAAAAATGCCCTTGTAGCACAACTATGATTTAAAATTGCATTTTAAGTACTATTACAATTAGAAAAGAGAAATAAGAAGTAAAAAAAAAACTGGAAAGGAATTCTTAACAATGTTGTACTGGATCAAAGATAAACAGATCAGGGGCACCTGAGTGGCTCAGTCGGTTGAGCCTCCGGCTTCGGCTCAGGTCAGATCTCACGTTCGTGGGTTCGAGCCCCGCGTCGGGCTCTGTGCTGACAGCTGGCTCAGAGCCTGGAGCCTGCTTCCGGTTCCATGTCTCCTTCTCTCTGCTCCTCCCCCTCTCATGCTCTGTCTCTCTCTGTATCAAAAATAAATAAAACATTAAAAAAAAAAGATAAACAGATCAAATAATGGGAGTAAAGGGATGTTGACATACTGTAGCCAAGACCTCACATGGGCCCCGGCATTGTATGGTAATTGCCCTGTCCTTCCATTGCAAGTTCATTTCCCCACTATCTGGGACAAGTAGTTCTCGACTCCTTGCTCCTGAAACCTCTAAGATATATTCCACTCTCCTTGCTTCCTTTAGCCAGGTGATGTTTCTTACTTTTTGCTGAGAATGTAAAAGTCTTCAGAATAAAACTAATTCTCCTATTACAAGGCATGAATTGTCCATGTCCTGTGCACCCTTTCCACCGTGCTCTGGACCCCAGTCCCTCTTTCTTCTATACTCCTGACTACATCATCATGCAAACTCAGTGCTTACACACTCACAAACACAGAGTGGGGAAAGCCCCCATCTTCTTCCTCAGCTTTTCCCTGTCGCCCATTTTCCCCTCCTTTGCATAGCTAAATTTTTCCAAAGAGTGAGTTGGTGGTGGTTGCTGCTTCTACATCCTTGCCTCGTGTCCCCTTCTTGGTGGGCTCTCGTACTTCCATCTGCCCCGACTCTGCTGGCGCTGCTCCTTATCAAAGTCAACATGACCTCTTGCCAAAGCCAGCCGTCACTGCTTCTGTCCTAACTTTTCTTCTGCAAATTCTCGGGGCTTCCAAAAACAGTCAACCACTACCTCTGTGAAGTTCTCTCTCTCTCTCTGCCCGTTATCTGTGACTGTACTTCCTGTTCCCTTCCCAGTTCTCGTAACACCTTTCCAGGCCTCTCCTCTGTTTGTACTCCAAATGTTGCTGGGCTGCAGGCTCTATTCTTCTTAACATTATGGAGGTAAAATTACATACCATAAAATTCATCCATTTTAAGTGTGCCATTCAATGATTTCTCGTAAATCTACAGAATGGTGCAGCCATCACCACAATCCAGTTTTAGAACATCTCTCTGGCCCTGGTGAGATTTCTCTTGATCATTTATAGCTAATTCTGGTTCCCACCCCCAGCCTAGGAGGCTACAAACCAATTTGCTCTTTTTTTTTTAATTAAAAAAAATTTTATAATAGTTTATTGTCAAATTGGTTTCCATATAACACCCAGTGCTTCTCCCCACAAGTGCCCCCCACAATGACACTCACCCCCTCCCTCCCTCCCCCTTCAGTCCCTGGTTCGTTTTCAGTATTCAGTAGTCTCCCTTGATCTGTGTCCCTCACTCTCCCCCACTCTCTTTCCCCCTTCCTCTCCCCATGGTC
>NC_043704.1:127668113-127673460 GCF_006229205.1 Suricata suricatta | reverse complement strand
CCTGTGGCTTTGTATGCTGTCTCCATGTCCAGGATAAACCAGATTTATGTCAATAGTCCCATCTCTGCCAAACACAGACTCACATATTCAATAGGCAACATCTCTACTCGAACTTTTTAAATTTTTATTTACTTTTTTAAAATTTGTTCAGCACATATGTAGATGCTCAATAAACATTAGTTCATTTGAATTTGGAATGATGGGCATGTAATCAAAACAGGCCGACTAGGGTTTTCCCTGGGGTTTTGAACTGGAGTTGTGGAGGAGTCCCTTCTTCCTGGATGAAGCTATGAGCAGCCTTGGTTCTAGTTTTGGTTGGGAGGATGTGTTGTTTGAGAAATGGAAGCCACATGAAGAGAGGAGAAAAGAAGAAGGAATTAGATTAATCTCAGTTACATTTTTGTTCCAAGTCCCCACTGATCTTTACCCTTCCCTTTGTTAAGTTACACAAGGCCAAAGATTCTCTTCCTTGCCTGCGATGGACAAATCTGTCACCTCCCACCTAAAGAATCTTGAGTACTAAGGTGCCTTGCAGGCTTCAGAGAGGCTCCCAGTGCCCACCCAAAGGAAGTTCCAGCATCAGAAGTTCAGAGAGGCAGGCACCTTGACTGAGGCCCCATTCTCCCTCAACACCAAGCCAATGAGAACTGCCCTTTCCCTATCTGGAAAAGTAGCAGTGGCTCATATCTGTCTTCAAGAACAAACTTGCCAGAAATTCCAAGGAGTGCAGTTGGCTAGCAGCCTCCAGTTGTACTACGTTTAGGATCCACAGTAACATTTGAGCTGAGGCCAGATTCTTCTCAGGCAGCTCCCAGGCAAGGACTGAGCACGATGGGACACTGAGTTGTGGCCCAGTTCAGGATTCTTCTATTGCACTGGGGTCCCCATGTGGCAGCCTGAGATTTTCGCAGGGTTGCACCATGGTGTGAGGTTCTTAGTGGCTAATCGTCCCATCCATTGCTCCTTCTCCCAAGTACTGGACCTGAATCACAGTCTGAAATTCTCCTTGCCTACTCTTCTCCCTTTCCCCTCCAATAGGCATTATCCCAATAAAGAGCTTGTGCTTCTAACTCTGTCTTGGCATCTGCTTCCCTGAAGGCCTAACCAACACATTAATTATGAGCAGGGCAAGGCCAACAGCCCTCTCATGCTGAGGGCCAGTATACAGAGGAAATCATGAAACACAGGCAGGATGAGGAGGGGAGGCTTTCAGAGGACTGACACTTTATAGTTTCCGGGCAACAGCCTGCTTGCTTTTGGTAGGCAGCCAAGAGCCTCTGTTGAAGGAAAAACAGAGAAGGTGCAGACGACCAGCAATAGCAGCAGTGGTGGAAAAGGCCGAGCTCAGCGCCATCTCCCTGGGATCTGTTCCTGCTCCTCTGTTGTTGGCCTTTGCATGGATAGCCATGAGCCAGATGTATTTAACTCTGGATTCCTGCGTTCTGCCTATAACACTTTCCTTTACCTTACTGATTCTCTGTTGCTGGCCATATGTGCCCAGAGCTCTTGGCATTTCTTGCAAATGGAGAGAACTTTCATTGATCACAAGAGTACATTCTGTCTTTCAGAGACCCCAGACATTCCCCTAAGAAAGCTTCCTCAGAATGCCATAAGACTGCCTCGGGTCGCCCTCACCCTTCCAGGGCTAGCACCTTGTGGTCTTGCTTTCACACTGGTGTCTCCTTGGCCTCATCATCTGTCTGCTTGCTTTCTGCTTCCAGTTATTCCTAGTACACTACCCTGTAAAGTTTCTATCCTTGCTTGATGACATGGAAAGTGTAGGGATTCTGAAGGTAGACCTGAGTTCGCATTCTTATACCATACTCTTTAGCCAGCTGCCTTTCAAGTCCCTTGTGGGGATTACACGAGATAAGATGTGCCGTGTGACTAGCAGAGTTCACAGCATACAGCAGGCACTACATAAGTGTTAATTCCCTCTCTTCCTCTCCTTGCCCTCCCAGGGGCACTTCTATCTCCAAAGTCTAGAGTCCCTCTCTGACCTTGACTTTATAATTATTATTCTTTACCCTTGTGTTTGAGCTCTTGCACAACTTCCCCGGCCCACCCTGTCTGCCACCCACGCCTTCCCATAACTACACCTTGAACTGGAGTTTTACAATCTCCCGCCTGTCTCTCAGTCAGGATGGCCCATATTCCTCCCCCTCCAAAATGAGGAAATTGTAGTGACGCCATACTTAACAATGCAGTATTAACATGACGGTGGATCCAGTGGTGTGCCAGAGCCAGTTTACACTGGCTTGTGAGAACCAGCTGTTAAGTTTTCAGGAATTTTGCAAGCTGGGTGCGAAACACAGCCGTTATTAAAAATTAAACTCTATGAACTTAAAATCAAAGGGGTTATATTAAAAACATACTAAATACTCAAAATTCATCACCTCCAAATTACTTTACAACATAGTATTATTATCCATTCACCCGAGGTGATTGATACTCATGGTAAGTGTAATAAATATCATGGAAATACTATATAATGGTATGTTTATCTCTTCCCAGTTGCCTGCTCAGTGACATCATGTTGGTGGCTTGAAATCAGCTGTGGAGGGGAATATTTACACCATGAAAATTGGCAAATGCTACAAATGAGAATTTTTTTCAGATCCAGTTGTTAAACATTTACAAGACGCTATACAATGGATTGTTCTGTATATTGTCCAGCAATAATCACTAAGTATACTAAAGTAGCTAAAGACATAAGGTAAGTTTTAAAAAGATTTTTTACCCTCACGATATCCCAATCCAACTACTTGCAATTCCCTAGAATGCATTATGTTCTCTCATGCCTCCAGGTCTTTTCTAGTGACCTAAATACTAGGAAGTCAGTGTTCCTCTTCTTAGTAACCATGATATTCTCTGCATGTTTCACCGGCTTCATCACAATATAATTGATAGTATGCTCCTTGAGGAAGGGGTTGTGTCTACTCAAAACTGGTATTCCCGGGGCCTGACCTTAACAGACACTCAACACATTTTTTGAATCATTAGCATGTCTTTAGCAACAATTCTCAAACATTTGGTCTCAGGACCCCTTTATAAATTCTTAAAAATAATTGAGGTTGCTTAACAGCTTTTGTTTATGTGCTTTATAGCTATTGATATTTACTGTGTTCAAATTAAAACTGAGGACAGGGGCATCTGGGTCCATCAGTCAGTTAAGCATCTGCTTTGGCTCAGGTCATGATCTCACAGTTTGTGAGTTCAAGCCCCACGTCAGGCTCTGTGCTGACAGCTCAAGAGCCTGGAGCCCGCTTCAGATTCTGTGTCTCCCTCTCTCTCCTCCTCACCCCCTGCTCACATTCTGTCTTTCTCTCTCAAAAATAAACATTAAAAAAAATTAAAACTGAGGACAGTGAGCGAGGGAGGGTCAGAGAGAGAGAGAAGGAGACACAGAATCCAAAGCACTCTCCAGGCTCTGAGCTGTCAACACAGAGCCTGACCCAGGGCTTGAACCCACAAACCATGAGATCATGATCTAAGCTGAAGTTAGATGCTTAACTGACTGAGTCACCCAGGCACCCCTAAAACTGAGGACGTTTTAAAACACAAGCACCCATTCAACTTTCCATTGGAGCAATGATATCATCACACATCATGTAGACTTTGGAAAACTCCAATGAATATCCATGAAAGAGAGTGAAAAAGAAAATAATATCTTAATATTGTTATAAAAATAGTTTTGACTCCATGGACCCTCAGAATAGATCTCAGGAATCTTGTGAAAAGATCTCAGGGACCCCCTGAAGGGTCTCAGAGTCTCCAACCCACATGAGAACCAATGCTTTACAGTGAATTTTCACCAGAACAAACTGATTCAGAAAAAATACTCTGTCCTGAGTTGGGTACTGTGGATTTGACAGCAGAAATGATGATTTAGGATTGAGCATAGCAACTATGTCCCAGTGAGATCTTTTGGAAGAGGTGGAACTGGCAACCATTTCATCTAAATCACTGTTTTGTAAATTAAAAGATGGGATTTTTTAAAGCCATAACATTGGTACTAAACACATCAGCAAAATATATTTTTTGAAAGAACTTCTCTAAACTATGGTATTTTTTTCATACAATTTGTATTTTTGAGCAACTGATACTTTGGGAATATGTTGTTCTTTAATATAATTGTTTATTGTCAAGTTGGTTTTTATACAACACGCAGTGCTCATCCCTACAAGTGTCCTCCTCAATGCCATCACCCACTTTCCCCTCTCTCCCCACCCCCATCAACCCTCCGTTTGTTCTCAGTATTTAAAAGTCTCTTGTGGTTTGTCTCCCTCCCTCTCCTTAACTATTTTTTTTCCCTTCCCCTCCCCTATGGTCCTCTGTTAAGTTTCTCCTGTTCCACACATGAGTGAAAACATATGGTATGTGTCTCTGCCTGACTTATTTCACTTAGCATAATCCCCTTGAGTTCCATCCACGTTGCTATAAATGGCCAGATTTCATTCTTTCTCATTGCCATGTAGTATTCCATTGTATATATAAACCACATCTTCTTAATAGTCAGTTGGTGGACATTTAGGCTCTTTCCATGATTTGGCTATTGTTGAAAGTGCTGCTTATAAACATTGGGGTACATGTGCCTCTATGCATCAGCACTCCTGTGTCCCTTGGGTAAATTCCTTACAGTGCTATTGCTGTGCCATAGGGGAGTTCTATTGTTAATTTTTTGAGGAACCTCCACACTGTTTTCCAGAGTGGCTTCACCAGTTTACATTCCCACCAACAGTGTAGGAGGGTGTCCATTTCTCTACATCCTCGCCAGCATTTATAGTCTCCTGTGGTTGATTTTAGCCACTCTGACCAGTGTGATGTGCTATCTCAGTGTGGTTTTGATTTGTATTTCTTAGGGAATATGTTTTATGAATTTTACACTACCTTTCCATAATACCAGTACCAGCACTAACTTTATTTTTTTTCAAGAGAATATTAAATCGTTTATTGATTACACATGATAATGGACGATACACAAGCTTTAATCCCATCTATAAATTTATCTGATACCATAATTCAATTTAGATATATTGCATAGGATGTGCCAACAATAATATTAATAACCAAATAAACTCCAGTACTTTTCTTGGGTGACCCTTTTAACGGTGAACTCCAGGTCACAACACATTAACGGTCAGTTCCACCACACCAATATTTGTGGAGACAATGGATTCTGTGCCCAAGCAGGTTGCAAATAAATTTCAAATGGAACCTGGCATCACCCTGAAGGAATTCTAACTTCACACTGTTGGGGTAGTTTACCAAGATGGCTTCAGAGTAGACTAACTTTACACAGCACATTTAAAAAAAGACACATTTATTCAGCGTCATGATCAGACTA
>NC_043704.1:127659374-127668013 GCF_006229205.1 Suricata suricatta | reverse complement strand
TACAATTAGTCACAAATACAGTCCTCGAGTTTTTTGCCCATACACATGAGTATTGTCTAAAATATGTCTTCTTTGTAGCAGCTAGGCCCTGCCACCACTGTGCTTGGCTGAGTTCACAAATCTGTTGTAACCTGTAGCTTCCCTGTCACTTCTCTGGCTCTCCTCTCCTGCTAAGCTTTGTTTCCTGGCAGTAATTAAAACCTTCTGCCACTGCCATAGCTACTGCTGCTGCTGCTGGAACCGCCATAGCCACCTTGGTTTCGTGGTTTGGCAAAGTATTGGCCTCCACCACCATAGGGGCCAGAGCTTCTGCCTCCAAAATTTCCTCCTTTCATGGGTCCATGGGTCCTCCACAGTGGCATAGGTGACAAAGCCAAAGCCTCTGGAGCGCTTGGTGTTCGGATCTCTCATTACCGCACAGTCCGTAAGCGTTCCCCGTTGCTCAAAATGGCTCCGCAGACTCTCATCGGTTGTTTCAAAGCTCAACCCTCCGATGAAAAGCTTCCGCAGCTGTTCAGGCTCTTTGGGAGACTCTGACTTAGACGTGACGGCGGTGGGAGGGGAGACTTCAACGTGCTTACTCGGCGGCGTCCACAGGCAGAAAGGAGTAATCTAACGAACATATCTCCCAGCACTAACTTTAAAATCCTTCAGCTAACAATGACCCTCATGTTAGGTTAGGCTTTTTGACAACCAAAAGAAGGGGAGTGCATGAATGGAGATTCCGTGAGTTTCCTTTGAATTTTAATATGCTTCCGAATGAAACAGCCATGTAGCCTTATAATCTGGTCCAATCCACTAATATATCTATACATTAGTGCAGTAATTTCCTTTAAGAATATACTGTCTTGTCCAAAATTAGAAATATAAAAATATTTTTGTTTCTTATATCTATATGACATCCAAAATGGTATGTTACCAAAGAGCTTGAATTTTTCTCATGCTATGAGTAATATTTCTGTATTCAACATTATATTTAATAACCAGCGTCAGGCAAAGCATATGAATTACAGGTTACTTAACTTTATTTGAACAAATGTAGTCTAATAAATTTATTGAAAAGAAGAGGGAAATAGGGTAAAGTAGATATATTTAGAAAGTCTTAGGAATCCTACTCTCAACCTCACTCTGATATACCAGGGGCCCTCTTACCGCCTGCCACAAAGCTTTCCCTCAAGCATTGCAAGGTTCCTCCTGTTTTCTTGCATTGATACTCCTTTAAGGATGATTAATGTCGCACTTCCAGAGGGAAGGTATTTGTATCCTGGTGCATGGATTAGTGTGTGTGTGTGTGTGTGTGTGTGTGTGTGTGTGTGTGTGTGTGTGAGACAGGACTGGAAAGAGTAAAATCATCAGAGAGTGTGTGTCCCATGATAAGTAATTTATTTATATTTTCTTTTTCTCTGTCTTTTTTTATCCTTCCTGTCACCCACATCCCCTCTGGTAACTATCAGTTTGTTCTGTATAGTTAAGAGTCTGTTTCTTGGTTTATCTCTCTCTTTTTTTCCCTTTGCTCATTTGTTTTGTTTCTTAAATTCAAGATATGAGTGAAATCACATAGTATTTGTCTTTCTCTCACTGATTTATTTCACTAACTCCATCCATGTCACTGAAAATGGCAAGGATTTCATTCTTTTTTTTTTTTAATGTTTGTTTATTTTTAAGAGAAAGAGACAGAGTGCAAGTCAGGGAGGGGGAAAGAAAGAGAGGGAGACGCAGAGTCCAAAGCAGGATCCAGACTCTGAGTCATCGGCACAGAACCCGCCATGGGGTTCGAACTTGTGAACAACGAGATCATGACCTGAGCTGAAGTTGGACACTTCACTAACTGAGCCACCTAGGTGCCCTAAGATTTCATTCTTTTCGATGGCTGAATAATGCCCATTGTATATGTGTGCCACATCTTCTCTAGCCATTCATTTATTGATGGACACTTGATTGACTCCATAGTTTGGTTATTGTAAATAATAATGCAATAAACATAAAGGTACGTATATCCCTTTGAATTGGTATTTTTGTATTTTGGGGGTAAATACCCAGTAATGCAATTACTGGATCATAGGGTAGTTCTGCTTCTAACTTCTTGAGGTGATAAATAATTTAAAATATTTCTTTAAAGTAAAACACTGACATTATCACATAAAATGAAGAAGTTATGTTAATTTTTCACATCAGATATGGAATTCAAAAATATGTCTCCTTCATCTGACTGCTTCCCTCAAAATACATCCCAATTCACAGAAATGAGCAGAGAGCCTAAAATTAGCAAACACTAGAGAAGAGGACTTCAAAAATCACAAAGCTTTGAAAGTCTCAGAATCAAGAGATAAAGATTGACATGACTTATTCAAAGAAAAATCCTTCTGGTAATGGAATAAACAGAGAACCAATTTAGATATATTATAAGACAGTTTTGAAACATTTTGGGAGGTTTTTTTATATACAGGAATTGATTAGTAAGGATTCATTCATTCATTCAACAAATACTCATTAGACCCCTACTGTGTGCCAACTATTGTTCTAGCCAGTGAGGACCCAGCAGTAAAGTCCTCTACTCTCATGGGGTTTATATTCTAATGGAGGAGACAGACAATAAATGAACAAATAAATAAATATATAACACGAGGCACGTGGGTGGCTCAGTTGGCTAAACATCTAACTTCAGCTCAGGTCATAGCCTCATGGTTCATGAGTTCGAGCCCTGTGTCTGGCGCTGTGCTGACACCTTGGAGCCTGGAGCCTGCTTCAGATTCTGTCTCCTGCTCTCTGCCCCTTCCCCTTTCATGCTCTGTCTCTCTCTCTCTCTCTCTCAAATATAAATAAACATTAAAAAAATTTTAATAAAAAAATAAAGTCAATGACCTTTAAGACCCACTTCCTATAACTCTGAGGGCACCCAGTAATGAAGTAAGAAGTAGCATACAATTCATATTAGACATTTTAAAACTTCTTTTCTGATTTTAATAAAAATATCTGTTCATTGTGAGAAATTTGGAAAGTAGAGAAGAGCAGAAAGAAGAAAATAAAACCACTTACAATCACATCACCCAGAAAAAAGCACTGTCAAAATGTACACATTTCAGTACACATTACACAAAATAAGATAGGATAGTATTTTTGTGAGTGGTGAGTTCTTTCCTTTACATGTTAAGTGCAGTAGAACTAGTACAGTGTTCAATCTGGACAGCTGTATTAGAGGTGAAATGGTGGGGCAACACTTGCCTGGTTATCCGGGTGACTGGAACTTTGGGATGACACGCGAAGTAGACTGTGACAAAACCCAGCTCCCTGTCTCTCCTGCCAGTGCCTGAACAATTGAGGCTTGCTCCTGGGTGACAAGTTCATCCTGCATCTCTGTCCTTCAGAGCTCCTTCTCAGTGACGAGTCACTGTCCTCTCTCTTCTCTCAGTGGTTAGGTCTGAATGTGAGAAGAGCAGCGTTGTCATAAGGGCGAAGCGGTGTGAGGGAGGCCAGTCCTCTGCAGGTAATCACAGTCCAGTGAGTAACTGAAGGTCACCTTTGTTCAGCATAAGAAATAAAATTCTCTGTTCCTTTCAGTCCTTGATCCCTCTGTATAGCCACCCAAAGTGGGCCTTCTCCTACCCCAGCCTTAATTTCCTCAGAGACAGAACCAGAGGAAGTCAGATCATTTAATCTCAAAGCAAAAAAAGAAATTGTTCTTTCCCGGGTTCCAATTCTTAGAGTCATGTCTGGGAACTAGGAAGAGGACAGTGAGGCACTCGCCTTGGGCTCATGATGTAAGGGCGTGCCAAAAACTTTTCAGTGATGATCAATAAGATTTTAATACAGTATTTTTTAAAACAAAAATTAATGTAAAACAATCTAGCATTTAAAAAGATGTCAAAGTTGGGGCACTTGGGCGATTCAGTCTGTTAAGTGTCCAACTCTTGGTTTTGGCTCAAGTTATGATCTCACGGTTCATGAGTTCAAACTCTACCTTGGGTTCTGCAGTGACAGCATGGAGCCTGCTTTGGATTCTCTCCACCTCCCCCCCCCCCCGCCCTCCCTTGCTCACACTCATGCACTTGCTCTCTTTCTTAAATAAATAAACTTAAAAAAATCGATAAAAAGACATCAAAGTTTAAAATAAAGACAGGGTCAGTATTACTGATCTTCCTGTTGCCTCAGGTGCCCATCAGGTTTGGCAGGGCATTCTTGCTGATCTTCTATCTCTCCCCCAAACCACCCATGACACCGATATTGTGTGTTTGCCTGAATATTAAAAATAAACTAGACATTACAAGGGCAAATAGATCTACAGACAGACAGAAAACACACAGAATGATTAGTTGAGGGGAGAAAAATATTTGTTCTTTTTTTAAATTTTTGTTTATTTATTTTGCAAGAGAGGGAGATCATGGACCTTGAGATCATGACCTGAGGCGCAATCAAGAATCAGATGTGGGGCGCCTGGGTGGCTCAGTCAGTTAAGTGTCTGACTTTGGCTCAGGTCATGATCTCACAGTTCGTGGGTTTGAGCCCCATGTCAAGCTCTTTCTTCAGCCAGTCTTCAGATTCTGCGTCTCCCTCTCTCTCTGACCCTCCCGTGCTCATGCTCTCTCTCTCTCTCAAAAATAAATAAAACATTAAAAAAAAGTCAGATGCTTAACTTACTGACCTACCCAGGCACCCCAAAAAACATTTATTCTAAACCCATCTTATATTAAATTTTGCCTCAAAGCAGCTAACATTGTAAACAAGTTCTGAGGCAACAATTTGCCTTTCCATTGACTACTGATCAATCAGTACTACTTAGTATCCAACAGTCCATAAGTCACTGAGAGTCAAATTAGAAAGTTGTAAAGGTGTAGCAAGTCAGGGAGTTTAAACACAGCCTGCCTACTTGGTGATCCGCCAGTAGAGCTATTACTGGATCTTAACTCCAACCCAGACTCTTGGTATCAGAAGTATACTTAGTACTTTCATAGCCCTACTATGATCTACTGAGGATCATGAATTCGTTTCCAGTGGATATTTGTTCGTTGTCTTGGGTTCTGTGTTATACCACTCAGATCTCCCTTCGTGAGCTGAAGGATTAATTCCCCCCAGCTCTTGGGACTGTGTTGTCTGACGTTACTCAGCAGTCCGTTCCTTTCAGAACTGCCATGGCAGAAGAGAGCCACCTTCCCCGCAATCACACTCCCTGCGAGGAGCAGCCTACATCCAGTGACTGGCTGACGCAGGGGTAAAAAGGCCTGGCTCCCTCACCCCAGTTCAGGACAACTCTGAAAGGCTATTCCACTCTCAGCACGCCTGGCAGGGGCAGCTGAGGCCTTCTCCCTCTGCCCAGCCCTGCTTATTTCTCTTCCCCCTTCTGTTGCTGATCCTGAGAGCATTGCTAAATGAATTTCCTGCATGCAAATCTCCGTCTGGGAGTTTGCTTTCCCATGAACCCAACCTGCTCTACTTATGAGACTTCCTAACATCGTGTTAATTGGAATCTGAACGCTTGCCATGTGAAGAAACAAAAGTGATTCAGCCAGTAAGTTCTGCTAATCACTGACATTAAGATTATCGGCACGCTTCGTTGGGATATCAATTACGACATCCCAATAGTTTTTTCAAGTCTCACCTTAAATGCTACCATATCTGCGTTTTGATTTAGATGACTCTTTAAGCTTTTGCAAAGGCCTTATGCGTTTAAGGTTCAAGAGACCAAAGAAGGTTTTTAAATAAATTTTATCTCAGTTGAGATGCTTTCAGACATGATGTCATGATGTTCAAATCTATATTTATGATTGTCTCCTCTCCTTATAATTGGATGATCAAAGTAGAAGTTAGGGTGGAGAATAGAAGTATAGATCATCCACTTATTCCAACTTGAATCAGTTTAAGTTGAGATGTATTCAATTTAGTCAGCCTTTTTCTGGCTCTCTCTAGAAGTTGTTGCTGCTGTTTCTACTGTTGTTCCTACTTGGAGGGCTAAAAGGAGCCCAGAGGAGGTGACACGGAGAAAGTCAGGTCTGGACCAGAAGAGGGGTTTATCCAACCTAGCGCAACATGGCGTAGATCGGATAGAGAACCAGAGTGGTCAGGTGGCCTGATGAAGGGATCCAGATCGGATAGAGAACCAGAGTGGTCAGGTGGCCTGATGCAGGGATCTGTTGTGTGGCAATTTCAAGTCTGCCCTGGACAACCTCCCAATCTCCATCCCCTTTTCCCTGAACCCAGCTCCTCAAAATGTCACCCACTGAAAAGGAGAGTGGGGACTGGCAGGTGAAGAATGTGGCAGCAAAGAGAGGGTCACAAGTCCCCTTAAATGTCTAACCCTAACCACACATTCATTCGTTCTTCGCACACATTTTCCCATACCAGGAGATGCAGCCGTCTCCCACACACTACATTCTAGGGCATCCGGTGACCACATTACAACAGAACCCTGTAGGCACAGGGAATGCGATGTACTGGAGAACAGGGTGTGGGGAAAACCATTGTTCTCCCTCTGCTGATGGGGTGGCAGCGTCCTGACAGGCAGTTTCCCACCCAAATCCTGTTGTAGCCTCCGAAGGAGCTGACAGTTTGGGGGAAGTGGACAGTCTGGATCCTCAGTCTGGATTATCCTCTTTTAGAGCGTCCCTGATGAGATCATAGCTAGAGAGGCAAGGGTGTGATTCACCCAGAATGCAGAGTGTAAGCCAGAGATGGTGGCTGAAAATACAGGGCTAGGGGTGAGTTTGTGGTTGCCATTGTTTTTTAAGTCTGGTTAGGAAAGGTACTTCCAATCCTAGTGTTAAGGTGCCACAGGTAAACCCCAAATATCTTAAGGTGTCACTAAAATTTTTTGAAAATAATATTTCTCTTACTTTCCTTCCATTTAAAAACACCTCTCTAGGCTACATAAGAGTTTTACAAAGGGAGCCATGTTTGGCCTGGGGAATAGACCCCAGGTTCGCCAGAAACCACAGTTCCCTCCATATCTCTCTGCCTGTAACTCTGGGTTCCCAAAAGGTGAGGAATCCCTGGCCTAAGGTTTCCAAGGTCCAGGTACATTACTTTCCCAAGTGACAGTCACAAAGCAAATATTACACCCCATCTCAAGGAAAGAGATTCAGTCAATTACAATAAGTGTCTCTTAACATGCTCTGTGACCTTAAACAATAGCCCATCCCTCCCTGGGCACCAGTTCTACCTTAAATTCAGAAGACTGTGATCTCCCACACCCAGCCCCCAAAATTATCTCACCAGACACTCGCCACGCCCCGCCCCAAGCTACCTGGCGACCTTACTATTTCTGAGTCTGACTCCTCCCAGCGACTCGTTCCCTTTCAATTCCTTTGATAAATAGCTTCCCCTCTAATGGCTTTTGCTCTGGAAACAGCACTTACGAACTCCTGCCAGAGACACTTCTCCCCAGCATGAGAGCTGCCCGGCGCCTCTCGGCCAGGACAGCAGGTCTTCACCTTAGCTTCTTGTTTCTGCTTTCCTTCTGGGCAGACCGCGGTGTGGTAGCCAAGGAGCTGAAGTTTGTGACACTGGTGAGTAGGCTTTTCTCATTGCTTTTTCCCTAAAACTGTTACCAGCCAGGGCTGACAACTCAGTGTCAGGTTTCCTCTTAGTCTCCTGTGGTCTCCCAGAGACCAGACTCAGAAAGTGATTAATCAAGTTCCGTAAGTTCCTACTAACGAATACTTAACGTGTCCTGGTTTGGTTATCTGTGCCTTTGCCGATGTTCTCGATTCATTTACTTCCCAACTGCTCTGAATGCACGTTCCTTCTGACACCCCGGGACGCTGTAGGGGGAAGCCTCAGCTGGTCACGCTAGCACCAGGAGCTTAGTCGGACTTCATGCAGTTTCATGGTGATTTGTTTGCAAACCAAAAAAAACTGTCCTTTTCTGAATTAAGTAGCCCCTTCCCCTTTTACTCATTCATCAGGAATTGGAATATAGATTTGTAAACAGTCTTTGAAGCATAAAAGTGAAACTAAACTCGGGACTTCGAGGAGGACTTCCTGATACATAGATTTGGTTGACCATTAAAATAATGTTTCTCTCCACCCAATGTAACATGTGACAAATTATGGGGAAACGGGTGGCTGATGCATGAAGTTAAGGAAAGAAAATAGACTGTTTGGTGTTACTTTAAAAATCGAGCGAAAGAGGGTTCGCAGAGTAAAGGGGAGTTATCACTTCACCTGGGCGGCCTGGAATTAATCCTCTGTGTCTCCTGGTTTCTCTTTGCCTTTGATTTTCTGTGTACCTCTGTTTCTCCTGTTCTGTTTCACTCCGTCTCCCTCTGCCTCTGACCCCCTCCTGGTCTTTCCCAGCCACTCTCTCAATGTCTTTCTCTTCCTCACTTTTTTTATTTGATAAGGTAAAAATATGCTGATAAGTAAGGTTTCTTAGTGTAAGAGTACTCAGAATTTATTTCTATAGTTTGCAGGGAGGTCATCTTTTACCTAAAAATTAAACATGAAGTTCCTGTTTTCTCAGCTTAGTGTTTTCAGCACTTCTTTCTTTCCCTGCAGGAAAAAAAAAAAATTTCATACCATATGCTTATTAGTACAGTAAATCTTTACCAGGTCATGAGTTAACACATGAGAGAGAATCAGAAACATATCATCAGTTTATTTACAAATGATTTACCAGCTGCCAGGCTTCTGTGCTTAAAAAAAAAAAA
>NC_043704.1:127602998-127659274 GCF_006229205.1 Suricata suricatta | reverse complement strand
TTCCTGCTGCACGCCTTAAGCCAGCACATGGAGCCAAGACCTCCCCGTCAGAGTTGTCTGACTCATAATCAGCAGGTGGCTTCACTGTCTCTCTCTGATCCACGGAAAATAAATCTTCCCCAATTATGAAAAGCTGTTCTTGGCAGAAAGAGCAGGAAACTGCCCTTGGTAGTCATCACATAATCTTTTAAAGCAGGTTTATCAAAGTTCGTCTCGTGGAATGCTAGTTTGATGAGTTGTTAACAAGAGTCGCTTGGTAAAAAGTGGGTCTCAGTAGTCAAATCTGTGCTGAGAACAGAACGAGGGTTAAACTGTATTTCAGGTCTCTTAAGGGCAGGACTCCTGAGTCTTTAAGATTCTAATATGTGCTGTGGCTTTAAAGGAAAGGATCTGTTAAAGTTAAAGTGCGTTTCCTAAACTTTGACCTCAGAATCTACCTCCTTCTTTTTCCCATAGAAAACCCTTATGGAATCACTATTCTTAACTTTTTAGAGACAGAATAATAAGCATAGTGAGTATGGGAGATCAAGGGAGATCTCTCTTGATGGCCTTCTTCAGGAGGGACCTGAAGTTAGTGACTGCCAGGATTAGAAGCAGAAGTAGGACATTCCAGGCAGACAGAACATCACTGCCGTGCAGCTGGAACAAACAGTGTATTTGGTAGAACAGCAGGACTCTGGGGCTAAGCATGTTTAGTAAGAATATAAGGTAATAACATTGAGGTGGGAAAGGCCAGATCATGTAGGGTGCTGTGGGGACCTACGGAACATGCCAAGCCTGCCTAGCAGAATCGATGAAGAAAGATCATTCATGGGGATCCAAACCATGGTGGTTCTTCTTCTTTTTTTTTTTTTTAAGTAACATGTAGGGCACCTGGGTGGCGCAGCCAGTGAGTCTCTGAGTTTGGCTCAGGTCATGATCTCGGGGTTTGTGGGTTCAAGCCCTGCATCAGGCTTTGTGTTGTCAGCACAGAGCCCACTTCAGATCCTCTGTCCCTCTGTGTGTGTGTGTGTGTGTGTGTGTGTGTGTGTGTGTGTACACCTCTTCCGCTCTACTTTCTCTCTCTCTCTCTCTCTCTCTCTCAAAGATAAACAACAACAAAAAAAGTTACCTGTGATCTAAAAGGATGAAGTGAATGTGATACGGTAGGGAAAACAGTGGGTAGCCATCATGAAAAGAAGGATCTCTGCACGGCTCATTCAATCTCTTTGAGCCTCAGTTTCCTTCTTTGTTCAGGACAGCAACAGTGCCAGCCTGGCCTCACAGTTGTGAGAATTGAAAGAGAGAGCAGGGAAGGAACTGTACAAAACCACGGAGTGTTGCACAAACACAAGAGGTTGTTATCCTGGACGTTTTCTATTGCAATTACCACTCGTACTGCAAACAGTCCTGCTGACCCTCTATTTTTGGGTTTCTAAAGGAGTTCATAGAGTATGATTGCTGGATTGAGAACACAGGTTACAAATTTGGTGGAGCAGTAGATTGGTAGTAGGAAGATTGCCTTTCCGCAGACTTCAAAGAGCACCTAGGCACGTCCAAAGGCTCCAACTGAGACTCCAGTTGCTCAAGAATGCCACCTGTGTGCTTGAGGGCCTCGCTGATATGCACCTGTGCACATGCACACACACATTGATTTCCAGTGCTGGGGAGGCATGGCTTATCCAGTGTCTCTGTGGGAACTCCTTCTGAAGAGCTCACGACATGTTTGAGCCACTACCTGAAAAACCCCTAAAACCTATTGAAATAGAGGGAGGTTGTTCCTGACCTGTAAGGACAGAGTGAGAAAGCTTGTTCAAGTCTTGTGATTGGGCTCTGCTGTTTAAAAAACCCTCCTCCAAGGGGACCACACTTCTTTTTCCCCTGGCTGTACTGTCATTTAGATGCATAATCTCAGTGTTATTATTTTATTTTTATATTTTTATTTAAAAAATTTTTAATGTTTATTTTTGAGAGAGAGAGCAATAGGGAGAGCACGAGGGAGTGAGGAGAGAGGGGGTATGCAGAGAAAGGAGAACAGAGGATCCGAAGCAGGCTCTGCACTGACAGCAGTGAACCTGATGCAGGACTCGAACTCACGAACCATGAGATCATGACCTGAGCCAAAGTCAGCCGCTTAACCAACTGATCCACCCAGGCGCCCCATAGTTTTATTTTTTAAATGGTATTTAGGGTTGTTTCTTATGTCAAGGCTTTATTTTCCTCTAGTGCAAAACTGCCTCCCACAACACACACAGCTTCCAATCTTCGAGGAAAAGACTAGAGTTTATAAAGAAGCCCCCCTCCCAAAAAAAGCCCCAGATGCGAGATCACCCACTGGTGAGATACTAAAGGCTATGTTTTAGCACAGAGATATGAGCCTCTTACACAGGTTGAGAATGCAGGCAATGGAGGCACACAGTCTGTATCTGGATCTCTGCCTATGATATCACTTACACTCAGTGGGACCTTGGGAGGTCACTTAACTATAGGGCCAATTTCCATGTTTGTGAAATGAAGATAATAATAGTAAACGCTTTGTAGAACTGATGAAAGTATTAAATTATGAGAAGCACTTGCCACATTTTCTAGGACACACGAAGCATTCAAAAAAACCTTGAGGAGTTATTGTGGGTATAGGCTGGTAGGAAGCATTGTAAATTTTATTTCACTACAGTGTCTCTCATCTGACTTCTCTATGGCTAACTCTGGGCCTCTCAGCTAGAGGTGTCCCCTTGGGCACATTTGGCAGTGTCTGGAGAACTTTTGGGTTGTCACAACTAGGGATTGCTACTGACCTCTAGTGAGCTAAGGCCAGGCATGCTGCTAAACATCCCACAATGAACAAGACAGCCCCTCAAAAGGAATCAGCCAGCTCCAAATGACATTTGGTTGAGAAACCCTGGAAACTAAACATTGTAGCATTTATAATCTATTGAAACCATATAACCACATTAGTTACTGGGATCTAGGAAAGTATTTTGCACAATTACCTGAGATCAAAAAAAAAAAAAGGCTAAGATGTGTTCTGATTATAGAAAGAGCACCACTGATTAGCCTCAATAATTTCTGAGAATGTGCAGCATTTCTTCCTGCCATGAGGGGACCATTCATGACAGCATTTCTTACCTGACCGAAATGATTGCTTAAGACCCACTCTACCATGGTCTCTCTGTCACAACCTGTTCTACCGAGATTTTAATTTCTTACCAGTTTAGGGGACCAAAAGATTAGTTTGCTTTAGACACCAGAGACACATCCCAGGTCCTAGAGGCCTCCCTCACTTTCTTAGAATCCCATCTGAAAGAAGACCAAAGTTTTAGACTGTTCCTTATTCTGTGTCTAACGGAGCATCTTAGCCACGCAGGGTAAATGCTAAGCACAGGAAATCTCAGATACCACAAAGCATTATGCAGCCCTCATCTGTATTAAAAATGTTTGCTGGCATCAGTATAGACTTCATCTTGGATTTCTTGGGTGTTTTACTTGTCTTATATTTTGCTTATAGAATATCTTTGTGTTTGGTTTGGTATTCTATTCAGCAAGCATATTGAAATCATAAAATACCAAGGTCTTGAAAGTCCAGACGACCCTCCCCCAAGAATAAAATGTGCAATCAAAATAGCCTGACATGCCTATGGATCCAGAAGTGTGTTCTTAAAGTTCTAAGAATTAGCCTTTCTAATCTCCCTATGCACAAGTCCTTTATCTGTAATCTCCTAAAAACTAATATATAAGTCATTGGCTCAAGATGGTCACAAATTGTATGTGGCATTTAAAAATCATTATTTTAAATGTATGTAAAAATTTTAACACCATTATTACTGTAATCATAATTACGGAAGAATACTCCTCATCAATTTGTCTGCAATAAAGTGATCTTGCTAAACTTTGTGTTCCTTCTTGCCCAGATATACAAACCAATCTCCACACGTGGCTCGCCTGCTTTCTACTGACTGATCGTCTTGTTACATACATGACCTGAAACAGAAGAAAGCGTTAGTGGGCTTAAAATGGTGGTTATTGGGCTGCCTAGGTGGTTCACCCAGTTAAGTGTCCGACTTCAGCTCAGGTCATGATCTCGCAGTTGGTTCTGGGTTCAAGCCCCGCATCAGGCTATTTGCTGACCGCTCAAGGCCTGAAGCCTCTTTGGAATCTCTGCCTCTGTCTCTCTCTCTCTCTCGGCCCCTCCCCTGCTTGTACTCTGTCTCTTTCTTTCTGAAAGGTAAATAAATACTAGAAAAAGAAAAAACAAATCAAAACAGTGGGTCTTAGCCTGAGGTTTACCTGGGGTAGATCTTTAAAATCCTGGGACCCTGACCACATCCCAAACTAATTAGACCAAAATCACTGAGTGTGGGATCCATTCCTCAGAGCTTTATTAATTCCCCGGGTGATTCCAATGAGCAGCCTGGCTGAGAACCAGTGGTTTAAAAGAAAATCTATTAGGATGAGCAGAGGCAAAACACTGAGGTGAAATTTGTGACATTACTGTCTTGATCTCTTTTCAGGTGTTTAGGCATGGAGACCGAAGTCCCATCGAAACCTTTCCTAATGACCCCATCAAGGAATCCTCATGGCCACAAGGATTTGGCCAACTCACTCAGGTTGGTTGGATTTTCAGTTAAAGATTGCTGATAAGTCTTAAGGGAAACCAGACTGTGTGGAGTTAGTAGTATATTGAAGCCATTTAACTACTTTAGTTACTCAGATCTGGGAGAGTACTTTGCACGATTGCTTAGGATCTAAAAAGTCTAAAACGTGTTTTTATTGTGGAAGGAGAGGCACTAATGTTTAACTTTAGTAATTTCTCATTATGACCAGGTCACCCCTAGTGACTGGTAACTGTAGGAAAATTGTGTAAAATTTCCAGTGTGAATTTTTTTTACCCTGTTTGGCTTTATTAAAGCAATAAGAGCTGTGCATGGCCACACAGACAAGTACTTGAACTTAAAGGTGCTGAAGAAGGCCAACAAATACTTGGAAGCCAGCCCCTGGGTTTCTCAGCCTCCACCTGAGGAAGTAGAAACTAATCTTGGAGTCAATAAACTAAATCAGCAGGGTTAGGAAAACAGGATTCCTCTGGAAATGCTCATACCAAATTTGACTTTTTTATCAGCTAGATATACTGGGATTGAGCCTTCCTTGTACGTGGTCAGTTAAACATAGGGAGCCCGAAAGAGCACCAAAGGAGAAGGTGAAGACAAGGAGAGCAAAGACATCTGTAGTCACCAGTCCTGTGCCCACCCCCTTCCCTTGCAAGCGTGGATCGTGCCTCCATTTGGAGCCAGGAGGCCACAGGTGTTGCTCTGTCCCAACCAAAGCTCTGTTTAAATACATTAAGAAAATCTCATAGAATGTTTAGACTCGAATATCCCTAAGCATTCAACTAAACATTTAAACCAGTGGACCCCAGGGCACTTGTGTAGCTCAGTCGGTTAAGCGTCTGATTTCAGCTCAGGCCGTGATCTCATGGTTCATGATTTCGAGTTCCACAGTGGGCTCTGTGCTGACAGTTTAGAGCCTGCTTTGGATTCTATGTCTTCCTCTTTCTCTGCCCCTCCCCTGCTTGCGTCTGTCTCTCAAAAATAAATGTAAAAAAAAAACTTTTTAAAACCAATGGACCTCATTCTTGGCTAAACATTGAAATTATTTGGAGAACTTTAAAAAATATTGATGTCTGTCTGGGCAGTTCTTATTTAATTCATCTAGGGTGTGGCCTGGACATTGGGATTTTTTAGAAACTCCTCCGTTGAGCATTTGACTCTAATGTGCAGCCAAGGCTGAGAATCACTTCCCTAACTCAACCATGTTGCTTCATAGAGGAGAAATCCTACAGAGGCTATTTGAGGTCAGCATCTTTTGGCTCCCAGGTCTGAGCTCCTCCTCCCAGCTTCTGGCTCCTTAAAAGAGGGAACAGTAGCAAAAACTCAGCACTACTTCTTAATACCTGTGACTGGGTGAAGACTCCTGTTTCCTGCTCGCTTTTCCAGTAAGAATATAAAATTCTTTCAGACGGTGGGATCTGCATTCTCCTTCTGGGTGTCTCTTGACCAGCCAACAGATTTGCCTAGAGCAGTGTTTCTCAAGGGCCAAGTGTAAATATATCATCTTGTTAAAATGCAGGTTCTAATATTCTAAGGAAATGAAAACACTAATTCAAAAAGATATTTGTACCTCCATGTTCATTGCAGCATTATTTACAATAGCCAAGACATGGAAACAGCCTAAGTGTCCGTCAACAAATGAATGGATAAACACACACACACACACACACACACACACACACACATGCATATCTATCTATCTATCTATACCCACATATGTATATATAATGGTGTATATTACATATATGGAACGTTTTTTAGCCTTAAATGATTAAATCCTGGTGTTTGGGACAACATGGATATAACTTGAGGGCGTTGTGTTAAGTGATATAAGCCAGACCGAGAAAGACAAATACTGTATATGGAATCTTTAAAAAAATTTTAAAGTCAAATTCATAGAAAAAGGGATCAGATTTGTGGTTACCAGAGGCAGGGGGTAGGGGGAGGGAGGTTGGGGAAAAAGGTGACCAAAAGGTACAAACCTCTAGTTACAAGGTAAATAAGTGCTAGGGATATAATTCACATCATAATGACTATGGATAAAACTGCTCTATGATATATATGAAAGTTGTTAAGGGAGTAGATCCCAAGAGCTCCCATCACAAGAAAAAACAATCTGTTTCTCTTGTTTTTGCTTTCTCTTCTTAATGTATCTATATGAAATGACAGATACTAACTAAATTTATACCAGTGACCATTTCACAATGTATATAAACCAAATCATTATGCTGCATACCTTAAGCTTATACAGTGGTATGTGTCAATTATATCTCAATGACAAATGGGGGGGGAAGGAAAAAATACAGGTTCTCATTCAGCAGGTCTGACATAGGCTAAGAGTCTTCATGTCTAACCTACTCCAAGGTGATACCAATGGTCCTGGTACATGGACACTCTTGAAGTAGCAAGAGTCTAGAGCTCAAATTCCTCCCTTGGCCGGGCACTTCCAATCATCATAACGACAAAGTGATGGCTGTCTAGGTCCCTGGCTCTCAAAGTGTGGTCCCTGGACAAGCAACATCACCATCGCTTAGAAACTCATCAGAAATGTAAATCTTCTGGTTCCCAACGGAACCAGAAACTCTGGGGTTCAATTCTGGGAACCTTTGTCTTAATGAGTCCTCCAGATGATTCTGAGCATGCTAAGTTTGAAATCCCCTGCTCTCTTGGGGCACCTGGGTGGCTCAGTCGGTTAAGCGTCCAACTTCGGCTCAGGTCATGATCTCACGTTTGTGGGTTCGAGCCCCATGTTGGGCTCTGTGCTGACAGCTCAGAGCCTGGAGCCTGCTTCTGATTCTGTGTCTCCCTCTCTCTCTACCCCTCCCCTGCTCATGCTCTGTCTCTCCCTGTCTCAAAAATAAATAAAACATTAAAGAAAGAAATCCCCTGCTCTGGAGAAGATGTCTCTTTCTTCAAAATTCAGCTCTAAATTAATGCAACAGATTAGTTCCAAAGTGTCTGCTTCTTTAGCTACTTGCATCACCCAGGAAACTAGCAAAAATTAAAGCATACATGACTCTTTTCTCACCTCCTTCCTCATCGTAGGGAGGCGGTGATCATCATGGTAGCCAGGGGTACAAACAAATGAACAAGTGGGACCAAGCAGAGCCTTAGTGACCACATCTTCTGACTCCTGAAGCTCTGGTAAAGCTTGGGATTAAAGGCAGACTCGAATGCAGTGTTTCTCAAAGCATGGCACTCTATACTACATGGATCTGAGTCACTCAGGGCACTTGTTGAAACGCAGATTCCAAGGCTACCCCAGGGCCTAATGAGCAGGAACCTCTGGGGGAGATGCTGAGACATCTGCATTCAACAAGCACCCCTAGATAATTTTGCTTCTGATGCACAGTAATGCTTGAGGATCACTGAACTACAGCAACATTCCTCAATGATTATTGGCCATCAGAATCTTAGTAAGCTTGTTAAAAACAGGTTCCTGAGCTCCACCCGCCCCCCCCCCCAAGATTCTGGCTCAGTAGATCAAAGTGAGGCCTAAGAATTGGGTTTCTAACATACTCCCAAGTGATGCTAATACTGCTGATCCCCAGACCACATCTTGGGTAACAGGCTCTAGTTTTTCATGAACCACATAAATACACTGTGCACCCAGAGGTTAAAAGTGATCTTCAGTCGCCCCTGGGTGGCTCACTTGGTCGAGGATCTGACTTTGGCTCAGGTCATGATCTCACAGTTCCTGAGTTCAAAGTACCACATCAGCCTCACTGCTGTCAGGTCAGAGTCCATTTCAGATCCTCTGTCCCCACCCCCCACCTCTCTCTCTCTCTCTCTCTCTCTCTCTCTCTCTCTCTCTCTCTCTCTCTCTCTCTCTCTCTCTCTCTCTCCTCTCTCTCTCTCTGCATGTCCCCTGCTTGAGCTCTCTGTCTCAAAAAATAAACACAACATTAGGAAAAAAGTGATCTTCAGATTCAGCAAATCCAACCTCTTATCGGATGGTTGAATTTCTTCTCCCAAACCTCCCCCAAGTGGTCAACCAGCTCTCTTGAATGTTCTGCCAACAAAGATGAGCCATGATGTTGTACCACACCGGAGAACCATTTATTTAAATCAGATCAATCACCAGCTATTAAGTGTGCAAGTTCTATGTTAAATGCTAATGAAGGTGAATGAATTTTCTCAAGGGGTCATGGCTAAAGATTACAACTCTCTTTTCTTGTTTTCATTTAAAAATATGTTGTTGTTGTTGAACTATTAAAGTGCCCCATTATTTACTTATTTGACACATTCAGTGAGCAGAGATGAGACTCACATATGAGATTCCAGAATTTACTTTCACTGATTTTTACTTTTATTTGTTTCCACAGCTGGGCATGGAGCAGCATTATGAACTTGGACAGTATATGAGGCAAAGATATAGACAGTTTTTGAATGAGTCCTACAGACGTGAACAGGTAAGATGGGGATCCAAGAGTGGGAACATTTTTCCTTGATAGAATGTAACTTAATGGTGTATTTGTGAAAGTGCTTTACCTGTTTTCCAAGGAACTTGTACAAGTCAGAGGTCTTATTTACAAATATACTCCTCTTTATACAAATACATTGTTCCTAAAAAATTGATGAATATGACTCAGTTCAAAAATGTATGGATAACTATTGGCAAATACTTTGGCTTGGCAAGTAGCCACCACTTAATTGATCTCTTTTGTCAATTCAGCCATTGACATACCATCTGGCATTCCCATCATACTGTCTTGTCCACTGTAGATACTGATCATGATGCTGATGTTTTGGTGTGAAGATCCTGGCCTTTCTTGAAAGTACTCTTCACTCCACAGGGAAAAACCCACAGTTCCAATCAGTTGGATTCTCCTTTGATTTTCCCACTCTAGGTTTACATTCAAAGCACGGATGTTGACCGGACTTTGATGAGTGCTATGACGAACCTTGCAGGCCTATTTCCCCCAGAGGGTATGAGCGTCTGGAATCCCAGCCTGCCGTGGCAGCCCATCCCAGTGCACACACTCTCTCTTTCTGAAGATCGGGTCAGTACTCTGGGGTAACCAGGACATCCCATGGGGCCTGTGAGGAGAAAGGCAGGTTGCCCAGTACTTGTGGGCTTGGACATCTGGACCCTGTTTGGTCTGTGCAATCTCGATCCTTTTCTCAATAAAGGGGCAAGGGACAAAGCAGGACACAGAAAGCCCCAGGCAACAGAGCATAGGTAGGAACAGAATCTCAGTTTAGATCTTTATCATCTACTTTGTTTTGCTGCTCTTTCAACAAATGGCAGTTCATCCCTTTCCATCTTCACACACACACGCCCACATGTACACACGGGGTTCCCCTTGTTCTACCTTCAATTCTCAGGCTTTTGGCACCCCAAGTACAGTTCTCTTTCCTCCAGAACATCCTGTGACCTTTCTACCTACAAAATACCCATCCCCATCTGAAACCCTCATTCCTACGTAGGGGGAAAAGAAAGATTTGAGTACATAGTTAGTGACAAGTACTTTATATGTGTCATCATATTTAACTTTTATAACAATCTTGAATAGATGATATTAGTGTTCTCCAGGGAAATACATGCTCAGAGAAATAACTAAGATGGGCTCAGTGCCACAAAGCTGGTAAGCATCACACTGGGAATAGAACCAAGCCTCACTTATTCCAGAGCAGTTTTCTTCCCTGTAAAATAGTGGTTCTCAAAGTTATTGAATTCGAATTACCTGAGAATTTTTTTTTAATCTTGGCATCTAAGACACTCTCTACAACAAATCAGGATCTCTGAGGCTGGGACGTAGATGTAAGTACTTTTAAAATAATCTCCCTAGATGTGTCTAGTGGACAGCCAAGGGTGAGAACCAGTCCCATAACCAAGCGGCCTGAATGAGGCTGTTTGAGAGAGACTCTCAGATTTATTTGTACAGCATTGGTTGAACCAAGAGCTCTTTAACATTTTCAGAGGAATTGCTTTATTTTAATTTTTTTAAGTATTTCTTTTTTTGAGAGACACAGAGCATAAGCAGGGGAAGGGCATAGAGAGAGGGAGACACAGAATCCAAAGCAGCCTCCAGGCTCTGAGCTGTCCGCACAGAGCCCCATTTGGGGCTCAAACTCACAAACCATGAGATCATGACCTGAGCCTAAGTCAGATGCTTAACCGACTGAGCCACCCAGGCACCCCAGGAATTGCTTTATTTTAATAGTATTAAATACATCTCACTAATCTCCCAGATGCATAATTTAAGACTCGATGAAGGAAATCATTGGGGACAGGGAGGTCATCCTGACTCCCTGCAGTCCCATTGTAAGCATCACCAGATTATTTCTCTGTAGTGGGGGCTTGGCACGACTTCTGCACCTGGATCGTTGCCCAAGGACCCCCTGGGGCAGGCTACTATCCTCTGTGCCCTGCCACTACTCCTGCACATGTGACTGAACTGTTGCATGTGATGATGTAAAGATCTCTCCCAAATACTTTGTAGAAATAGCCTGAGCCTGTCAACCTCATTCTAGGTAACTCTACTTTAGCCAGTTGTTCTGATGTTTCCTGAAAAGACAGGATGGTTTCTTTGTACCTCTTTCCTTCAACAGAATCAGGAGCGAAATATTATGATGATCAGTTCTTAGGAGTTTCTGAATATTTTCTTCCAAGAAAAAAAATCACCTTTGCCACAGCCTTTTCTGCATAGATAGACACTGGACAGGAGCAACAAATTTAGCCAGTGCAGACTACAGCAGCTGTTTACCCATTAATCTTGTTAGTAAATAAATTATGTAGTAAAGAGAATATAGGAGCTATTAGAAGAGGAAAAGAGAAATGAGGAGAGTGAGGGAGAAAGAAGCAAGCGAGATTAGCATGGCTTCCAGCTACACGCTCACTAAGATGAAAACAGTTCTAACATCAGTGAAGAAATCTGACAAAATCAATCAACACACAATTATTTCAGGGCTGTGTTAAGTGCTAGAGAAAAATATAAGGCCAGGTTCCTTCCCTACTTTATCATCCACTTGATGACAAAGGACTTACATGTGTGACATGTGCAGACCACAGTACAAAGTGGTGGGTTGATGGTCCGAGTACCCGCTGCCTGTGCCGGGGGAGCCCAGGGCATCACGCACATGGAGCTGCCACAGGGCAGCCCATGATGACAGAGTCTTCACCCCACACCTTGGAGAAAGGAAGGAAAAGGAGAAGGAAGCAGCCCCAAAATTGGGCAGTGGGTGAATACACAGAGGGCTGGCCCTCCTGTGTCCAGAGTTCATATTTAGAAAGAATGAAAAATATCTGGATAACTATACTGGGGACAGGTTTCAGAATCTAAATTTAATAGCTAGGAGGAATCTTGGGACTAAGTGGCAGTGTGATATAGAAGGACTGCATTTGGGGGCGCCTGGGTGGCTCCATCAGTTAAGTGTCTGATTCTTGGTTTCAGCTCAGGTTGTGATCTCATGTGCTAACAGCATGGAGCCTGTTTGTTATCCTCTCTCTCTCTGTCTCTCTCCACCCCTCCCCAAAATAAATAAATAAATTAAAAAAAAAGAGGGCTGCATCTAAAGCTGGAGAAGCCTACATCTGAGAGCCAACTACCATTTCAGACACTCCCCTGCACCAGGGTCCTTTTCTGTGACATGGGAACAACAGCACCCACCTACTTCCTGATGATTTGTGAAAACCCAGTTGGTTAAGACACAAAAGAGATTTTGTTAATTGCAAAATACTGGTCAAATGGTTAGGTGATTATCCCACTTATTTTCAGCCTCTTTCAATATGTAGGATGAGAAAACTAAAGACTCGGAAGGTTGGGTACTTCCCTGAAACCTAGGCCTTTAAATGGACAGTCATATCCCTTTTCCCTCCATAGCATCATTTGTTCTATGGAGAAATTGGAAAGTCATGCAAGGAAATGGGGATGTAAAGCAGCAGACAGAAAAGAAACCTGTGCACATTTATTCTTCGGTACCATGTGTACATGATGAGGGGTGCTCTGAGGCATCTGACCGTGGTCGGGAAGGAAAGGATACTGGAACGTTTGAGGCTCTGGGGGGAAGCAATTCAGAAAAGGGGAAATGAAGGTCTGAAATTAGATGCTGAAAACATTAGAGGAAGGAAAGCAACTTAAGACAAATGAGACATAGAGTCAGGAAGCAACTTACTAAGAAAAAAGTTTTCTGAGTAGCTACTCCTATGCCAGGCTCTGTTCTAGGCATTGCCAACACAGCAGTGAATAGGAGAGACAAGATCCTGGCTGCCCTTGAGTTTGTATTTTATAGTAAATAGATGATAAAGAAGTAAAAAATAGTAATGATTTCATATGATGATGAGTTCCTCAACAGAAATAAAGCAAGAAAGAATGGCTAGAAGAGGCTGGGGAGAGTCACTAGGGGCACAGTCTCGGGGGGGGGGGGGGATGGTCTGCAGCGCCCCCAAGCCTGTGAGCTCAGGGGACAGCAAGGAAGTCCACAGTGTTGCTGGAGAGGAGTGGGGAAGGGGGCACTAACAGGAAAGCAGAGCAGAAAGATCTCTAGAGTTAGCTGAGTTTGGATTTTATTCCAAGTAAGATAAAAGCCAGTGAAGGTTATAAACTACAGAACGGTGTGATCTGATTGATGCTTTGGAAAGATTTGTGTTTATAAAAATAAAATTTGAGGGATGCCTGGGTGGCTCAGTCAGTTAAGTGTCTGACTCTTGGTTTGGGCTCAGGTCATGATCTCACGGTTTCATGAGTTTAAGCCCTACATTGGGCTCCGCACTGTCACTGCAGAGCCTGCTTAGGATTCTCTCTCTCTCTTCCTCTCTCTCTGCCCCTCCCCTGCTCATGCTGTCTCTGTCTCTCTCAAAAATAAATCAACATACATACATACATACATACATACATACATACATAAAATGTGAAACGGATTAGGGTGCCTGCGGTGTGGAGAATGAATTGTGAAGGCAGGAAGAGTAGATGCCGACTGACCAAGTAGGAGGCTCTGGTGTTAGTTGGAACACAGGCTGTGGTAGTTTGGACTGGGAGGGAACAATGAACAAGATGAAGAGGGGTCTCTTTTGGGTATATTTTGAAAGTACACAAACAAACTGAATAGTCTATGAAATAAGATGATAAATTTTGCCATTGCAAAAGTCGAGAAATTACAAAAGTGAAGCGGGTAAAAATGAAGTTGAGTTCAGTTTTGTGCATGTTTAACTTAAGGAGAAAGAAACATCCAAGTAGTGATGTGCACTGAGGGCTGGAAATACAAGACTAGCCACAAATGAAAAGTCAGAGCAGCAAAATAAGCTGAAGAGTCACTGACCTGTAGATTATAGTTAAGACTACAAAAGATTGTCGAATTTAAATTCATCCCTTTGTCCTCACAATGGGTTTTCAAATATATTTTTTATATATTTAATATATGCCCTAATTTTCACAGCCTGCAAATTTGCAAGATTCCAAGTCAATGAATGGCTAATCAATCTCTTAAGATTCTTTCCAGAAACTGTTATTCATTTCCCTATACTCAGGTGCATGTTAGGGGCGGGGGGGGGGGGGCGGGGTGGAAAATGCATGTGCAATTTATGCTAGAAATGAAAGAGGTCCAGTAGGAAGCAAGATCATGGGTATATCATATCAACATGGAAAACCAGAAAGTGTGGCTCTTACCAATGACTTAGTCCTACTTAGGCAAATTCATGAAAGAAAAAGCTTTTCAGTTCTGGGTACATATCCTACTCTTTAAGGTCTACAGACCATTTATCTCTTTTTCTTCAATTTTAGAATTTCCATCCAGCTCAAAACACAGTTGAATATTTTATTCAGTTAGCTTTGTACCTAATGTGGCTTTAAATACGGCTACCACCTCTTTAGTGAAAAGTTCTTCTAACAAAGAATTTATGATTTTTCTTTTGTCTGCAGTTGCTATACCTGCCTTTTGCAGACTGCCCTCGTTATAAAGAACTTCAGGATGAGACTCTCAAATCGGAAGAATTCCAGAAGAGACTGCATCCTTATAAGGTTAAAAATGGCGTTACTTTATGGTGTTCAGGAGTATGGGGGCCAAAGACAAAGGGTGAAACTCCAGCTTCTGAAAAGTGTGGGAGGAATATGTCTGCCAGTGGCTGTTTAGAGCAATGGGTTAAAATGTTTAATGAGGGTCAGTCATCACCATCTGGTCCACTTCCCTGTGTGAGACCATAAGCTAGTAAGAAAGCCAGTCCCTTTCTAATCCTATACCCACGTGCCTGAAGGAACCAGACAAAAGTGCGTGGCTAGGTCAGAAAAAATGCAAATCTAAAGTGATTTGCCTTACTGAGGTTGAGGGCCTGAGACCATTTATCTTCATACGTAAAGGATAGTCTTTTTTATTTTATGTTTCCACTTTGCAAAATACCCCTTTGTAAGACTATACAAAAGGTAGACATAATGCATCATACTTCTAAATATAAAATTTTGGGGGTGCCTGGGTTGCTCAGTTGTTTAAGCATCTGACTTCAGCTCGTGTCATGATCTCATGGTTTGTGGGTTCAAGCCCTGTGTCGAGCTCTGTGCTGACAGCTCATAACCTGGAGCCTGCTTCAGATTCTGTGTCTCCCTCATTCTCTGCTCCCTCCCCCACTCATGCTCTGTCTCTCAAAAATAAGTGTTTAAAAACATTTTTTAAGAAATAATATTTTGAATCTCTGATACATTAAATATAATGGAAAGTCTCTTAATGACCCCACAGGTAATTGCTGGCAGTATTTTCTTAATAAAGTCTTGCAGTTTCTTTATGTTTATGCAAATAAATATGAATATATTCTGTTATTTCCTCTTTGCTACACAAAAGTGGTGTACTATATTCACAAGGTTGGACACTTTGGGGTTTTTTTCAATTAACAATAGATCTTAGAAATATTTTTCTATTTGTACATAAAGAGTTTCCTCATTTTTTTATAACTGCATTTGAATTCAGGGACCTCCCATACTTTCTTAACTGGTTCATATTGATGGACAAATGAGTCATTTCCAATCATTTACAAACAGTTCATATGAGTATCTTGTGCATCTAAATAATTTTGCTAGTATATCTGTGGATTAATATCCCAGAAGTAGAAATTCTGGGGCAGTTGGAAATATTATCAAATAATTCTCCCAAAGAGATTATACTAATGTCTGCCCCTATCAACAATGCACAAGATTGCCTGTTCTTCTATAGCCTCGCCAACAGTGTGTAGACATCTATGTGGATATTTGCCAATCTATGTAAAAAAAAATGTTACCGTTAGAAGGATCCCCTCTAAAGTCAGGAACAAGACAAGGAAGCCCAGTACCATCACCATTAGAGAGCACTGTGCTATGTAGTACTTTTCTCTTATGCCAAGTGAGCTTTGGATCTTTATCTAGTTAAATGGCTTTTGTATTCCCTGTTGTCTTCCTATTCTTTTACCATTTATCCTTTGGGTTATTGGTTTTCTCTCTTCTATAAATTTTGGGAGCTTTCTCTCTGTATTTTGACATTTTTCCCTGTGCCATAAATGGCATTATTTCTATTGTTTGCCTATTGACATTGTGTACAGTGTTTCTGCCATGGTATAGTCTTAAGGTGCTGATGCATTCATATACGGTTTGTATAGTTGCATTTCATAGTTAGAAAAGCTTTTCCCAGTCCTAGGTAATAAAGGAAGTCTTCAATGTTTCCGTCTAATTCCATTATATCTTTATGTTTACATTTACATAGTGGACCCATTTATAGTTTATGCTGGTGTTAGCTGCGAAATTTGTATCCTGCTTAAGTTTTCCCATATTTCCCTAGTCGCCCCGTCACTATTTATTGAATAGTTTCTCTTTTTTCCACCTTTTTCCTATTGTATATATTAAAATTCCCCAATGTATGTGGGCTGTAGCTGGAATTTTTGTTCAATTATTTTTACATTTTAGCCAAAACTATGCTGTTATACTTAGTAACAGGTATACACACTTCAATATCTAAACAGCTTTCACTCTTCATTCTCTACTTTTCTAATTTTTCATGACTGTGTTTTTATTTTCTTTGTGAACTTTCGAGTCCATTTGTCTGTGTTCCAAAACCACTTTTTTTTCACTTTTTAGTGTTTTTATTGGAATCAGATTAAATTGATATGTTTACTCAGAGGATTTGCAACTCTATGATATGAATCTTCCTTTCTAAGAATATGATACATTTTCCTATTCTTATCTTCAAGAATTTTTTCTCAAGTTTATTTATTTTGAGAGAGAGCGCATGCACGGGAAGAGCATGCAGCAATGAGAGAGTGAGAATCCCAAGCAGGCTCTGCACTGTCAGCGTGAAGAGCCCGATGTAGTTTCAAACTCAAGAACTCGTGAAATCATGACCTGGGCCAAAATCAAGAGTTGGACGCTTAACCAACCAAGTCACCCAGATCCCCCTTATCTTTAAGAATTTTTCAAGGTTTTCTTCATATAAGTTTCTACATATATTGTTAAGTTTGCTCCAGGCTTATAACATCTGCAAATAAATATAGCTTACCTCTTTTTTTCCCAATATTTATTTATACCTCTGATTTGTTTTGCATATTTGCACTGGCCAATACTTATAGTGAAGTATGACATAATAGTATTGGCAGGGGACATCCTTGTCTTATTTTTTTTTTATGTCAGAAGTGTCTTTCTATTATGCATGTTGGCTTTAGGACCAAATAAAGATATTTGTATCAAGTTAAGGAACTAGCTAACTTTCCTATTTTCTTTTTTTTATTTTTAATTTTTAAAATTTATTTATTTTTAGTTTATTTTTGAGAGACAGAGAGAGACAGCACGAGCAGGGGTGGGTCAGAGAGAGTGGGAGATACAGAATCCGAAGCAGACTCCAGGCTCTGAGCTAGCTGTCAGCACAGAGCCCGATGCGGGGCTCGAACCCACGAACCGTGAGATCATGACCTGAGCCAAAGCTGGTTGCTCAACTGACTGAGTCACCCAGGCGCCCCTCAAGGGGAGATCTTTAATAATTTATTTTAAGAGTATCTGTTTGGGTTAATACTGACAAATTACATTTTCCTAGAAAATGTATCCATCAAACAGTATCTTTCAAAAGGATTCCCAGAAATTACTGCCAACTGCCTCAGGCTGGTAGCTGAATAGTGGGTGCCATTATCATGACAATTCAAGAAAAATACAGAATCTAGAGAAATGTGTGCATCCCTCCCAAACTTCCCATTGACAGCCGACTATCAGGGCCAGTTTCTGATGTATATCCCGAGGCGTGTTGGCCTAACACCTGCTTCCCCTTCTCACCTTGACCAGTCATCTATATGTGAGTTACACTTCATCTATTTCCAAAGAAACATTTGAGGTAGTATACTTGGTCTGGTTCCAAGACAAACCAGGAAGCCAGAATGTGTCCACATTTTAATGTAATCATTAAAAGTAATCAATTAGTGTTTGTAAAATTGTTTGGGTTTGTATTACCACAGCCAATATTCCCAGTCCACCTTCATGTGAAGAACAGCACAGTTCTCAGTGGGGACAAATTTGCCTCACAGGGAACATTGGGAATGTTTAGAGACACTTTGGGTTGTCACAGCTGAGGGATCGAGGATGAGGCTATTCATATGGTAGGTAGAGGCCAGAGAGACAGCTAAATGTCCTACAAAACATAGGGCCCTCCCTACACCAAAATTATCTAACCCCAAATATTAATAATGCTGAAATTAAGAGTCTCTAATGTAGAAATGTGTTCTCCCTCTGTGTGTATTTCAGGATTTTATAGAAACCTTGCCAACATTTACAGGATACCATACCCGTGACCTTTTTGGAATATGGGCTAGAGTCTACGACCCTTTATTTTGTGAGGTAAAGGAAAACTTATCAAAGATGAACCTGAACTCTGATTTTATGACCCATGCCTATTTTGAAACAGATGAATACATTTTCTTTCACTTTTTGGCAGATATATTACTTACACTTCCTTTGACATTGAAACATAATTTAAGGCTTCTTTATATGAACTGAAAAAAATCTGACTTTTTCTCTCCATTATTTATGTTTTCACACTTTAGAAAATTGCAGGTAAAATTGCTTTTTCTTCTATGCTTTGCCATGTACTTATTTTTCAGTCACTCAGGAATGCTGGGCTCCTGTCATGGATTTTAATGAAAGAAGCAATGTTACTGAATAGACAGAAAGGAAAAAAAAGTACCTCATTTCTGGATGTAGAAATAAGCAAGCCAACTTGAAGCGAGGCTATTGAAATTGCTTTATTGGGATGCTCTTCCTTGCGGTACAACAAATATGAAACTCTTTCACCGGATCAATTACCTTTGAGGTTTTCACGCTTACATGGTATTTTTCACTCACTATGCACCACCTACTGGCCCAACGGAGTATTCTATAATCCTGTTTTCCCTACCAGACCCACCGAATCCTGGGGCAAAATTCTGACCACCCACACGACTTACAGCCACCTCTGATCTTGAGGCCATCATGAGTGTCTGGGGACAGCAATTACTTTCATGGTTCTGTCTTTGTAACAAATGACAGTTTGCCCTCCTCCATGATAGAGTTCATTGCCTAAAAGTACACACCACTCTCCCAATGTTTTCAGTTTATCATCAGCACCTGTTTCAAGGAGGATTTGTTAGCTGTACAAAAGACTCTTCAGTGGGGACAAGAGCCCGCATTTTGGTTCAAGTCTAGATTTTTTCTTTCTTTCTTACTAAGGGCTGATCTGATCATGTGGCTGTGGCACGTGGTTTCCTTTTCTCTTCTCTCCAACTTATTTCCTCTCTGGGCCGCTCCACTTTGATCTTCTCTTTCAAGAACTCACACACACACACACACACACACACACACACACACACACACACGCTCTGTCTCTGTCTCTGTCTTTGTCTCTCTCTCTCTCTCTCTCTCTCTCTCTCTCTCTCTCTCTTTCTCTCCCCCCACCCCCGTTTCTAATCTGGGGCAGTCTTAATCAATTATTCATAGCAAGTAATAAATGTTGGCACAAAGCCTTTACCCACTGTGCTATACAGCTTGTTCATCCATTTAAAATTTTTCACAGAGTCTACTGTGTGCACGGTGCATTTTCCCTGGGAGTCAGTGAACTGGAGCTAATGGGAGTGGGGGTCTGGTACTGAAGGTTCCAGAAATCTATTGCCTCTCCCAGCTGTCCTCTCGGCATTCATTCGGCCTTGAGGGATACATCGTCTAACCCTGTCAGCGTCACCTTCCCCACAGGTTAAGAGATTTCTAAACCTTTCATAAAGGAATATCTTTGTCCTACCTCACCCTTACTTCACAAAATAGGAATCATCCTTTGAACCCACAGTTAAACCAGAAGCTATGGGCTTGGTAGGAAGGGGCAAATTAGTCTTGTGAATTTTTCTTCTGAAAATCAATAACCACTGCTTGTCACAAAGGGAGGTTTTCCTAGAGGCAAATGGCAGGATCAGAAAGCCTAGAGCCAGGAGTTCTTGTGGGGGATAGAGGACAAAAAAGTTAACAAATAGAAATACACCTTTTCTTCCCTTTTTCTCTGCTACAGAGTGTTTATAATTTCACTTTACCCTCCTGGGCCACAGAGGACACCATGACTAAGTTGAAAGAGTTATCAGAATTATCCATCCTGTCTGTCTATGGAATTCACAAGCAGAAAGAGAAATCTAGACTGCAGGGGGGTAAGTACATAAGAGAGTGAAAGGAGTGTATTAGATTTGTGGTTGAGTGATCTGCGTCTGAGTGCCACCCACTGTTCATTGGCAGTGTGGTCTTAGACGTCACTTAATCACTTCTGCACTAATTTCCATTCTGTAAAATGGGGATAATAATGATACCCATTTCATAGGATGAAAATAAACATATGTATTTAAAAAGGACAAATAGTACCTGGTACATAATACAGTCAGTAAACATGTGTTTTTAGTTATTAACATTATCTACTCTGGGCCTTAGTTTTCCCATTTGGAAAATGGAAGCTTTGGGCAGAGAGAGAGGGAGACACAGAATCTGAAGCAGGCTTCGGGCTCCAGCTGTCAGCACAGAGCCCAGTGCAGGGCTCAAACCCATGAACCATGAGATCATGACCTGAGCTGAAGTCAGAAGTTTAACCAGCTGAGCCACACAGGCATCCCAACAATTTTGTATCAGAGCTCCATGAAAAGCAATTATGTCTGGCTGCCTATAGTATGAATTTTTCATTTGGGAGGTGTGACAGAGGGGTCCATTTTCCCAAAATTCTTCGTGGTATCCACTGTTTAAGTTAATAAAATGTAATTTTCAGGCCAATTATGTCCTGTAGATTAATACATATTGCAACTGACAAGTTTATGATGCAGCTTAAATGTTTCCATTGGTGGTGAAAGGTGTTTATTTCTCAGTGAATGCCTCCTTCCAGCTGGATTTGCCCTTCCTTGCATAGGGCATCCTCTCATAACAAAGGTAGACCCAGATAAGAGGATGCCAAGCCCCTATAGTCAGGATAGGTGGGTGGAAGAAAGAAGCTAGGACCAAGCAGGATAGAGATAGATGCGATGCCTCCGAGGACAGTTAGGCGGCCAAGCCAAGATACCAAAGGTGGCGTCAGGTTCAGGTGTTGTTAATATAGGCATTAAAAGTAAGGATGGAGAGAGGTGCCTGGGTGGTGCAGTCAGTTAAGTGTCTGACTCTTGATCTTGGCTAAGGTCACAGTTTGTGAGTTCAAGCCCTATGTTGGGCTCTGTACTGACGGTGCAGTCAGCTTGGGATTCTGTCTCTCCTTTTCTCTGCCCCTCCCCTGCTTGTTCTTTGTTTCTCTCTCTCTCTCTCTCTCTCTCTCTCTCTCTCTCTCTCTCTCCATCTCTGTCTCTCTCTCAAAATAAATAAGCTTAAAAGTAAGGATGGAGAGTAAGAGAAAGTCCATTATGGCAGGTTGATGTAACAGTGAAGAAAGTCTAAGCCACAGGAGATGTTCCAAGTCATATACTCTGGACAGTTTGCAGAAAACAGGGCAATCACATCAAGACTCCAGTCATTGTCAGGTCCTATTTATTGTGGGGTCAGGACAAGTTCAGCAGAGCTTTGCCCTCTTTGTATTAGAGGCAAAGCATCCTGGTTGTTGGACCAGACTGGGCAGATGTTCACTCAGGGCTGAGTGTGGGGACAGAGCCCAGGCAGCAGCCCGATCTGATGTGCTAAGCAAGAAAGGAGGCAGGGGGTGGAAGTTGGGCCTCGTTGGCTACACGTACACTAGGTCTTATTCCTGAACCACCAGGCGCTAGAGGTACAACCCGATCCTAAGCCACATTAAATGGTAGAGACAGGACTCTTGATTGAGTTCCCTCAACCTGGTCGTGATAGGCTAAAGAATTCAGCCCTCACTACTCAAAACGCAGTCAATGAAGCAGTAACCTCAGCCACACCAAGCCTCTGGTTAGAAATGCAGAATTTCAGGCCCCACCCCAGACCAGATGAATCAGAATTTGCATTTTAATGAAATCCTGAGGTACCTCATGAAATATGAAAGTTCAGAAGCACTTCTCTAGATGCAAGAAATGGTGAAAAAATGGGCAGGGAATGCCAGGCAGAAGTTAAGAATAGTCTAATAATTGATGCAGAGCTCTGTATAGGAACAAAAAATGTTTATTTTGTTCTTCTTTTTTCCTTTGACTACTAGAGATTGCATTTCAGGGAAATAACTTCCCTGCTCAGTCAGTTTCCCCATCTGATGGGATTTCCCCATCTAGATTCTGTCTGAGTCCTTCTCTAAGGTGTTCTTTCAGTCTTGGACTCTAAAGGCTGGTTTCTGTGTGAACGCACCTGCCCTGTTTTCTGGAAAAGTCCAGGGTATTGATAAACCAAGGAATTGTCTCCTGAGTGATTCCTGCCAAAACCCACGTTCAGCCTATTGTTTAGATCTGACTAGGCAAGAGAGATTTGTCAACTACATGCTCACTGAATGATGAAGCAACTGAATGAATATAATCCTGCAGGGAAAAAAAACATGTTTTGTCTGGGTGACAGAGTCACAGGGAACATCAGGACTTGGGCATCTTCTGATCTTTGCCAAAACATTGGTGCTATCAGTTGGTTTTAGGGATGACACAATGTGGTGATATGCACACCCACCCACCTTCTGCTACACCCCACCCCCCACCCACACCAAGAAAATCCCTAAGGTTCATTTAGGAGTATATGGCTGGTCATATCTGTATTAATGTAAACCTCTTCTTGCCATACACCACAGATTAGTAAACTACAGCCTACAAGCCAAATCCACCTGCTGCCTATTTTTTATAAATAAAATGTTATTGACACTCAGCCACACTCATTCATTTAGGTAGTACTATGGCTGCCTTGGGCTTCCACCCAAGACTGAACAGTTATGGCAGACCATATGGTCCACTGTCTGGTCCTTTGCAGAAAAAGTTTGCCAGCCCCTGCTGTAGCTCAAGAGTGTGGGAAGGGAAGTTTATGTCTTCCAGTCAGTGATATTTTATCTGGTTTATGCAGTTAATAAATGATGTAACAGGGAACGGAGAAGCTAGTGTGCACTACAGTGTAGTTTAGAGATTAAGACATGCTGGGTTCAGAGTTCAGCCCCCTGTGCACAAGTTGTGGAATGTTGGACAAGTGGCTGAGTGTCTCTGAACCTCAGTTTCCCCTCCTATAAAGTGCAATAATTGGCATGTCAGAGCCCAGGGATAACCATGGTAGTTAGCCCTAGTTTCTTCTGAGGGCAAGGAGGACAGTCACTTAAGAACCAAGAGCTGATATCATATCCCATTATCAACGCTGAAGGCTGCTGCAAAGGCACCTGTTGCAGAGCAAGTTGCTGGTAGGCAAGGGCGTTGTCCCTAAAGGACTCTGAGAAAGCAACCCTTTCGAAGCAGAGAGATATAGACCTGTTGAAGAAGCAGCATCTAGCTTCTTCCATTCCCAGTCAAAGGAGTCCAGCATCTACACAAAGAACAGACCACCTCCCTTTGTAATTAGCCCTTTGATGCACCTCTTGGCATACAGACGATTAAACAGTCTCTGTACTATTTTATGAGCTTTTTGAAGGCAGGAGTCTGCTTCACCCAGCATAGTATCTGACCCATGGTAGCGGCTCATTGTGTGTTTGCTGAGTGGACCAGAAAGTGCGGAATGACCATCTGTCTGTTAACATCAATGCCCTGCTCTTTACAAAAATGAAGTGGTCACTCTGAAGCCAGTAAAGTACATGAGGAGTAAAGAAACCACCAGAGATACAAGGAGTCTTCAGGTGATGGTTGTGGAAGTTCATGGGGCAGTATGTCCTCAAGACAGTGCCTGGCACTCCAAGGTAGCCCTCAGCCTTCAGTGTCTGCCAAGGACGTGAAGACTCTGAGTTGGGTACCTGCCCTTCACCACCTCAGGAGCAACAACCATGCAGGGCAAGAGCTCTCCTCTACTGCAGACAGATGGACTCCTCAGATGAAAGGCGCTGACTGCCTCCTAATAGTGATACCCAGGGTACCCTGGAGCAGTGGCCACAGGAAACAGCCCATGACCTGTACAGACATCCAGAGAGCGGCTTTCCATGCAGCCTCTCACAGGTTTGACCAACAGAGAACAGAAGCAAGAGGGGTGAGACAGAGTACATGCTAAGCTATCACGTCAGGCCTACCCTGAAGAAGAGCACTCTCTAACAACTGTCTGAAAAATGCCATTTGCAATTCCTTCCAAGTTCCTCCACCTCCTGTCTCGAGCTTTAACAAGACCTGGGGATGGTAGGGTCCTGTGCCAATCCAGCTCTCCTTCCACAGCCTACATGTGGGTCGCTGTATGTCTCTGGGCCTCAGCTTCCTCAGCATAACTGGGGGATAGTAGTCAGGTTCAGTAAAATAATGTGTATAAAGCACAATAGATGCTCAACCAGAGTTAGTTCTTTTCCTCTCAAGTCTTGAGAATCATGGCAGAGAGAATCACTAAGTAGGAATCAACACAACGTTTAGGAACTAAAGTATAAGCCCATGTTTGGTTCAGCTCCTTTGTTGATCTATCTTTAAGGTGTCTTGGTCCGTGAAATCCTCAATCACATGAAGACTGCAACTCAGCCATCGAACCACAGAAAACTCATCATGTATTCTGCAGTAAGTATTTTCATCTCCAATCAATATCCATTTGTTCAGTAAGTGATCTCTTTAAGGAGGGAGCTCATTTTCTTCATCATCATGTCCCTAATGCCCAGCAGATGGTGGACAGCTGTTGAGAGCTTTTCAGTATTGATTTGTCAGATCTCCTGAATATGTGTATATATGACCACCTATGTGGTTGGCATTTTTTAATTTTATTTTGCTTTTTTACTTTGAATTTTTAATTTTAAAATTAAATACAAAATTCTGGCCCTTGAGTTTACAGTCTAGAAACTGACAAGAAGACATAAATATCATTCAAAGCAGTATGGAAATGTAATACAAGCAAAAGGTTTGGTGCCTTGGAGAGGGGAAGCATCATTTCTGTTCCAAACCAAAAGCAGAGCGTGAATGCGATGTGGGCATAGAGCAACGATGCGGAGGTAAACCCACAGGTGAAGGCCATGTTTCAAGTCTCCAAGATCAAAAGGAGGGTGGAGCCATTAACGGAGGTGCTCTTGGGGCAGGGGAATGATTAGACAATTGGGTTTGAAACACCAGGGAACATTCAAATAGAAATCTCCAGGTGGCAAATGGGATAGGCGAGAGAAGTGGGCAAATTACTACATGAAATTAGAGCCACATTTGGTGCAGAAAGAAAATGTGAGGGCTCAGAGAAGATGTCCATCTTGGAGCAGGAGCCAGGAAAAGAGGCACTGTTGGGGGTGGGGATTTTAGGGGTACACTGAGCACTGAAATGGCTGTCCATGGACTGAGTCTGCAAAGATCAGGGGACGAGGACACATGGTATGGTGACTCGGCTTCCCACCCACTTCTCAGTGACAGAGAAATCGATTTCTCAGATGCGGTTTGGCTGGAGAAAGCCATGTTTTCTTTCTGCAGGAAGATGGAAGAGGTGACTATATATACAAGGAGTTTGTTTATGATCAGGAGTTCTAAATGGTGTAAGACAAAGAGCTTATGGATGGAACAGAGTGTAGTGCTTTCTGGAGAGGGGCTTCCTGAAACCAGTCCATTCTGCCAATTTTTTAGTATCCCATCTGCTTTTCAGTTCTAACTTGTGTGGTTTCTGGCAAGTCATAATTCTGTAATTCTATTTCTTTCTCTAGCAAATCAGTTCTAACCCCTTTTTAATATATGTACACTGCCATATAATTTAGGCAACCAAATGTTGTCCCATTTGCAGATAAAGAAGCTAAAGACTTTCAAAGATTGTGTAGTTAATTAGTGGCAAAACTAAGACTGAAAACCAGTCCCTGTGCCTTCCAGCCACTCTGGGATACACATTTAACAGTTACTTTTAAACTATGCTCTCCATGTCCTTACATTTTGTCTTCCCTGATATTTATAACCTTAGATATTCTCCCCCAACTTTAAAATCACAGATTATCCTAATCTGTAGAAGAAATGTAATCTACCACTAATGTGTTCCAAAATATTTTAAAATGTAATGAAAATCAATGAAACAAGCTAAAACAGAGATGTTCCCCTGGGAAAAGACATGAGACAAAAGCCAAAGACTTGATTCAAATTTATTTTCTTTCATGTCGGGGTTATATAACATTAAGCAAGTTACTTAATTTACCTGGGTCTGTTTGTTCATCTTTATAATGGAAATAATGATATGTATTTAAGTCTCACTGCCTAGCACACAACAGATGCTCAACCAAAATTAGTTCTTCCCCTCTCTACCTCTTGAGTCACTGGCAAATTTGCATTGGATCAGAAACCATCATGGTTCTCCACAGGTGCTTAAAACTACCTATGGAAGTACCTCTGAAACCAGAGGTAAAGATCAAACTGATTTGTTGCAAATCCCCACAGCATGACACTACCGTGGCTGGCTTGCAGATGGCGCTAGATGTTTACAATGGAATCCTTCCTCCCTATGCCTCCTGCCACATAATGGAATTGTATCTTGAGAAGGGGTAAGTCTCTAAAAGATGCTTTTCACAATTAATACCACTTGATCTCAGATTTTATTATTATTATTAGCTTAAATATTTTCTTAAAATATTTAATTTTCAGTTAGGCACTTGAATTTAAAATCAAATACTAAAGGGGCACCTGGGTGGCTCAGTTGGGCCTCCAAATCTCGTTTTTCGGCTCATCTCATGGTCAGGAGCGATTAAGCCTGAGGGATTAAGCCCTTAGCAAGGGATTAATCCTTCATGGGCATAAAGCTTGCTTAAGATTCTCTCTCTTTCCCTCTACCCCTCCCCTGCTCGTGCATACTCTCTCCGTCATAAAATTAAATTATATTAAACTAAAGTAAAATGTAAAATAATTCACTAAGTAAAAAATACAGCTTTATTCCACTTTCAGATTTCATGAAACAATTTTGTCCAAGCTCTTTGTATGCATTTTAACTTATGTCTTCACCACTAGAGTCAACTTTGAGTCCCCTAAAAACTGTTTTCCAGATATATTAACAAATAAGGGGAGTTTTAGCTGCTGTACAAATGAACCTCAGATTCTCAGAGCCTTACCCCAATGGACATTTCTTTCTCACATATCTAATACTCCAGTAAAGCTGTCCCTGGCTAATAGAAGTTGAATCATCCATGGGATGATTTGGGGACCCAGGCTTCCATCTTTTTTTTTTAATTTTTAATGTTTATTTATTTTTGAGAGACAGAGAGACAAAGTGCAAGTGGGGGAGAGGCAGAGAAAGAGGGAGACACAGAATCCGAAGCAGGCTCCAGGCTCTGAGCTGTCAGCCCAGAGCCCGCCACGGGGCTCGAACTCATGAACCAAACTGAGATCATGACCTGAGTCAAAGTGGGACAATTAACCGACGGAGCCGCCCAGGCGCCCCAGGCTTCCATCTTTTGGACTGATAGTTTTCAAGAGCGCTGTGCTCACCTGCAGGCAGCTTATAGGAAGAAATGAGAGGGTAAAGAAGACAACCTGCTTCTCAACCACCTCAAACCAGAAGGGGCACATACCACTTCTGCTTGCATTCTGCTGGCTAAAATGACAGGCATGCCTCATCATATTGTACTTCACTGTATTGCACTTCGTAGATATTGCATTGCTTACAAATTAAAGGTTTGCGGCAACCTTGTGCCAAGCAATTCTTTTGGCAACAGCTGTTCATTTTGTGTCTCTGTATCACATTTGGTAATTCTCACTGTATTTCAAAATTTTTATTATATTTGCTGGTGATCTGTGATCAGTGATCTTTGATGTTACTGTTGTAATTGTGTTGGGACACCATGAGCCACACGCATGTAAGGCAGTGAACTTAGTAGTGTGTGTTCTGACTGTTCCACCAACCGCTATTTATTCTCTCTCTCTCTCTCTCTCTCTCTCTCTCTCTCTCTGTCTCTCTCTCTCTCTCTGAGTCTGTCTCTCTCCCTCTCCTCTGGCTTCTCTACTCCCTGAGACACAGCAATATTAAAATCAGGCCAGTTAATAATCCTCCAACAGCCTCTAAGTGTTCAAGTAAAAGGACGAGTTGCATGTGTCAGACTTTAAATCAAAAACTAGAAATGATTAAGCTTAGTGAGGGAGGAATGTTGAAAGCTGATACAGGCCAAAAGCTAGACCTCTGGCACCACACAGGTAGCCAAGTTGTGAACACAAAGGAAAAGCTCTTGAAGGAAATTAAAAATGCTACTCCAGTGAACACATAAATGATAAGAAAACAAAACAGTCTGTTGCTTCTGTGGAGAAAGTCTTAGTGGTCTCGATAAAAGACCAAACCAACCACAACACTCCTTTCAGCCAAAGTCTAACCCAGAGCAAGCCCAGACTTTCTTCAATTGTATGAGGGTTAAGAAGTGAGGAAGCTGCAGAAGAAAAGCTGGAGACCAGCAGATGTTGGTTCATGATATTTAAGGACAGAAACCATCTTCATAACATAAAAGTGCAAGGTGAAGCAGCAAATGCCGATGGAGAAGCTGCAGCAAGTGACCCAGGAGATGTAGGTGAGACCACGAATGAAGGTGGCTGCCCCAAACAACACATTTTCAGTGTAGATGAACCGACCTTCTGTTGCAAGAAGAGGCCGTCTAGGACTTTCACAGCTAGAGAGAATCAGTGCCTGGCTTCAAAGCTTCGAAGGACAGGCTGACTCCCTCGTTAGGGGCGACTGCAGCTGATGATTTGTTGAAGCCAATGCTCATTTACCACTTGGGAAATCCTGAGGTCCTTAAGAATTGTGCAAACTCTAATGTGCCTGTGCTCTGTACATAGAACAACAAAGTATGGATGAAAGCACATCTGTTCATAACATGGTTTACTGAATATTTTAAGCCTACTTTTGAGACCTACTGCTCAGAAGAAAAAAATATATCCTTTTAAAATATTACTGTTCAGTGACAATGCACCTGGTCACCCAAAAACTCTAATGGAGTGGCACCTGAGTGGCTCAGTTGGTTGAGTGTCTGACTTTGACTCAGGTCATGATCTCACAGTTTGTAAGTTTGAGCCCCGCGTCAGGCTCTATGCTGAACGCTCAGAGCCTGGAGCCTGCTTCGGATTCCATATCTCCCTCTCTCTCTGCCCCTTCCCCACTTGTGCTCTGTCTCCCTCTGTCTCTCAAAAATAAATAAATGTAAAAAAAAATTTTTTTTAAGAACTCTAATGGAGATATACAATGAGATTAATGTTGTTTTCACACCTGATAACACAACATTCATTCCGCAGCCCATGGATCAAGGAGCAATTTTGACTTTCAAAACTTACTATTTGACAAACACATTTTGTAAGGCTCCGGCTGCCATAGATACACTAGTGATTCCTCTCTGATGGATTTAGACAAAGTAAATTGAAAGCATTCACTGTTCTAGATGCCATGAAGAACATTCATGATTCATGGGAAGAAGTCAAAATAGCAACATTAACAGAAGTTTGGAAGATGTTGATTCCAAACCCCTTGTGGATGACTGAGAGAAGTTTACGACTTCAGTGCAGAGGTGTAGAAACAGCAAGAGAACTAGAACTAGAAGTGGAACCTGAAGATGGGACTGAACTGCTGTAATCTCATGATAAAATTTGAATGGATGGACAAAGAGTAGTTTCTTGAGATGAATCTTCTGCTGCTGCAGATGCTGTGACATGACGACAAAGGATTTAGAATATCACATGAGCTTAGTTAATAAAGCAGTGGTGGGGTTAGAGAAGATCGACTCCACAGAAGGAAGTCTGTGGGTAAAATACTGTCAAATGGCATCTCGTGCTGCGGAGAAATTGTTCATGAAAGGAAGAGTCAACTGTCTGATGTGGCAAACTTCACTGTTGTCTTATTTTGAGAAATTGCCACAGTCACCCCCACCTTCAGCCACCACCACCCGGCAGTCAGCAGTCACCAATATGGAGGCATGACCCTCCACCAGCAAAAAGATTACAATTCACTGAAAGCTCAGATGATGGTTAGCATGTTTTAGTAATACAGTATTTTCAATTAGGTTACACACATTTTTTAGACATATGTTACTACACACTTAGTAGACTACCTATAGTGTAAACATGACTTTTACATGCACTAGGAAACCAAATAATTCATTTGACTCTCTTTATTGTGATTTTTGCTTTATTGCAATAGTCTGAAACTAAACCCACAACATATCCAAGGAATACCGTAGTCACTTGGTTCCACCTAGGTGCAAGAGAGTGGGAAATGTAGTCCGTTTTCAGCCAGAACTCTATTCAATGGAAAGATAATTATGAATTTTGATCCACTGTTAGTTATCTTCACCATATCATCTTGATATAAAAGATGCTGTCACTGGAAAAGTTATCCCGGAGTATAAGCACTCATTCACATAATATTGGGAAGTTTTAAAAACCATTTCTCTAAGTGAATATTTGCAGTTACTACTGTTTATGTGGCTTTCAAAGCAATGTTTTGAAGGCTTGTTTATAACAACACCCAACAGTGGCAGTTGTGAGGTCACTACCCCAAGAATGATCACTAAACCCTACTTGAATTTCTCTCTTGATGTTTGCAAAAGACTTCCATAATCCACGCATACGAGTTTTACAAGGTTGGCATAGGCCAGTGGTTTATCCAGAAACAACACCTTCTTTTTTCAAATAAAATATCGAGTATGAGGGAATATAAATTACTTAGGTATATACCCACACCCTCTTTCCAAGATGTAATTTTGATAAATTGATGTATATTTAAGCACATATGTTTCCAAGTTATTGCCTGGCTAAGGAAAAGAGAGGTATCTTCATTCAGGGGAAAGGCTACAAGAAATACTGAGAGAGGAAAAGACAATGAATCAAATGGGAATCATGAAGGGGAGAGAATAGGAGAAAGAAAACCCAACACCCCACCTGTCCCCTACTTCTTACTCAAAGACTCATCAAATCACCCCCAACTCCCCCAACCACCACCTGACAGCTAGCTCCCTCTCTGATTAAGCTTCCTGGTCCTTACCTCCTTTGCCCCTGGTTATCTGACAAATCAGCCCTCCCATTTCTACCCTCTGGCCCCAATCTCCCTATTCCCTCACCTCAGTTAGCTCATATCTACTCATTCATGTATATTCTTTCCCTAGTGCTACGGCTGACATGGTACAGGCCAGGTGAGAAAATATTCAATGGCTGTTCAACAACACAGAACTAACAGCTCTGTCTTCTACCTTCTTCCACCAGGGAGTACTTTGTAGAGATGTTCTATCGGAATGACACACAGCATGAGCCGTATCCCCTCACACTGCCGGGCTGCACTCCCAGCTGTCCTCTGACCAAGTTTGCTGAGCTGGTTGCCCCTGTGATCCCCCAAGACTGGTCCACGGAGTGTATGACCACAAGCAACGACCAAGGTACTTACTGAGGATGTTGTGGGTTAGTGTACATGCAGACACGGCAGAATACCCTTTCTCCAGATAGATGGTGCTTTCAGAATATTACCCATCATCACCCTCAGCTTTGAGAGAAATAGGTTTGAGATGATTACTGTATATTTTGGGGACCTCCCCAACTTCAGGCAACTCTTACCTCTCCATGAGGCCCTCCCCCAGCTTGCTTAAACCTTGACTTGGTTTTTCCAGTGTTTATAGAAAAAAAAGCATCATGTCAAAATATAATTAGAGGCAAAACTTAGATCAAAGTCCTTGGGGTTGCCATGAACTGGCCACATAGAACCTTTTGCTTTTTTAAGGACTCCCAGATTTCATTTGAGCAGAATTAAATGAGGTTGCTCATTCAGTATCTGAAGTGGAGCAGACTTCAAACAAAATCCCCAGCCTAGGGTGGGGGCAAGGAAGGGAAGAAGTTCATCCTAGGCAGATGGGCCGAGGACCAGTTGGCCTGTTAGCTCCAGCCTTCTCACAAGGAGAGGCAGAGAAATGGATACAGTGGGGCGATCCAGAGAAATCATCCACACCGGGACACTGGTACTCTCTTTTTATATTTATGCTAAAACATATTGGGTAGAAAGGCTGAAAAATAAATACCTCTTTGTATCCTTTAGCCCTGGAAAATTCATTTTACTTTTGAAGAAACAAAAAGCAAACTTGCCAGAAAGCCTTGCTGTATATAATACATACGGCAGCTCTTGGAGAGCAGACATCATAGCAAATAAGTAATTTGGTGAGAACACAATATTTAGGCACAACCCATCAGAGATGAGTGTCCTGCATGAGTGGTTTCTCTTGGAAGATGGTAAGACGTGTTGAATGTGGAGTTGATTTGGGAGAGGAAGTATGGTGACACGTATCAAACTGGAACAAAATTAGAAATGTAAGAACGTTCCTGCGTGCCTTCAAGATCAAAACTTACCTGGATGTTGAAAGTATGGCTGTGATAGCTCTTCTGAGGATGAAAGGAACGTGTAAGGCTTTGATCCCGATTATCTTCAGAAAACCTAAGCAAACTCACTGGCCCTGCTGAAACTACTCACTATACAAGAAGAAATCGTGTTCAAATGGCACTCTTTAGACTCCTGTAGATTTGCCGTGTGGCAGATGAAATATGCCTAGAGACCCGCAAGCTACGTTACCATTGTAGATAAAGACGAAATGTTTTCTAGAGACGGTTTCCGCTGGGTGCCAGAGTCCAGAGCAAAGCCATTCCCTCTCCCACTGAGTCACTAAATGACTGACGTAAGACACTAATTCATATTTATTTGTGTTCTTTTTTCCCAAGTAAATATTTGCCCCCAGGGCTGCTCTGTAATTACTCTTCCTCCTCCATGCATGTAACTCTCCTCCAGCCATAAGACAAATGTAAAATAGTGAATAAAGTCATGAGTAGGGAGTTCAAAAACATTCCTTTTAAAATGATTTTTGAAAAATGTGTGTGTGTTTAATTAGAACAAAATCCCTGAAGGACAGATTTTAGGGGCTCTATTGTGTTTGGGGGTTTTATTATGATGTAACAGGAGAGAAAATATTAATATAAAATAGAAATGATTTTGACTGGCTTAGATGAATATTTTACATTGAAAATGTGTTTAGTTCGGTCTTTACTGCTTCAGAAAAAGGCTAAGCTGATGAATGGCTCTGCTTCATCTATTAAGATGGAACTTGCAAGAAAACACCCTTGGGAAATTTACAATGCAGAGGGGAAGCAAAAAGATGCATATTACACAGAATGACAAGGGTTATATGTTTCCACCACAAGGGTTGCTCTGGGACAAGAGTTAACTGGATTCAGAGGGAGAGAGGCAGTAAGGAACGTCAGGAAGGGCTACCTGTAAGAGGCAACAATTGCACCATCTGAAATCAGTTTGGATGGAGGTTTCTAAGGGTGTGGCGCAAGGTGCTAGAAAGCCATTTATCAAATGTCTTAGTGGCTTGAAGCTGGAAAGGGTAGAGGACTTAATCAGCAGAAGGTTCTGGATCCAATGAGATTCCCACAAGTTTCCTTCTAATAAGATCAAATATCATCTGCACAAGAGCAAGTGTTTTTATCTGTTGTGTTCTGTCTTATATCTGTCTCAGAAATACCTGAGCCTGACATGAATTAGTGCTCAATACACATTTGCCCAATGGATGTATAAATCACTTACCTTTCCTCCCTGAACGTACTGTCTCTATCTTGATCGGCAGCAATCCCCAGTAACCTGGGGGTTATTTTTGAGCCCATCCTCTCCTTTACCCTCCATAGCCAATATGTCACTTCCTCTTCGCAAATCTGCCTGTAGAGTATTAATAAAATTCTTTCCCTCAGGACACCAGTATCAATTCAATATTCAAATAGAGTGAAACCAATTAGCAAAATACGTTAATAAAACAAAAACTTAAGGATCGGTATGCTGGAGCCAGCACCTACCAATCTCGAGTGGAATGTGCACAGCCCTTCCCAACTCTGAGTTCAATCACCTGACTTTTGGGAGCGTGAGATTGGTCCTGGTGTCATGGCAGGAGCATCTTCATCACAGAAATCAGGATATGCCACAAACCAGTGTTTTGTTTTCTGTGGTTTTGATCCAGTTACTAGCACACCACTGGTTTTGGCTCATAGAAAACTTAAGCATCTATAACATGAGGTGGTTTCCAACAAAGCAAATTCAATATCTGAAGTTCTTTAAGGAAAAAGGATTCGATTCGCTCTACATAGTCTCCAAGAGTGATGCTTGGGGCAGCAGGTAAAAATTTCAGAAAGACAGACTGCCTTCAGTGTTGGGAAATTCCTGGAACAGGAAATCCTCATTGCCTCTCCAGAGACCCCATGAAGCAGACCAGAGCATGGAAGGTTATAGGCATGGAATGATTCCTTAGTAAGGCACAAAATTTAGCAAATAGGATGCCCAAATCAATTTGAATACTTTTAACTGTTGGATTTTTATAATTTATTATTTTTTTAAATGGCTACAGAACATTTAGGATGTCCTGAGAAAGCCAATACAAGAAGCAGGACAAACCATTAAATACAGGACACATCATGTATATGCAGAATGCCTGGCTAGCAGACTACCCATGAAATCCTACCCATACCTGTAAGCAGTGTTATTCACCACTGTTAGGAGATCCAGTTAATATCATTCTCACGTCAATTAAGCAGACTCTTTGCTGGGGAATTTATGATAAGTATAAGTTCCATATATGTTACTTGAAAATAAAATTATTTTCTTAGAAAATGCTTTCTTAATTCCAAAATTTTATTAACACAATCAGGCTTTCTTTGCCAGCACTCCCCCAACCCCTCTGTCAATCTCTAGCACCACTTGTTTAATGGTGGGAAGTTCAAATTTCTCCTTATTAAAAATCTTTATAAATCTCCAATAAATATACACATGCCCAAGATTCAACCATGAGCTTCCTAAAGGCAAGATCATTACCCTTTACCTCAAATCTTCAGACAAGGCCTAGAACCCAGTGCCTTCAGTCAGTATTTGCTAATTGAATAAATGTTGAGCCCTTCATACTTAGCCTGGCTTCTTCATGGCTGGACCCAGATATCAAAAGCCTAGAACTTACTTGTTCAATAAATAGGGGAGAGAAGCTATGAATCAGCCTCAAATGTGCATGTACTACAAAGACCCAGTCACCAACTGCATACATATATGTATATACCAATATGTCTGTGTTGTTTGGCATATTTTCATCACAGTCAGCTTGGCATTCTTTTGTTCTCCTGTTGCTAGTTGGAGCCACTACTCAATTATATCCCTTCCAACACCCCTCCTGCCTCAGAGATGAGGCCCATTATAGCACCTGTTTCTCATTCTTGTTGGCACTATCATCAATTTCCCAGGACGTGTGTCATCATTCATTAATGACATTAGGAACTTGCTCTAGTATATACCAAGTCACTCCTCACTCCCACTCCTGTCCTCAGCCTAGGCAATTCTGACCTAAAGGTGGCCCACCCTATACCCTGCCCCCCACAGCAATATCCAACCCTAGCTTGTTCCAACCACACAGAGTCAGCATTCTGATCTGCTGAGTTGGAACCGAAGCCTGTGGTTACCATTTCAAATTACGAATGTTGAAATTTTTTATTCCAACCCCAGCTGGTTTTTTCAATGCTTCTTAGCCAAAGTATTCACCCTTACTGGACCCTTTTCCTGAGTTCTACAGGAAGTCCTTGTTATTTTCCCCAACATTTCAAGTTCATCTTGGCTTCCTAAATTCTAGTGAGATGTCCTGAGAAGAGCAAGATAGGCCATTGAAAACTCTTAGGTTCTGCTGTTACTACCACCGAATATCTTAGTAGTCTTAACCTGCCTTAACTGCTGCTCCTCAGGAAAACACGTTCCTCCCTGAGTATCCTTTCCTCATGCATTTAATCCCACTCCTCATTGCCCGGGACCTCAGTGAACCTTAGTTAGCTTCATTTTCTTCCTCTGCATTGGCTTCTTTCTACTAGGAAAGGCCCAATCTCTCATCAAAGAACATCTCAAGTGCCTGCTCCATCTCACTCTCTTCAATCCAAATTTTCTTGAACTAATCATTTACATTCTGTATTTCCTCATCTCTCCCTCCTGGACCATTCGGTAGAATGTTGTTCTTCCTTCCATCTCTTTTTGTAAACTTTTCTTTGAAAAGCCATCGGCACCTAACTCAGTGACCTGTTTTCGTTTTCCTGTCAATAGGACATCTCCCCATTTTACAGAGAGGAAAATAGCCTCAGAAAACTACATGCCACCCGTGGTATGGCCAGGGTTCAAGCCTCACTGTCTCTAACACCGTATTTCTACTCTTACCATCTTCCCTTTCCCTCCCACATTCTTGTTGGCCATTCCCCTGGGGCAACTGCCCAAAAACTGAATTAGTGGGTCAAAGTAGATGAATATTTAATAAACATATTTTTGAGTACCTATCATCTACCCAATATGGGCCTATGTAGCAAGTGTTAAGTTTGCTGAAGAAATAGTACCAATACAAGAAAATTGTCCCCCTGTGACCTGAACCCCTTGGCAGGGAGGTAGGGGAGTAGGCAGGGAGGACAGGGGGATGAAGAATTAAACCCTAACAGTTAGGGGTGGTGGATACTGTAATAAAGGATATAGCGGAAAGGCAACCAGCTTAAGTCTAAGGGGTCAGAGAAGGCTTCTCAAAGGCGGTGCTGTTTAAACCAAAGCCTGGGAGCACCTGGGTGGCTTCATCGGTTGAGCGTCTGACTCTTGATTTTGGCTCAGGTCATAATCTCACGGTTTGGGGGTTGAGCCCCACATCGGGCTCTGCACTGTCAGTGTGGAGCCTGCTAGGGATTCTCTTTCTCCCTCTCTCTCTCTGCCCCTCCCCTGCTTGCTCTTTCTCTCTCTCCAAATAAAGAAACATTTTTTAAAACTTAAAAAAAAATAAGCCAAAGCCTGAAGAAAAGGAATTAACAATGTGAGCGGAGGTGAGGGAGAGGAGAATGACAAGGACAAAAGAGAGAAAATATGTAGAAGCCCAGAGGGTAAAGACAGCCTGGAGCATTTTAGGAACTGGAAGGAGTATGTCTGGCCAGAGTGCAAACACACTGGGAAGGCGGGCATTAAGTATCTCAGATCAAGTTGAATAGCTCCAGTCACTAAGAGTTTTCAGCAGAGGACAGATGATGGGACCGGCTTCTTGTTTTAGAAAGACCTTTGCCCTCAGTGGGAAGAGAGGATCCGAGAGCCATGGGACTGAGAGGAGGGAGCACAGCTGGGAGACTGTTGCAGTAATCCAAGGATGAGGATGAGACTTATTCAAACAGGAAAGAGGCAGAGGCTTTTTGATACACATCGCCAAATAGATTTCAGAAAAGTGGTACTGAGTCACACTACCTTCAGGCTTTCATGTGTTCCCGTGCAGTGGGAGGGCTTGTCTTTCATCACCAGAGCTATCTCTTCACAGTAAGATGCAACCAACCACTCTCTTTCTCAGACTCTAGAACAATACTGTGTCAAACTCACAAAATGCTTCACAGTACAAGGGAACATAAATTTTAAAAGTTAAGGAGAGATGGGGTGCCTAGGTGGCTCTGTCGGTTAAGCATCTGACTTCAACTCAGGTCATGATCTCAGCTCATGAGTTCAAGCCCCACACAGGGCTCTCTGCTGTTAGCATGGAACCCACTTCCATTCCTATCTCCCTCTCTCTACCCTTTCCCAGCTCATGCTTTCTCTCTGTCTCAAAAATAAATAAAAACATTTAAAAGAAAAAATTTTTTAATTAAGGAGAGAGAGAGAGTCTCTCCTGAGTCTTTAAAATGTGCTCAGATTCATATCTTCCTCCAGCCCCCTAAATGATAGCATCCCACTGGCTTGTCCTCAGTTCCCTCATTCCATCCTTGCCATGAGCCAGTATTACTCAGGTCTCCATCTTCTACATCTAGAACCTTTATTTCCACATCTCCATGTCTCTTCTAGGTCTGTTTTTTCCAGCTGCCTACTGATCATTTCTATGAGGATAATATCCCATCTCAATCCTACATTTGAAATAAAATTTATTATCTCCTCCACTCCAAACTGATCCTTTTTAATGGACTTCCAATTTCAGCACATAGCCTAATCATCTTCTTCACCTAAGCTAGAACCCGTGGGTGGCCATGACTCTACTTCTCCTTTATCAGTACGTTGTAGTCCATCCCAGAGCCTGTCAATTCTACTGCAAGAGTATCCTAGAATTCCCTCATCTGAACTGTCAAGACCACACTTCCAGTGCTGAACCTTAAGTATCCTGTCAAAGGCATTTTTTAATGCTTTTATTTATTTTGGAGAGAGAGAGAAAGAGAAAGACAGAGCATGAGCAGGGTAGGGGCAGAGAGAGGGAGACACAGAATCCGAAGCAGACTCCAGCTCTGAGCTGTCAGCACAGAGCCCAATGCAGGGATCAAACTCATGAACCATGAGATCATGACCTGAGCCAAAGTCAGACTCTTACCCGACTGAGCCACCCAGGTGCCTCATCAAATGCATTTTAAGAGCTATCAGGCTTAGAGTGTCTCCATCATCCTATATTTCTCTGTAGTTGTTTTCTTTTTTAAAACACCAATTGGGCCATGTCACTTAATGTGTCATAATTATAAATGATTTCCATGTGCTCCTTGACAAACCAGACCTTCTAAAACCTAGGCCCCAACCTACCTATCTAGTCTTAACGCACCAGAAGCTATACTCCAGCCACATGCAACTGTTCATTATTTCCCAAATACACTCTCATGCAACTTATTCTGTCTCATCACAAAGTCTTATTTACCTCAAAGTCCTGCTCAAATCTTATCATTTTCTCAGAAGACTTTCCAACCTCATTCTCTTCTAAATAGAACGCTTTGTATTAATTACAACTTTTTCTCCATTCCAATGGCATGTCTTTTACACTTCTATTTTACTATGTATCACATGATCTCAGAATTGTCTGGTTCTCCCACTAGATATTGATGATCTTTAATGCAGGGATCATGGAACCCCAGAACCCAACACAGCGTGGGCCTAGCATATGGTGTGTGCCCACTACATGTCTAGGAAAGACTGAAGGAAGGGAAAAGATTGGAGAAACATATTCCCTGGGACTACTATAACAACATAGCCAATAAAAATAATTGAAAATACATTTCCAAATACAGATAGACACCCATGAACATTTAATTTTAAAGAATCATTAGTCTCTGCCTTCTTCCCTCATTTCATTTAGTTCTTTCCTTCCTTCCTCAATTCTCTTCAGTTCCCTCCACCTTTATATTAACTCCATTCACAGGGGTAATGACACCCATCCACCAGGGTCTAACTTTATTAATATTTACCTTCTCATAATGCTAAGAGGCATCCTGATATCTTGAGAAAAGCACTGAACTAAGAAATGAGGACCTGTGAGTTCTAGATCATTAATTCTTTCCACAAATATTTATTGAGCGTCTTCTAGGTGCCATGGATGTGCCAGGGATACATTCGTGAACAAAATACACAAAGTTTTCTGCCTTCATGAAGCTTACATTCTGTTAGAGGGAGAGAGGGTTGGATAATAAGTAGCAAATATAATAAATAAGTATTTTGGAAGTTGAGGATCCCAAGTGCTAAGCTTGGTGTGGGTGTGGGGAAACGGCATATTGGTTGCACCTTTAAGTAGAAAGCCCTCATTGAGAAGATGAGATTTGAGCAAAGAAGGCAATGGAGTTACCTGATGCAGAGATTCATGGGAACAGCATCTATAGCAAAGGTTGTGGATGGGTGTGTGCCTGGCATGTCTGAGGAACAGCAAGGCCTGTGTGGCCAAACAAGAATAAATGAAGGGAGAGTGGTACGAGAAGTCTAAGATATTAGTCAGGCCAGATAATACAGAGCCTTGTAAACTGTTTTTATTAGGACTTTGACTTTCATTCTAAGATGAGCATTCACTGAAGACTTTGTTTAAAGTAGAAGAGTGTCATGGTTTGACTTGAAGTCATTTGGCTGCTGTGTTGAAAATAGATTGTAGAGGAGAAAGTGTAGAAGCTAAGGAACGAGTCAGGAGGATGTTGTAGTAATCCTGGCACAAGATGATGGTGGTTTAAAGCCGGGTGGGGGTGCCTGGGTGGCTCAGTCGGTTAAGCGTCTGGCTTCGGCTCAGGTCATGATCTCACGGTTCGTGGGTTCGAGCCCCGCGTTGGACTCTGTGCTGACAGCTAGCTCAGAGCCTGGAGCCTGCTTCGGATTCTGTGTCTCCCTCTCTCTCTGACCCTCCCCTGCTCACACTGCCTCTGTCTCTCCAAAATAAATAAAAACCATAAAAAAAGTTTTAAAAAATAAATAAAATAAAACAGGGTGGTGGCCGAGAAGGAGAGAAATCATTGGTTTCTGGATATATTTTGAAAAAACGAACAGGACTTCCTGACAGATTGATGACAGGATGTGAGAGAAAGAGATGAACCAGGGGAGATTTCAGGAGTTTGGGGCTGAGACAGTAGAAGAAGGAAGTTTCCATCAACTGAAATGAGGAAGGCTGCAGGAAGAGCAGATCAGGGTGGGGGAAGGGACGAGGAGATTGGGAATTCGGTGCTGGACTTCCTGAGATTGAGATGCCTATCAAATCTCCAAGGGAATCTGTCAAGTACACAGCTGGATATATGAGTCTTGAGTTTGCAGAAGATTTGGATTTGGAAGTCACTAGTGAACTGAGTCATTAGTGAATCATGAGACTGATAAACCCACATATTCTAACCCAAATATAATTATCTGCTTATCCTTAGCCAAATGATCTAATCTCTCTGCTTCTTTTTGTTTTTTTTCCATATCTACAATGATAAAGTTAGGTTCAATAAGTGATTTTCAGCTGAGTTCCATGGCGTGTGAGGGCTTCTGTAGACAGCGCTGCCAGATCAGGAAATGTTTGCTCTCTCACTGCCTAAGTCAACCAGCAATCCTTTTTATTTTTAAATGAAGATCAGACATCCATTTAGAGATGGTACAACTTGATGTTTATGATGGATATACTACAGTGGACCAGGGTGTATGTGTGTGGAGGGTAAATTTCCAGATGCAACAATGAATAGCATCTCATAAAAAATGGCCCTCTATATCTCCCCATGACAGTCAGCTATCATAGGGCTATGTGTAAATAAAGGTACAGATTAGCAATAGTACACAGTTATCTTTAAAATGCTTGTCATTGTTAACGTGTGCTCAAGGTTTCCTCTCTAAAAGATATTTACTGAAAAACAAATTCATAAACTAAAAGATGATATTCCATGTGTTTTAGACTCAATTAATGATAGTATTTCTGTTGACACTGAGATCATGAACAATTGATTATTTTAACTGTATGAAAATGCATGAAGTTAATGCTGGAAAAGACTTTAGAAATACTTCATTTTAAAAAAAAAGAAAAGAAATACTTTGGTCAATTACCCTCCATTTACGGTGGAGGAGTGGAGACCCAGAGGTCAAAGGTCATGCCAGAACTGGAACCTAGGTCATTTCCTGACTCTTGGTCTAGTGTTCTTTTCAGCACACTCCGCTGGTTTCAAGGTTGCTTCAGAAACGCCACTGAATTTTACAATTAAGGCAGAAAGCAACACAGATATGTGATTTTCCTATTTTCCTCATTTTACAATCTTCATATTTTCCTAATCCATTAATTTTACATTATGGGTCTTCCAATTTTTCCACAGTTCTAAGGGTCGTCCTTGCTGTCACCTTTTGCCTGGTGTCTGGTGTCCTCGTGGTGCTGCTGTTTACCCTCATCCGCCATGGGCCCTGCTGGCACAGAGACCCCTATCAGAACATCTGAACAGATGGCTGAATAAGGCCAACCCACCAGACCAACCTCCTGGGACGCAGCACCTGTCAGTGATGCCTCATAGAAGGGACAGGCTTTCACCATGTGGACATCACCCTGCCCACACCCTTCCCTCTGAGCCTGTCTAGAGCTGGGTGTGAACTCCTAGTGACCAAGGGACTGATGAATAAACCCCAGGGCACTTGGTTAGGTCTCCTGATGGTTGCACTCCTCATCGTGGTGCAGGCTTCTCATTCAGCTAGAAAGAGGTTCTTCTGCAGAGGACAGTTGTGTTCTTCTGCAGAGGACAGTTGTATTCTGTAAAGGAAAGAAAGAAAGAAGTTAAAACTCCAATCAGCCTTTTGCCCGTAAAGAGCAAATGGTTACAACATGTGACAAAGACATTGATTAAAGGAGACTGGATAATGAGGACAATTACACTAGAAATAGCATCATGTAGGATGATTCTTAAGAAATAAGACCCAATCCGAAGGTGTAAATAAATCTCTTCTTTAGCTCTTAAGTAGATTGAATACAGACATGCACACACTCCTGAAAAGAAACTCTTACCCAGTGTTTGATAGCTAACAGAGTTCTCTGTGTGTATTTATACTGATACACATACATACACAGAGTATTGAAACTGCCTTAGAGAGAGGTATTTAATTCTCCGAAAGTGTAATATCACCTGTTGTAGTTGTAGGTCAGGTCATCTTCCCCACAATTTCTATAATGGGGAATAACTAGAAAGCCCATGCAGCCGTGTTTCTTTTTCCTACCTCTACCACAAGACTATGTTTCTATAGTTCCACTTTCTTTATTTCATTTTAAAAGTAAGAGATTTACTTTCATGAGAACTCCCTCATTCATGGCCATGATGAGATAATAACATATTTAACCACCACAAATAGAACTAAATTTCCCAAGTGGTGAAGTGGAAAGAAAAACGGGATGAAGGTGGATGACCCCCAGCCGCAGTTCTGCCCTGGCTTTAGGCCAACAACTTGGAACAAGTTTTACTAAGTCTTTTAAACCTTGGTTTAATTATCTAAAGATGAAGAGCCAGGACTAGATAAACATAGAAGTCACATCTAGTTCTCATTTTCTGTGACAATTTGTTTTTCATTTCATCCTGTGAATTGGTCATTGTCCAAGCAAGCATGTTCATGAATGGTACCACTGCAGTAAACCTGATATGTATTCTAAACAGTCGTAACCCACGCTGAGCCTTTAACCATCCACTTGGTGGGAAATTCAGTCTCATTCATTGGTAGGATTCTTCACCTTCTCAGATATTCCTAAAGGTCCTAGAATGTAATTGGTGGGAAGAGTTGGATAAGGGTCCTTTAGGCTGTTATCTACACTGGTCTCCAATAAACACACTGTCTACTCCCACTTGGTCTCCTGAAGGTAGGCAGAGGACATCTATGCATGGCTCCCAAAACCACACACTTGGACTTCAGCATCCTGGCATTGTCCAGTCCTCTACCTGGGGTGACACCTATCAGCCAGAAACTCTCCTGGAACTCCACCCCATCTCTTAGTCTCAGGAATCTTCCTCTCCCCTTGGATTTCACAGCTTTCTCCTGATAAACTTCAAGCACTTACCTCTATCACCCACTTTCTATGTAATTTTCACTGAGCTAAAGCAATGAAAAAAACAAAAAACCTTGAGAAGGAGTTGTGTTCTCTTACCTGGCATCTGCTTCTTCCTCCAGTAACACAAAAGGCATGTTGGCAAAGAAATGAAAGATCTGGCTTCATCCTCAACTTGGGAAGGGGTAAAACATCTGTAGCAGGAAAAACAAATGATGAATTACTGTGTCTATAAAGTAGCCAGTCATATTAGTAATGAGAGCATAATATCTTATGCTAATAAGTCATGAAACTTTAAAATAGAAGTAGAAAACAGAACCACAAATCATGGATCTTCTCACTTTTTTAACAAACATTGTTAGAGGACCTACTGTTTGCTAATCACTGGCCTAGATGCTAAATTGTCCACCCCTAATGTGATTATTAAAGTGTTTGGCCCCAACACAGCCTTATACAGAGTTGGTAGAATGCGAAAGTAAAAGCTTTCCCTAACATCATCTTTTAATATTGTCAATGTTTAATATTTTCTATTAATACAGTGTTTAATGCTTTCTATTGTTTCTGTGGGACGAGGTTAATGTCTTCATTTCTCTTCCTTCTCCTATCTCTTGATTATTGCAGAGAAAGCTGTCACTCCCAACGGAGTTGTTTCTTTTCCCTTCCACAGAGCTACTCTGTTGATGAACACTGTAATTGCTTTTCATAGTTCAAGGCAGAGTGAAAAATCATAAGTGACAAATGATCAATGATGATAAAGCAGAGAGCACAGGTGCGCTCTAACATTCCTCAGGAAATAAGCTAATCATCCAACTTCAACAGAAAGATATACAAATTCTCTCTACTGATAAAAGTGACTTTTTCAGATGAGTCAGAGAAGCTTAGTTGGCATGAGAAGAAACATTGTTTGAAAGATAATTGTTAGGATTGAGGTAACTTCTGCTCTGCAGTGTATTCCCCACGTCTGAACAGAGGCCTTTGAACAGGATTAGAATAACGTAGTATTTACCACATCAATGTAGGGAAACAACCTACCATAAAAAATATGATCAATATATATGTAGGAAAGTTCTAAGGAAGTCGAGGTATGGTATTCCTCGCCAGAATGGTATTGTGTAAAGAAAGTATTAAGAAAATATTATTATAAAAAGAATTTGTGGCAATAGAAGAGTACAAGACTTAGAGGCAAACATTTTATTGGAAGTCATTTGACCAAGAAACCTTGAGAACTGGCATTTCTACTCCCTGAATTCAGTCTCTGTTTTTCCAACTTCCTATTCTCTCTCTATCTTGTTCTAATATTGCTAGCATTGATTCTCTCTTCATAGCCAACAGAGTTTCTTGGTAAGTGAAAGCCAAAATAGTAGTTTTCTCCTTCAAAACTCTCTTTATAAAAACCTCATTGGGGCAGTAATAAATGTGTGTTACATTTTGGTGCTTTGGACCAGGGCTGTCTAGTAGAAACATAATACAAGCCACAACATAATAAATCCCACATATAGGATTTAAAATTTTCTAATAGCCACATTATAAAAAGGTAAAAATAGACATAAAATTACTTCTAATAAAATTTATGTAAACTAGTGCACTGAAAAAAATCACTTCAACACATCATTAATATTGAGATATTCTTCAGGTTTTTTATAGTAAGTATTTGAAATCTGATGTGTATTTTACCCTTCTAGCCATCTCAGTGTGGATTAAGTACAAGTCAAGTTTCAGAAGCTATATGTGGCTGGTGGCTACCATATCAGACACTTATACTTTCTACCAATGACAGATTTTTTGAGGCAGAAAGAATGTTTGGGGTTTGTTTGTTTGTTTGTTTGTTTAATTTGCAAGATTCACTTTCAGGTTATAGTGAAGACATGAAAGTCATCTTTTTTATATGCCTACATCTTACTATTTTTGTGTGTGTCCTGAATTGATCAAGTATTTTTCCTAAATGTTTTATTTATAGACCTGTCTTCATAGCAACACTTCAAATGTTTCCAAAACTATCCTATCCTAAATGAACCAGTCCTTCTTTTAAAATTTCTAAAGAAGGAATCTGACAACACACTTCAGAAGTACTGCAAGACTGAAAGATGGGTACCTTTTAAATTTTTTATTACGTTTTTTATTATAAGAAATTGTATTTAAAACAAAAATAAATTCAGATGATACAGAAGAGTATAAACTACAAGATAAAATGTCTTTCTACCCATATCTAATCATCGGAGACAATCCTGTCAACAATATCTGGTTTTAGTTCTTTTGGTGACTAGCATGAATTTTATGAACTATACTTATACCTAGATTTTCTGAAATTTCACATCTTTTCCTGGTTTTATAACCCATGGTGTCCTCTTTCTTGTGGTTTTTTTTTTTTCATTTTAAGTAAGTTTTTAAAGGACACTTGAGAACTAAGCTTTTTGATTCTGATATGTCCAAGTACGTGTGTATTTTGCCCTCCTGACCTATCAGTCAGCAAGGTATACACTTTCAGGTTGAAAATCATTTTCCCGCAGAATGCGAATGTAGTATTCTGTTGTCTTCTTAACACACAGGCCTGCTGATGAGAAGTCTGATTGGTATCATTCTCATCCAATGTAAGTAATCTCATATTGTTTATTTCATTCCATTTCTTTTCTTTTCTCCTTTTTCTTTTCTTCTTTTTTTTCTGAAATTTTAAAAGATATTTTATCTGTGGAATTATGAAATTTCACTAGGGTGTATTTAGGCATGGGTATTTGTTTTTCTGTCTAATTCTATCTGGCTTATACAGGTCTTTGACTTAAAAAAAAACTGTATTCTTGAATTTTCTGGATCTATCCTACATGCTTCAACGTTTCTCACTTATTTTCCAACTTTTTATTTCTCTACATTCTAGGAAATTTTATTTCCAGAACACTGACCCAGTCTTGCAAATCTGTTATTCATTATTATTATTATTATTATTATTATTATTTTAAGAATACTTTCCTATTCATTGATTGTTCTTTTTTCATAGTGGCTACTTCTTATTTTATGAATGCAATCTATTCTTGAATAGCTTTAAGAAGCCTACTTGGAATTTTTTTCAAATTCTCCCCTTCTCCCTATATTATCTCTGTTTCTCTGGGCTCAGTTGTTTAAATGTATTAATCCTGGACCTTCTTTTAGGCTCTGGGGCTTTTCTCAGATACTCATGAATCACAATCCACAAATAAAGAACCCTGTGGAGAAGTAGGGATGGCTGGGCTTGGTTTCCCTTTTAGTCATGAATATCTGTTTTCCCAACAAATGTCTTCTTAAATAACTGCTTTAAATTTTTCTTTTACCAGTTGCTACATCCTTGTCATCTCCGGACCCATCTTAATTGATTGTCTTTTCTCCTATGTATGGGTTATGTTTTCCTGTTTCTTTGAATATGGAGTAATTTTGGATTGTGTCTTAGACATTGTGAATGGTGTGTTGTAGAGACTCTGGATTTCATCATGTTCCTCAAGAAAGTTGTTTTTCTTAAGCAGTCAGTTAAATTGGATGAAATCAAACTACAGTTTCCCCTGCAGTGGACAGCAACTCAAATCTCAGCTAAGTTCCTTTAGCCTAAATTAAGCTGCTTGGATCTTCCCTGTATACAGCTGGTTAAGCTATAAGGGTCAGCCCTATAGAGTTGGGCAGAGTTTATAGAACTTGGGGTTTCTCCCCTCTGGCTTTCAATGTGGAGAAATTTCCTTTTCACTTTTAAGAGGCTATGGGTGCCCCCACCCCAGACTCTGCCCTCTGGCACTTCAAGTGGGTAAGATTATGTTTTGTTTTGTTTTCCCTGTATTTTAACCATCCCAATCACACACTCGGCCCCTGCTTGGCACAAACTTGAGGCTGCACTTGGACTAAAAGCCATAACAAAATAAAACTAACCTAACAGCTGTTTCCTTTTCCCAAATGGTGGTTCCCCTCCAGAATCTGCCCGGTTTTGATTGCTCCCAAGTACATTTAATTAGTTGTATTTTATGTTTTTCTCCAAGAGTTTACAGTTGTTATCTGTGGAAATTACCCTAATAAGAGGTACGTAATCATAGTTGGAAGTGAATGCTCTCATTTGAATAAGAAGGTCTGATCTGAATTTCTGTGTAAGGGTGAGTGTTATAGCATTGGTGCCCAGTAGTGTCTGTGGGCAGGAAAGTGGCATGTCAGCTAATGACATATCAAAAAATTAAGACTTTACTCTTGGCTGTGGTGACTATTTCTGTGTATGTATCTCCTGGGTGGAATGGCCTTAACTTTAAAACATTTTCCCTCCACTCTCTCTTTAAAATAAAATAAAATTTTAAAAGGGGCATCTGAATGGTTGAGTGGCCTACTCTGGATTTTGACTCAGGTCATGATCCCAAAGTTGAGGGATCGAGCCCTGTGTCAGGCTCCACACTCAGCATGAAGCCTGCTTGGGATTCTTTCTCTCTCCCACTGCCCCTCCTCTGCTCATGCATGTATGCATGCACGTCCTCTCTCACTCTCTGAAATAATAATAAAATAAAATAAATAAAATAAAATTTCATTCCATGTCTGTGATGTAAGTCTTGAGTTATCTCAACATCTTCTGTTTCTCCTTCCGGGCACAGCAGCCACACAAGGTGTCCTTCCAAATCAGCACCGCCTTTCCAAAGACAGCACTCCTCCAAGATTTTATCTAGGGCTGAGGGGGACAGTCACTCTACATTTGGAGAAAGGAGTGGGTGCAGCTGATAGAGAATGCTTTCCTTAGCGACTTGGATAAGTACTCCACAGTTCTTAATGATCTATGTGATGAGCCATGCTCCCCATTTCTCGGTGGCCCCCTCAGAAAGAACCATGTTCATCTCTTGTGGGTCTGACTACAATTTCCCTGTTTCGACTTCATCAGTTCAATCATATCTGCCTATCTTTGAAGAATTTATTCTTTTTTTAGTTTTTTTTTTAACATTTATTTATTTTTAGAGACAGATAGTGAACAGAGGAGGGACAGAGAGAGAAAGAGACACAGAATCTGAAACAGGCTCCAGGCTCTGAGCTAGTGGTCAGCACAGAGCCCAACACAGGGCTTGAACTCACTAACCATGAGATCATGACCTGAACGGAAGTTGGAACGCTCAACTGACTGAGCCACCCAGGCGCCCCGAAGAATTTCTTAAAATATCTGACCTGCCACTGTTACTCTCTGTAGCACTGTTAATGATTTCATTCTTATTTTTAACATCTTTTATATTATTTCAGTACAACAGTGGGAGGAAGGAAGTCAAGTGCGATGGATTTTTTCCCCTAAACAGGAAACCCCAACTTTATTTTATTAGCAAAGGGATCTATAATTGTGTCTGTCAAAGTTAAGAAAGTTAGCCAAGCCAGTCAGTGAATTTGAAAAAAAAAAAAAGGACTTAACACTTTGTACACAATTTAATTTAATCTCACTGACATTTGCTAAGTGCCTGCTCTTAGAATGAAGTAGGGTCCCGAGTTTCTCTCATATTTTCCAAAGGGAATATTAGCTCAAGAAAGGTTAAGTACCATTGTGCCATGATTTGACATAGGGAATGCAGTGCTGAATTATTTATAGACCCTGCCTTTATAAAGCTCACAGCTAAATAATTTCTCTAACAGCTTTTCTGTTTACTAGCTTATATTGTTTTTCATCTAGAGTGCCTCAGGGACCTGGCCTTTCCTTTACGGTGCCATCACCAAATTTTGCCCTTGACCACATGTCTGGTTTTAAACCACGTGGTCTCCTCCTCCTTCCAGTTAATTTTGCATAAAAAACATACAAACTCCCCCTGAAGGAGTCTGGAGTGCCCTGCCAACAAGGGGCCTGGTGGGCTTCCAGGGTACCGTCCAGCAGGAGAAACCTGGGAGAGTTCATGACTGGTAAACACAGGACTCCATAGGCAGCGGCTCCAAACAGGGACTAATGTCTCCAGTTTAAAGCTGCTGCCTCAGAAAGAGTTTGTGGAGGTGGGTTCCCTCCACCCCAGAGGTTATGCAGATAGTTTGGGATTGACTCAAGCCCTACAGGTCTGGAGTGCTCTGGCTGCCCTTGGGGAGCTGACAAGGTGTGTTCCTCATGTATGAGCCGTACATGTCAGTGTAGCCCGGGACCCGGAACAGGACACCTATAGGGAGAGGTAGAGTCACAGGAGGGGGTTATTGGGAGTACAGGCAGCTGCCTTCCCCAAGCCATCACCTCCACAAATGCACATATTCCCCTTGAAAGCAGCACTGGAGAAATCTGGACTGGCTAGCCAGAGTGGGGGGTGTGCAGGATGGTCAGAGCCTCCTCCGAAAAGAGACATTTGATGGCTGTAGAAGTTGATACCCCACCAAGCAGCCAGTCCAAATTGGGGCCAACTGTTGCCAACTTAAAGCTGCAGGCTCAGAAAGATTTGGAGGAGTTGGCCTTCCTCCTCCCTGTAGGCCAGGCAGGAGGGGAAGGGGGTACCTGGAACAGGGCAGGTGGAGGGGTAGGCTGGCTCAAAAGAAAAGGCTGCTTAGGGATCTGGCATCTTGCTAATGCCAGTCTTAACCCACATATACACATACTCTCCCTGAAGGTAAAGCTGGAGGAATCTGGACTCCTTGCCAGTGTGGGGCCAGGAGGGCAGCCTTCGATGAGAGACACCTGGGAGCCTTGATTAGTGCTATGCCCTGGACCCTGTCAGGTAACGCCCAAATGGGGACTGCCTGTGGGCAGTCTAAATTGCCTCTTTAGAAAGAATTTTGGATGGTGTGCTCCGTCCACCCTGGAGGCTAGGTGGATGATGCGGACTGGCTGGAATCCACAGGCCCAGAGGGCTCAGGATTCCCAGATAAGCTGTGTGCTGTGCCCCCCAGGTCAGTGTAGCCAGAGCCAGACCTGGAAGAGGGCAAGTGTCTGGAGAGGCCAGGTCTCGTGGGAGTGTGCCGTTGGGGGTACAAGGTATGTGCCTAACTCCAAATCCTAACCAACACATAGGCATATACAGGCATACCTCAGCGATATGGGGGTTCAGTTCCAGTACCTGGAGTAAAGCAAATTTTGCACGTAGGTGAGTCCATTTAAGTTTTTGGCTTCCCAAGGCATATAAAAGTTATATTTATACCTTATCATAGTCTATTAAGTGTGCAATAGCATTATATCTTTAAAGAAAACAATGTATAAGCCTCAAAGAATACTTGATTGCTAAAAACTGCTATCATCTGAGATTTCAGTGAATTGTAACCACTGTTCACAGATCACCATAATAAATATAATAGTGCTGAAAAAGTTTGAAATATTGTGAGAATTACCAGAATGTGACAAAGAGACACGAAGTAAGCAAATGACGCTGGAAAGACAGCACCGACAGATTTGTTCAATGCAGGGTTGCCACCCACTTCCCATTTTTAAAAAGCTTGGGTATCTACGAAGCCCAATAAAATGAGGCATGCCTATACTCTTAAGATTCTTTTCTGCCCCTTATTCAAGTGTACACATTGGTTTGATTCAGACTAGGTTCTCTATAAATACTTGTTGATTGACCCAACCAATGTCTGACTGTATCACGGTTTGATCAGTTTCAACCTGGAGGGGTTTCATGAAGTCCTGCCTCAAATTCATTGATTATAGGAACATTCCTGAAGTATAATTAAACTAGCAGTTCTTAGACTTCAGTGTGCTGAAGAATCTACAAGGGTGCTTGTTAAAGATTCAGATTCCCAGTCTCAGTCCCAGAAATGCTGATCTAGTAAACCTAGAAATCTGCCTTTTCAGCAGGTATCACACCTGATTCTGCTGTAGGCAATTCCTGACCTTCCTTTGAGAAACCCTGCTCTAAGCAATGCAAGAACTCATCGGGGTGAGCAGAATACTCACCGGCTACTTCAGGTTTATCTACTTCATCAAGAGTCTGTGAAGTAACTCCAGAGGTCTAAAACACTGCTTTCATTAAATAGACATTGAAAATGTATTTTCAAAATAAGAGTCAAAGAGGAAGTTGGAAACAAGCTCACATTTTGAAATGTAGTTTTAATAAGTCTTGCCTGAAGAAGAGAAGAAATTAAAGAATTAAGGCCTATTAAAACTGTGATCTTGAAAACAAAGAATGATGGCTCCTCAAAAAGGTCACCGTCTCTCAGGGCACCTGGGTGGCTCAGTCTGTTGAGCATCGGATCAGATCAGGTCTTCTGGTCATGATCTCACGGGGTTGGGGTTCGTGAGTTCAGTCTCACTGCTGTCAGCGCAGAGCCCTCTTCTGATCCTGGGGTCCTCTCCCTCTCTCTGCCCTTTCCCTGCTCATGCTCTCTTAAAAAAGAAAAAAAAGTCAGCCACTCTCAATCTGTGGTTCACAAATTAACTCATTTTATAACTAAATGAATAGAAATATGCTTACAGTGATCATATTTTCCAGGCCCAAACATAGGAAAAATAAATTCAACAATGCAATAAAATATTTGAGACAATAACTTCCCTGAAAAGCTGGGGACAAGTAGTAATCTTACCAAGGTAAGTAATATACGAAAGAAAATTTAAAGCCAAGCTTTAATGTGTACCTCAGTGTTGTTACACCTTCTAAAACTACTTGTTACTACCGCTTCTTCCTATTTATCTTCCATCCCCTTACGTATGTTATACAAAGCAAATTATGCTTGAAATAAATAAGATTGATGGGAGAAATAATACATGTATGTCTCTCCTTCAATCTTTAGAAGCATGTTTTTTTCCCTTCTCCTTTTCTGTCACTGTCTTCTCACAACAATGTCTGATCTACCTATAATTAAATTATTTTAAATTTTTATAGAAAAGGAGCCCAGTCTTTTAAACCAAACTTTTGCCAGGTTCTTACGTGTTAGAAGTTACTATTCTTGGTGGAGTGACTCAAGGGGAATTTTTTGCAATTCCATCATCAAACATGGGGGACAAAAGAAATAAATAGTGGAGTCTTGCTTCATGGGTTCAAATTCCTGCTCTGTCACTTATTAGCCAGATGATCCTGGGCAAGTTATTTAATGTTCCCGTACCTCAGATACCTCATCTGTACAATGGTAATAATTATAGTACCTACCTCAGAGCACTGCTATGGGAATAAACAGGTTAATATTTGTAAAGTGCCAGGAACGGTGCCTGGCACATAGTAAACAACATAAAAGGGTTTGTTAAATGAAATACGAAATGAAAAGATAGGAATTTATCATTTCCAGCTAAAAATTATCATTTTGAATTTTATAAAGTAAAAAGAAATAACCATGAGATGTCATTTTTCATTAGCTCTCCATTTATTCTTATAAGGTTTTTTCTTTCAGTCTTATTATACCACATCTTGAAGTGACAGCTATTATTAAAATGATGAAATTTTCACCTGGTGGAGCAATAAGAAAACTTGAGATCTTATTAAAAATGTTACTTTGGTTGGGGATTTATTTCGGAGAGACTATAATACTCTTAATAGTCTCCAGAAAAGTCAAAGCAACTAGACATTAGCACAAGGTCAACTGTGATAGAATGCTGAGGAAAGAAAAGTCTTTAAAGCACAAAGAAAGATTCCACAGGGAAACCACCTTAAGTTTTTACCAATTCAGTGTGAAGGTAAAAGGTGCAAACAAACTAAATGCAAGCAAATGACTGGTTTTCTAAAGATGTGTTATTTTGTTAATGATAAAATAGAATAATTTCAAGTAGACTAATATTGATTGCAGGTGGTAGATATCTTTCTTTAATCTCTTGCTATGATTTAACTTCTTTCTTATATTTATAGCAGTCAGTTATCTCCTCTGTGCCTGGACTCCATTGACCTCAATGGAGCAGACGTAACCATGGCTCAAATGGGGGTCCTCCAGTAACTGGGTGATTTCAAGGAGGGTCTGGTCGTCCCCATGATCAGACTATGAAGCAGCTTTTCCGGGTGGCATTTGCCCTCTCTCTCTGATAAGCCAGCAGAAAACCATGACTGGTCCTTTCCCACAGTTCATGAATCCTGGGTAAGGTGGGCTAGGAAATTATCCGAGTTACTAAAACAGTCACTTCGATCGTCTTCTTTTCCTTTCTACCCAGATCATCTTCCTGGCCTCTCAAGGGTGACATTCATTTTGGATCATTCATCATGTACAAAATTATCTCCCTTGGTTTTCTGAAAGACTGACAGGGTCAAACGGAGACAAGAGAAGCACTTATAATGCTTGTAATGCAATGAAGTTTCCAAACATAAGACATAAAGAAGCTGTTATTTTCATAATTTAAACATTTCATTTATATATATATACATATATATAATTCCAAATAAGTTACTCTTTGTTAAAAGGTGGGAAAGTACCCATATGGATGGGAATATGTGAACTCGGAACACCCTAGTTTCTTTTTTTTTTTTCAATATCGTTTATTGTCTAGGTGGTTTCCATATAATATCCAGTGCTCATCCCAACAAGTGCCCTCCTCTATGCCCATCACCCATGTTTCCCTCTCCCCCAAACCCCATCAGCCCTCAGTTTGTTCTCAGTGTTTAAGAGTCTCTTATGGTTTGCCTCTCTCCCTCTCCTTAACTATTTTTTCCCTTTCCTTTCCCTTATGGTCCTCTGATAAATTTCACCTGATCCACATATGAGTGAAAACATATGGTCTCTGTCCTTCTCCGCCTGACTTATTTCATGTAGAGTAACACTCTCGAGTTCCATCCATGTTGCTACAAATGGCCAGATTTCATTCTTTCTCATTGCCATGTTGTACTCCATTGTGTATATATACCACATCTTCTTGATCCACTCATCAGGTGATGGACATTTAGGCTTTTTCCATAATTTGGCTATTGTAGAAAGTGCCGCTATGAACATTGGGGTGCATGTGCCTCTATGCATCAGCACTTCTGAATCCCCTGGGTAAATTGCTAGCAGTGCTATTGCTGGGTCATAGGGGAGTTCTATTGCTAATTTTTTGAGGAACCTCCACCGTTTTCCGGAGTGACTGCACCAGTTTACATTCCCACCAAGAGTGTAAGAGGGGGAACACCCTAGTTTCATTAAAGCAATGGATGAAACATCCCTGTGGTCAACAAATAAACTTTGTACATTCATTTAACAAACACTCACATGGCACCAGTCACTATGTGCTAGTACTGTGAGGTAAGTACTAATAGTAACATCATACCCATTTTACAGATGGGGAGACTGAGGCTAAGTAATCCACCTACAGTCACAGAACTGGAATGTAGCAAGGATGGGATCCAAGCCCACAAGGTCTTCTAGACACTGCATATTTAAACTGCTAAACTACACTTGCCTTCATTTGCCTTCTGGGTAAGAGTCTCAGAAAATCAATCTCATTCTTATTTTATTGTTTTATTTCTGTCCAAGATATTTCACCTGTGTAGTGTCAATGCCTAAAAGACAATGACTGCCAAGATGATATATGAGTCTTACTCTAGTAGAATATCATTTTATTTTGATAATTTCAAATTTGATATCTCTTAATGAAATTAAGTTGGGGTTTTGTTTTTGTCTTTTTATTACACTTTGTTTAGGAAAATAATATTCCTATCTGGCCATTTCAAAATCCCTGAAAGATTAGGGAGGCAGCTCTATACTCACAAAACATGTAATTCTCTTGATTAAATTTGACCTGCCACAGTTACATAGACATGTAGATGCAACAGCATATGAAGGTAAGGTTGATACTCTCACAGTTTTATGAATGACATTTTGGGACTCAAATATTCAAATCAACACTTCCTTTTTTGAGCCACCTAAATTTTTTTTATTAACAGTCACACCCCATTTTCCAGCATTCTTAATAAATTTCAGTTTTCTTTTCAAGGTATACATTTCATTAGACCTGATTGCCTCCATTAAATGAACTTCTTTTTTAATTTATTTTTATTTTTATTTAATTTATTTTTTAATATATTTAATTGTCTTTTTTCTTTCATCTCAATGGTTTTATTTATTTTTTCTCTTATAGTTTGTCAAGTTGGTTTCCATATAATATATACTACCCAGTGCTCATCCCAACAAGTGCCCTCCTCCCTGCCCATCACGTATTTTCCCCTCTCCTCCCCCCCATCAACCCTCAGTTTGTTCTCAGTATTCAGGTCAACAATTTAATATGTTGATAACATAATCAGATGCTTGTTAATGACTCAGCTCTCCCTTAGCCCCACTTAACAAAAAATTAGTACTGGAAACTCCAAGTTGTCAGATCTCCCCCTAGTTTCATGCTGCAAAGTCACTGCCAAGTCATGACATCACAATGGAATAGCTGAGTAGTACTGACAGTCCATTAGAAGCTCCTCAAGGAGTGATCAACCTTGGCACCAACACACACACACACACACACACACACACACACACACACCCCAAATCCAATAAGGACAAGTTTTCAGAAACCATAGCACATGACAATAAAGTTAGTCAACCTAACGAGAATTTACTTTTACCAAAGAAACACAATAATTTTGTAGACCAGTGTTTCGTAGGCCATAATTAATGATCTTTTTCAGGGAGATACGCTGACATGAAAATCTCACTGCTTGCCCCATTAATGAGACATTGTCCTTTTGGAAGGCACATGTAGATTCTAAATAGTGTTGCCCATTTTAGAGTGTTCAAACATAAAACAAAATAAATTAACTCAAAGAATTGCCGGTTTGGCATGCCGATCAGGTGAATATGAAGAAAGGACTCCATACCTGTATTCCTCTCCTTTGTAAACTGCTGGATTTGCAATGCTTGCGTGTCCATTTCAAGCCTTTTAGGTTCATCTCCACAATTTGGGCATAGCTATCCCATTTATGGCCTCATGTATCTTTTTAAAATATCATATTATCCTATTGTGAACCCGAAAATGCTGGCTATTGAATATAAGCACAAACTCAAGTGCTTACGGTGACACATGTGATTTTGTTATCAGAAGAAATCACATGTGTTTTTATAGCACATTCAGTTGGTACAAATATCTCAAAATATCATTTAAGTTCATCGCTATTTTGGAATTATAGTAGCTATAAAATCCTGCACGAAATCTTACTTAAAGTGTTCATAAAGAAGCAATATATTACTCTATTACAATTTTTATGTTTAGCATTT
>NC_043704.1:127601052-127602898 GCF_006229205.1 Suricata suricatta | reverse complement strand
AAATGCTAAACATAAAAATTGTAATAGAGTAATATATTGCTTCTTTATGAACACTTTAAGTAAGATTTCGTGCAGGATTTTATAGCTACTATAATTCCAAAATAGCGATGAACTTAAATGATATTTTGAGATATTTGTACCAACTGAATGTGCTATAAAAACACATGTGATTTCTTCTGATAACAAAATCACATGTGTCGCTGTAAGCACTTGAGTTTGTGATTATATTCAAAATGGAGAAAAATGCTAAAGTTTAGTTAGAGACTGACTAGGGAGAGTGAGAGTAAGTTCTAAGTTCAAAGGCCTCCTGAATTTTATGCAGGGACTCTTAGCTATGAGTCCCTTACTTAGAGTAAAAGCTCTTTCAGGTGGTGGACTGCGTGTTCCCAAGATGGCGGCAACAGTATTTACCACCCCCACATGCCCTTTCAATATATGACCTTGACACTCCCCCATCAAGAGGTGGCTATTTCTCCGCTCCCTTGAATACGCCTGTGACGGCATTGACCAGCAAAATATGTTAGAAGTGATGCCGTACCAGTCTGAGCAGGGGCCTCAACTGCTCTGTCAGCTTCTGCATTGTGCCTCATAGAGGTAAGACACCATGGAAGAAGTGCCATTAACCTAGACCACCATGCCATGGAAAACCTTATCCCTATGAGGCGGCCGGGGAGGAGGAGACGCCATGTGGAGACAAGGGGTGACCAAGGAACACTGAAGTAGCAGACACTTGAGTAAAGAAGCCATCTTGGACGTGGATCCTTTATTCTAAGCTACCCTACTTGATGGCATGTGGATCAGAGGTGAATTGATCCTCTGAACTATTCCAGAATCCCTGACTTACGAAACTGTGAGCAAAATAAAATGCCTGTTTCAAGCCACTAAAATTTGGGGTCGTTTGTTAAGGAGTAACAGATAGAATAGAGGACCATGACCATGTTCCACATGCCCTTTGTATCCTTCACATTGCTTAGCAAATTGACAGGCATACAAAGGGGCTCAGGAACCGTTGACATATTGAGGCTTGCACAGCATTTTGCTGTTGTTAAAGAACCACAGGAAGTAACATCATGGGATCAAAGTATATTGTCCAATCAATGGCCTCTTGTTCTAAGGTACCCAGCCTGCTTTCTAAGATCTCAGAGTGGCCCCAGGATACTCTCTAAATGCTGACTCCTGGCTTGGTTCCCAAAGATTCTGAGAGGTTACCTCACTGCAGGGAGGAGTATAAGAGGATTAGAGAGAGGATAATGGAAATGACAGGTCAAATGCTATTGTTGTGCTGAAAGCAATCTCTGTTCATACAAACACTTGGACTGGACCTGTTGACAGGCTCAGAGAGGCCCTACGGCATCATGGTTGTGAGCGCTGGCTCTGAAGTCAACATGTCATCAGTGAGATCTGGCTCCACCACAGGTCCGGCTGCGTGACTAAGGCATGTGGCTTAACCTCTCAGGGCCTCAGTTTACACATCTGTAAACTAGGAGGAATAAAACGGTATCCCCCATCCTCCTCATAGGAATATAATGAAATTTACATGAGTTAATACATTTGAAACATTGTTTGGCACACATAGGTCCCACTGAGGACCAAAAGGATCTCTCTTGAGTTACTTTCAGTGGCTTTTGAACTATTTAAGTGGTTCCTCTGGCTTTCTGGTGCAGTCTAGACTGCTTTCCAGAATAATGTTTCCAGATGTTTAAAATAAAATATGTAAGATTGTAAAAGAGACCTTTTAAATTAAACTGTAGTTACCAAAAATGCTAAACATAAAAATTGTAATAGAGTAATATATTGCTTCTTTATGAACACTTTAAGTAAGATTTCGTGCAGGATTTTATAGCTA
>NC_043704.1:127594939-127600952 GCF_006229205.1 Suricata suricatta | reverse complement strand
TAGCTATAAAATCCTGCACGAAATCTTACTTAAAGTGTTCATAAAGAAGCAATATATTACTCTATTACAATTTTTATGTTTAGCATTTTTGGTAACTACAGTTTAATTTAAAAGGTCTCTTTTACAATCTTACATATTTTATTTTAAACATCTGGAAACATTATTCTGGAAAGCAGTCTAGACTGCACCAGAAAGCCAGTGGGTTTCATGGCCCAAAAGAAAGTTTAAGATTTCCTACCTTGGATGAAGATCAAAACATTAAATACATAAGTGCAAACTAACTAGAGAACCCCTACATAATGGTCTGATCTAACGTTGGATGTTTAGCACAGGCTTCAAGTATTACAGGATTTCTTCCCCCTGATATTGCAGTCTGATTCAAGACACCAGGTTTTTGCTGATTTTTGACAATTGTATACACTCATATAATCATGACACAAGAGGAATTCAAACAAAACAAGGGACACCTGGGTGGCTCAGTCACTTGCGTCGACTTCAGCTCAGGTCATGATCTCATGTTAAGGAGTTCGAGCCCTGTTTGGGGCTGTCAGGGTTCTGTGCTGACAGCTCAGAGCCTGGAGCCTGCTTTGGATTCTGTCTCCCTCTCTCTCTGCTCCTCCCCTGCTCATGCTCCGTCTCTCCCCAAAACAAACAAACAAACATTAAAAAACAAAACAAAAATAACCCGAACAGTGGCAGATCTTCAAGAAATTTCTTACCTCCTAGTGTATAGAGAATATCCTAAGATTCCAGAGAAGGTAAAATATGTCCTACAAGGAAACAAGAATGTGTTTATCTTAGAATCCCTGGATGTTATAGCTTCAACTCTCTGAGAAAAATAACTATGAAAGCAACATTCTATACCTAGTAAACATGGCAAGTGAGAGGGAAAATAAAGTCACTTACAGACATGTAAAATTTCAAAAGGTTTATTTCTGCACACACCTTCAGGAAAATTACTGGAAGATATTCTCAGCCAAAACAAGAATAAAATCCAAGAAAGGTAAAGATTTGAGATCCAAGAACACTGGCTTCAACCCAAGGCCAGAGTAAAAGGGAGTCAGGATGAGGCTGGCATCCAGCCCAGGGACTAGCTGGTCCAGACTGAAAAAAGAAGGCAGAAGGTTCTGCAAAATGTATTTTTATTGAAGAATAATTACAGCGTGTCTCTCTTCATGGATGAGATATCTTTAAGAAGATAGAGGATCGTAGTGACTTGATGAAGACATATGATCAAAAAAAGTAAAAATAAAGATACTGAAATCATAGAATAATGGGCAACATTAACTAATCACAATAATGGAAATACTGTGTATTGGTATTACCAATTTTATTATTTTTTTCCTTTTTAAACATTATTTATTTAGTTTTGAGAGAGAGAGAGAGAGAGAGAGAGAACGAACACGGAGGAGGGGCAGAGATCGAGGGAGACAGAATCCTAAGCAGGGTTTGCATGGCCAGCGCAGAGACTGACTTGGGGCTCAAGCTCACAAACGGAGGTCATGACCTGAGCTGAAAGCAACAGCCAGATGCTTAACTGACTAAGCCACTCGGGCTCCCAGTATTACCAATTTTAGATTCAACCAACAAACAAAGCATACAGGATTAATTATGATTACAGATGAGATGGTGAATGTTCTCAAGTTTGGCGGAGGTTACAGATAGAAAAGTGGAAAAAGAGGCAGAGGGAAGTATAGGAGTCCAAGCAACTCATATTATTAATAATAGCTAACACTGAGTACTTACTGTTTGCTCATCCCAAGAGATAAACATGAACTAATTCATCTAATTTCCCACAATGAGAAAACTGAGGCACAAAGGAGTACCTAACTTGTTATCATGTGTTGCTTCTTACTTCATGGAAAGTCAAAAAGGTACAAGATTTACTTTGTGATGGATCAACAGAATAGGAGACTTATATACATAATTTCTAGAAACCATAATATATTAACCAAAGGTATAATGGCATAAAAGTGGGTATGTATATGACAATGGCGATTTTTATAACTCTGGAGGAATTAATTTGGTTTTGAACAGTTTCATAAATAGCCCAGTCAGAGGAAAAGAATATAAATTCCAGAAATATGGGCAAATAATATAAATTAATATACAAAACAGGTGGTATTTCAGTGAAAAGACAGGGCTGAGAAGCTGGCTAGTGATTTAGAAAGCATATTCATCTGAAAAATAATTTTCAGATGAATCATACATTTATATTTTTAAGGAAATCACATACAGTATACTGAGAAAGCATGTATTATAATATAAAACATGTATTAATAATATGTAAAGCATATATTATACATGTATACATATTTATGCATACATATATATGTATAATATATAATACATATATTACATGTATATGTATGTATAATCTTGGAATAGGAAAAGCTTTTCAAAGGCTTTTTAAAACTTAGAAGTGATAACCTATGAGATTAATAAATAAAACTACATACATATTAAAAATTAGAGCATGGAACAAAATAGCATAAACCAAGTTAACAAACAACAAATGACGAACCTGAGTAGAAAGGCGAAACATAAATGACAGTGGGCTTTTTTCCTTTCCTTTGCAGGTAAGGAGCTCTTACAAATTAATAAGAGGAAGGCCAACAATCCAGTTGAAAAACTGACAAAGGACAATACACAAAAAAAGAAAATGCAAATCAGTTGTAAAGGGAAATCTTACGGAATGATACGCAGTTTGAAATGCAGCAAACTGATTAGGGATTTAAGCAATTCTGTTTACGTTAGATTTGACTGTTGGACCAACATTAACAACCCCCCTGAAAGCACATGTGGTGACTTGACAGAATAAGGAGCACATGGGGTGTAAGGAAGAAAGCGTGAAGAATGTAAAGAGAAAAGAGGGAGAGAATGGAACAAGTCTAGAGGTCACTACATCAAGGGAAGAAAGAATCAACCCAAGAAACATTTCAAACTATAAAAAAGAGGGACTAGTGTTAAGAAACTCAAGTGGTGAAGTGTGAATTTCAAGCTGGACAAAGGAAGAGAAGAGGGAAGAATGTGGAGCCTGCCTCAAAAGAAGTTGGAGAGATGGCGGGGATCTGAGGTTTTTATGAGGCTGAATGGAGTGTGGGCAGGAAAGACCTAGAAGGATAGAAGGATTTTAGACTTTGATTTCTAGAATGGCTCAAACTCCCACACACAGAATGTGACCCATTCAGTGGGTTACTGAATTGGAGAGAAAGTACTCATTGGAATTGAATTTGGGCAAGATTAGTATTTCAGACGGACAGGGCACCTGGGTGGCTCAGTCAGTTGAGCTTCCGACTTCGACTCAGGTCATGATCTTACAGCTTGTGAGTTCAAGCCCAAGTTTTGGGCTCAGTGTTGACAGTTCAGAGCCTGGAGCCTACTTCAGATTCTGTGTCCCTCTCTCAGGCTGCCCCTCCCTTGCTCATGATCTGTCTCTCTCTCTCTCTCTTTCTCTCTCAAGAATAAATAAAACATTAAAAAAAAATTTTTTAATCAGACAGACCATCTACAACACCACTGGAAGTCGATAGGATGATAGAAGGAGCTGAGAAGCATAAGAGACTGAGACCCAATAGCTGACATTGTCAGAATCACCACCAGAAGACATAGAGAAGGCAGCTGGTAGCAAGCATACCTGAAGGCATACTTGCTGGGAACCCAGCAGGAGTGAGGACCCTGGGTTTTGCAAGGTCATGGTATCTAAGATGTCAGAGCTGGAAATGAACTGAAGAACCTCAAGTTGTCTAATAATTAACAAATCTACATATAATGTCTGTTTCATAAAGCTGTTGTGACAATCCAATGAGATGACATATGTAAATAGCCAAGTGCAGTGGTATCCAGCATTATAATTAGCATAATTAGCCTTATTATGGATTCCCGGGAGCAGATAAGAAACACATGTAATTAATCACATCTCACATTTTCATTTGGGAGGTATAATACTGGAAAGCAGACTAAGGGATCTGTTAGGTCATGCCGCCATTCTATGATAGAAATTCTAGATTCTGGAACTGGTTCCTTATCCTCAACACTGAATTAGTTCATTCTGTAAAAAATAATAATAATTTAAAAAAATATATATATATATACACACATATATATGTATGTTTATATATAACAAATCCAATGAGTAAAATAAAACAAGTCCTTGAATATTGAATAACTTTAGGGAAATAGTATCAGACAGGAAAATACAGCTCAAAATTGTTTTATTGGTCAGTTCACCAACTTAATATAAAATGCACTAGTGGAAACTTAAATAGAGCATGTCTTTTGAATTTTAGTGAATTTCAGTGAAGTGTAGTTACAATTTAAAGTTATATAGATAAATAAATTGGTGGAATAGAGGTCTGTATACTCATATCCATTAATGAAACTGTTATTAAATCAATCAGTTAGCTAAGTTTTTGATGAATTGCAATTATATTTTTGTGTGACAGACCTAGTTCGTGTTCGCAATTGTGTATGATACAGATAAATACCAGTTCATAGCTTATCAATAATCATTTTTTTAAAACATTAAGACTATAGTATTCAAGTACGTGTCCACAAAAGACTTTTTTCTTAGGATCACTCAAAAACTGTCTTTTTGGTGGGACAAGATAGGGAACTGAGCAAAAAATGATAATTCTGATTAGGGAATGTGGAATTTACCTTCAACCTCTTCCTTCTCTTTAAGGGCTTTTAAAAGAAAAGGACGGGGTACCAGGGTGGCTCAGTCAGTTAAGTATCTGACTAGTGACTTCTTGCACTCTGCTTTTAAGATTCATCTGAGGAAGAGGACCCAAGATGGCGGAGAGGAAGGGAGCTCTGTAAACTTCGTCTGTCCCATCGATCGAACTGAGAAGGACATTCCTCTCATCTGCAAGAGCGGAAGGAGAAAATACGGACTCCAGAAGGAAGAGAACCTGAAGGATACCTGAGTGAGTGAGTGCGAACTGGGGAGATCTGAAAACAGGCCAGCTCGAGAAGGGCAGGGGAGGTGGGAGCCCCCGCCCAACGCAGGGCAAGCGCGCGGAGCCCGAGAGACAAAGGGAAGAGACAGAGAGACTGAACACGCTCATAGTACTGTCTCTGGGGAAGAGGTAAAGAACGCTTAACTGCGCTTGGAGAGAGAAGCTCACCCCATAGAAAACTGCTGGGTAGCCTAAATCCCGAACCCAGGTGGTGCAAGGGAAGGAACAGCTCCCAGCCCAGTGCCATCTTGGCGAGGAGTCGGCGACCGCTGCCACGCGGTGACAGGGGTGCTCACTTCAACCTCGGTTTTGGGAGTGGGAGCACGCACCTCATTTCCACGGCGCATCTTGCCCCCAGCATTGGCCCCGTGAAACCTGAATCCCGGGTGCCAACAGGGAATAAATAGCCCCCACCTCTGCGTGATCCCGGCAGGGAATTGGCAGCGGTGGAGACCTGGGTGCGCGTGCACAGGCTTCAGGAGCTCCCAGCTCATTTCCAGCAGCTCCCGGCGCCGCCACAGGCAACAGCTGCGCACTCATTCCTCCCCCAACGCTAACGCCATCCCCACTGGGGGTTGGGTCTGAGACGGTGCACACTCCACCTCCTGCTGCGCATCTCACCTCAGGCAGGGGCAGCCGAAATCCCAGCCTGAGCCAAGACAAACCGATTACTCCCTCTAAGAAGCCAGCAACCAAAACAAAAACACCATCTGTGGTAGCATAAAGAGTGCATGGACTGGAACTTTGAACCGAGGCGGGCCTGGAAAATACAACTCTGCTCAACCGCGGCAAAAGGAGATCGGACTCATTAGAGTGGCCTACAGTTCTTGTTCAGCAGAACTTGATGTGCCGCCTGCCTATCTAATCTCCACAAACACCAAGGCGGAGCCTCTGAGAGCCGCCTCGAAGACCTACCACATCAAACCACGCCTATCCACGAGAGGGAGCTGCTGGTTTTCTTAGGTTTTTTTTTTTTTTTTTGCTTTTTTTATAAGTTTTTTCTTTTTTTTTCTTCTTTTTTTTCTATTCGCCTTTTTCTGTATGTATTTTTT
>NC_043704.1:127409399-127594839 GCF_006229205.1 Suricata suricatta | reverse complement strand
AAAAAAAAAGATTCATCTAAGATATTATGTGTATCATGAAGTTACTTTTTACTGCTGGATAGTATTCCTTAGTACAGATTTACCACATTTAGTTTCTTTTATTTTTTTAATTTTTTTAATGCTTTTTATTTATTTTTGAGAGAGAGAGCGAGCAGGGGAGGGTCAGAGAGAGAGGGCGACACAAAATCTGAAGCAGGCTCCAGGCTCTGAGCTAGCAGTCAGCACAGAGCCTGATGTGGGGCTCAAACCCACAAACCATAAGATCATGACCTGAGCCGAAGCCAGATGCTTAACCGACTGAGCCACCCAGGTGCCCCAACATATTTAGTTTCTATTCATCCATTAAAGGGAATTTGTGTTGTCTCCAAGTGCAGGCAATTACAAATAGAACTATGATAAATATTTGTGTACAGGTTTTTGTGTGGATATATTTTCATTTCTCACAGCAGGTAACAGGAGTAGAATTTGGGGGTCATGCAGTAAGTATATAAATTTATAAGAAACTATCCGTTTTTCAGAGTAGCTGTACCACCCTGCATTCCCACCAGCAGCAGTGTATAAGACTTCTGGTTGCTCCCCAACTTCAGTAGTGCTGTAGCCTGATGTTGAAGAGACCACCAAAGCCAAAATAATGGGCCAAAACTTTATTCACTGCCAGGTCAAACCTGAACTCCGGGTGATAAGGAGCAGAGAGTAGCCCGGAACAGTGGATACATTGAGATTATACAGGCACACATAGGATTCTGTGTTAGCCAATTACATTGTAACATGCCGATCATGAGTTTTGATGGGAACCTATCATGTTTGTTCTTTGCTCTTCTAATTGACCAATCATAATGGGACAATAAGAACCAATCATAGTGGGGCAGTGATTAAGCAATTTTCTGTGGACATGGCCTTGGTCAGACCATAGAAAAGGGGTGGGGAACAGTTTGCAACAAAGCATTCAGTAAGTTAACCCATTACTTTCCAGAAGAAGTTAACCCATTACATTCCACGCTAGCCTACAACAAGTAGCACCTGGTATTGTCATTAATTCTTAGTTTCGCCACTCTGAAATATAATGGTATCTCACAGATTACTGGAGCTTCCCTAATAGCTTATGATGTTGAACATTTTTTTTCATGTGCCTATTTGCCATCCATTTTATCTCTTTGGTGGTGTCCACTCGTGTTTGGTGGATTTTTAATTGAGAGTTTGTTTACTTATTGTTGGGTCTTGAAATTTTTTTTCAAGTTTGTTTATTTTGAGAGAGAATGACAGAGAGAGCATGCTAGCAATGGAAGGGCAGAGAGAAAGAGAGAATCCCAAGCAGGCTCCATGCTGTCAGCACAGGGCTCCAACTCACAAGATCATGACCTATGTGAGATCAAGAGTCAGATGTTTAACTGACTGAGCCACCCAGGTTCCCCAGGTCTTTAGCAGAGCAAAAGATTTTTATTATGATGAAGCTCGATTTATCAATTTTATGTATTTTTAAAGATTATACTTTTGGTGCCATAAGTAAGAATTCATCACTAAATCCAAAGCATTCTATATTTTTTCCTAAAAATTGTACAGTTTGATATTTTATTAGGTTTCTGGTCTATTTTTATTCAACTTTTATGTATTGTATAAGGTTATGGTTGAAGTGCTTCTCCCTCTTTGTTGTTTTTTTTTTTTAAATATTTGTTTCGTTTCGAGAGAGAGAGAGAGAAACAGAGTGCAAGTGGGTGAGAGGCAGAGACACACACAGAATTTGAAGCAGGCTCCAGGCTCTGAGCTGTCACCACAGAGCCCGATGTAGGGCTCAAACTCACAACTGCGAGATTATGACCTGAGCCAAAGTCTAATGCTCAACTAACTGAGCCATTTAGGTGTCCCTTCTCTCTCTTTTTTAAATTCATGGATGTCCACTTGTTCTAACACCGTTTCTTGAAAAGACTATTTGATTGATTGATTGATTTAAAGTAATCTCTATGTCCAAAGTGGGGCTGAAACCCATGACTCGGAGATCGAGTCACATGCTCTACAGACCTAGCCAGCCAGGCACCCCCAAGACTGCTTTGAATACTTTAAGTGGCTTTTGCATCTTGGTTGAAGTTATAAATTCTATACGTGAGTCTATTTCTGGACTTTCCATTCTGTTCCACTGATCTGTGTCTGTCCTTTCAATACCTCACTGTCTTGATTACTGTAGCTTCCTAGTGAATTTTGAAATAAGGTTGTATGATTCGTTAAAAAATTATCAGAGAGGGGCGCCTGGGTGGCTCAGTCTGTTAAGCCTCCGGCTTCAGCTCAGGTCATGATCTCACATTTGTGGCTTTGAGCCCCACGTCAGGCTCTGTGCTGACAGCTAGCTCAGAGCCTGGAGCCTGCTTCCAGTTCTGTGTCTCCTTCTCTCTCTGCCCCTCCCCCTCTCATGCTCTGTCTCTCTCTGTATCAAAAATAAACAAAACATTTAAAAAAAATTATCAGAGAAAGGTAAAAGCATGGCTCATACAGATCTAAAATTGAACACAGGTTGTTTTATTTTACTTGCTAATAAATGAACCAAACAGATCTTATAAATCATTCAGAGGAAAGGTCAAAAGAGCATACATTTATATGGAGTAAACGAACATTAAAATGAATTACATATGGAGAAGAAATTGGTTTTTCCAGAGTGTGAGGGACTACATTTGAACCTCTACCAAATGAAACAGAATGCCCCTCTGTCTTGCAGAATTATAAAATAGCTCCCTTAGAATCAGAATCAAGTAAAGTAGAAAAGTATGTTATAGACAATTCATAATTTTCTGTTGAAGTACAAAATGTTCTTTCTACAGACTACTCTAAATTTATTCTTCCTTTAAAAACTTGTTTTACCTCTTCTAGTTTCTTTACTTTTAATGTAAATGTTAGAATCAGTTTGTCTATATCTACCAAAAATCCTGCTTGTCTTTGGATTGGTATTATGTCTATAGTTCAATTTAGAAAGAAAATGATATCTTTGCTTTGTTGAGTCTTCCAATCCAAGAATATGGTTATTTTTTTCATAAATATGTCTTGATTTTTTTATCAACATGTTTTGTTAGATCTAGACTAAGTATTTAATTTTTTGAGCTATTATAAATTGTAGTTTTAAATATTTTGCTTTCTACTTATACATTTTTAATATCTAATTGGTTTTTGAGTATTGACTATATGTTGCAACTCTGCTAAACACTTAATAGTTTCAGGAGTTCTTTTATAGGTCACTTGAGATTTTTTTTCTACTTACAGAATCATATTATCTAAGATCTGAGAATAGGAACAACTTTGTTCTGTTCAATCTGTGTATATATCTTTTTTCTTGCCTTATTGCCCTGGTTAAAATTTTCAATACAGTGCTGAGTAAGAGTGGTGGGAGTGGACATCCTTATCTTATTCCTGAGTTTGGGGGGAAGCATTTCACCATCAAGCATGATATTTGCTATAGATTTCTTTTTTGTAGATACCCCTTAGCAGGTTGAAGAAATTCCCCTCTAATAATAGTTTGCTGCAAGTTTTTGTTCATAGCAATTTTTAAATTTTATCCAGTGCTTTTCTGCATCAACTGATAATGTTCATAAAGGTTTTCTTTATATTGTTGAAATGGTGGGTTATGTTGATTGACACCTAAATGTTGAACCTTAGGTCCTGTGATAAACTCTTCTTAGTGAGATATATAATTCTTTTTATATATCCCTCAATTCAATTTGGTAATGTTTTGTTAAACCTTTTTACATCCATGCTCATGAGAAATATAGGTCCGTAGTTATTTTTCTTTTTTTACTTTTCTTTGTCTACTTTTGGTATCGGAGTAATACTAGCCACATAAAATGACCTGGGACATGTTCCCCCTTTTTCTATTCATGGAGGTTATTGTGTAGAATTGGTGCCATTTCTTCTTTAAATGTTCCTAGAATTCATCTGTAGAAACTTCAGGGCTAGGCAATTTCTTTTTGTAAGGTTTTTAACTACAAATTTAATGTCTTTAATGGTTGTAGGACAACTCATGTTATATACTTTACCTTGCTTGAGCTGAAATTGGACCATTTCATCTAAGGCATTGGATTTACATACATCGAGTTATTCATAATATTCTCTTATTAACCTTTTAATATCTATAGAGTCTGATATTGGCAACTTGCACCTTGTTTTCCTTTGTGAGTCTTACCAGAAGTTACCCAGTTTGTGGGCACCTAGCTAGCTCAGTCAGTTGAGCATCTGACTTTTGATTTTTGTCTCCAGGTCATGATCCCAGTGTCATGGGATCGAGCCCCACATTGAACTCCATGCTGAGTGCAGAACCTGCTCAAGATTCTCTCTCTCTCTCCCTCTGCCCCCTCACCTGATCACATGGACTCTGTCTCTAAAATTTAAAAAAAAACAAAGAAGTTACTTAAGTTTATTGTCCTCAAAAACCAGCCTTTAATTCATTTTCTCTGTTTTCTGTTTTAAATTTTATTAATTTGTGGTCTAATTCTACTCTCCTTTGTTATCCTTGTTTTGGGTTTACTTTGGTTTTGTTTTTTTCTAGTCTCTTAAAGCAAGTAACTGATTTGATTACTTTCTTCTTTTCTAATATAAGCATTTTGTTGCTATAAATCTTCCTTTAAGCACTCCTTTAGCTGTATCTCACAAATTTTGATGTTATATTCATTTTCATTTCTTTTTTTCTGTTTTTTTTATTTGTTTTTGAGAGACAGAGAGAAACAGCGCGAGCAGGAAAGAGTCAGAGAGAGAGGGAGACACAGAATCTGAAACAGGCTTCAGTCTCTGAGCTAGATGTCAGCACAGAACCCGATGCGGGGCTCGAACCCGCAAACTGTGAGATCATGACCTGACCTGAAACCAGGTCCTTAACTGACTGAGCCACCCAGGTGCCCCTTATGTTTATTTATTTTTGAGAGAGAGAGAGACAGAGACAGAGACAGAGACAGAGACAGAATCCAAAGCAGGCTGCAGGCTCTGAGCTCTAAGCACAGAGACTGATGTGGAGCTCAAACTCGGGAACTGTGAGATCATGACCTGAGCTGAAGTCAGATGCTTAACCAGCTAAGCCACACTCATTTTCATTTCATCCAAAATATTTTATAATTTATCCTGAAACTTCCTTTTTCAGCCATGGATTATTTGGAAGTGTGTTGATTAACTCAAGTGCTTAGAGATTTTTCTGTTGTATTTCTTTTATTGATTTATAGTTTACTTTCACTATGGTTTGAGAGTATACTGTGTATATTTTGAATTTTTAAAACTTTGTTAAAGTTTGTTTTATGATTTTGAGTATGGTCTATCTTGATAAATGTTTCATGTGCACTGAAAAAAATGTATTTTCTTCTGTTTTTAGGTGGACTATTTTCAAATATCAGTTGGTGATGGCATCTTATTCAATTAGCTCTATTACTGAGAAAGGAGTCTTGATGTCTCCAACTCTGATTATAGACTTGTCTTTCTCCTTCCAATTCTGTCAGTTTTGACTTCATGTATTTTGACACTCAGTTGTTGCATACACACTTAGGGTTGTGATGGCCTCTTGGTTAGCTAACCCTTTTAATACCAGTAATTTTCTTTTCTCTGAATTCAGCTAAGTCTGACCCCAATACAGCCGCCTCGGCTCTCTTGACTAGTATGCACATAGTATGTTTTCCTCCATCCTTTTTCTCTAACCTGTATATATCATTACGTTGGAACTGGGTTTCTTGTAGATGGCACAGATGGATCATGTTTCTTTATCCAATCTGAGAATTTTTGTTTTCAAATTGGAATATTCAAATCACTTATATTAATGTTATTATTGATATGTGTGGATTTCGATTGCTGGTATTCCAAATTCGGGTGTTCTTCCCCAATCTGCGTATTGCTATTTACTTTCCAGAGTCTTAAGGTACTTGTTTCATGCATTCTGTCCAGGTTTTGGAGTTACACTCAGTGAGAGAGAAAATATGGAGTGTGATTACTCCATCTTATTTGTAACTGGAACTCTGGGAATCATTGTTTTTAGAGGTTGCCTTAATCTGGGGATTAGGTTCTAAGTTTCTGACTGTCATGTTAACGTTCCTGTCAGATCACAGAATCTCAAATCTGTCATTAATCCAACAGATATATTTATTTCCCTTCAGCAGTTAAAAATCAAAACACAATTCTCAGGACTCCTAGGAAGGGCTGCTAGAAATGAATCTCTGCAGACTTTGAAGTTCCCCTTTAGCTCAGAGATGCTTGGGATGAGCATCCATGATGCTGTAGACTTTTCCAGGAACAAACCAAACAGAATCTCCAGGCTGGCAGATGGCTGATGTCACAAAATCATGCCATGTACAAAAGTGCCATTTTTGAAGGCTTTATTGCCTTTTCCTACCAAACTGCCTTTACATCTAGAGACTGTTAAGGGCTTCAAAGACACCCCCACTCCACCCACTTCCTTTCAACATTCCTAATTTAAGACAAGTGTCTGTGTCTGTAAGCTCCACATATGGTAACTTAGATCCTGCAAGACTGAGACTAGGATGTTTCAGTCACTAAAATATTCTTTCTCAGGGCCCAGCACCTCTTAAATGTGTATTTACATGAGGGGGCGCTTTCAATGGTATCAGAATACAGAAGCTTCCTATTGTTCCAACATTTGCATGTGTCCTCCATATACACCCTTTGTGATTCAAGAAGCTGGGGCCACTCTTTTCCCAAATATCTGTGAGGTACCAGAGGACTCAACCACTAGTTTGTAGGTGTAGTCAGCCACCTACTGCCCAAAAACGGTATTTGTATGCTTGCTTTCATAGTTTAAAAAATAGGATTCAAAATGCAAATTATATGTTTTGGTATTTCTTCCTATTGACTGAATGAATGAGACAATCTGGATTTTTTTAATCCACAATCTAATGATCCACCTCCTTCATTTTAAACACCGTATCCAGCTAAAATTCACCATCCTTATTCCTTTAATACTGGGCCAGAACATGGGCTTTCATTGATCTGCAGAAAAAAACATTATTAAGGGAGTGGGTTGTATCAGTCAGATTCTGGGGTGGTTTATTGTCTATGGATACTTTGAGGTGGGATTATGGTCTCCAGCTGCTTCAGAAAAAAACATCAACAACCTTTCTTCTAGATTTAAACTCTATGATGAGAAATGTAGAAGGGAGGTAGAAAAAGGGTAGACTACACCTTGACCATTTCATTTTTCTTTTCCTGGATACTTCTGCTCCCACATCTTCTTCAGTTTTCCTCCTTGTCAACATTCAGATGGCTGTTCACATGCTTCCTGGAGAGGCTTTCCCGACCTCCTGGGTAAGGCGGCCACTATCCCATCCGCCCCCTTCACTCTGTAGCCCATTACCCTGTTTTTATTTCTTCCCAACACTTATCACTAACTGAAATTATTTGACTTATTTATTTGTCAGTGTGTATGTTGTCTTTCTTCTTTCTCCACCCCAACACCCACTAGAGGTAAGGGTCATTTTCTTATTGACTGCTACATCCCAAATACTCAGAACAGGATCTGACCCACAATATTTGTTGGAAAAAATAAATACAATTATTTTGTGACATCAGCCATCTGCTAGCCTAGAGATTCTGTCTGATTTGGTCTTGGAAAAGTCTATTAGGCATATTCACCTGTAGCATGTCCTAACTCTGGAAAACTTGAGCTTGAGGCAGAGCTGGGAAAGGTTTTATGAGCAACTCATCCTGAAAGTCCTGAAGAGCTGTTTTTGCTCGTTTTAATTGCTGAAGGAAGATGTTTCTATAAGTTGGTTGGATTGTGGCAATTTTGAGATTCTGAAACTTGATAGGATCATTAATGTGACCATCAGAAACTTAAAATCTGACCCTCAGATTTAAGAGGAACTTTAAAAATACTTATCTCCAAAGTTCGGATTGTAAGTAGATGGAGTAAGCATGCTTCATTTATTGCCTCGCACTGAATATAGCATTGGAACCTAGGGAGAATGCCTGGAACACCTATGTGAAGACTCTGGAAAGTAAATAGCAACCTGTAGTCTGAGGGGTGGGAAACACCCGATTTGGAGTACCATCAATCTAAATACAAACAGATAGAAACAAGATGACAGACCCAAAATGGGGTCACTTACATTAAGCCCCCCCCATCACTAAACTTAGACTTAATCACAGTTTCAGCTCTCCTAGAAATGGAACCTTAAACCGATCAGGAGTTGCCTGGTTGGTACTAGTTAGGTAATCTGCCTGATAGACCCATCCTCTAAGGAAAAGTAACTTTGCAATAACCAACTTGCTTCTTTGCCTAGTAATATTTTCTTGTCCCCACTCTCTTCTGGCTATACTAGTCTTTAATTTTATACAGCTCTTTAGAGCTTCTTTCTTTCATCTAGATTGGATAATGCCCTCATTTGAATCCATTTTTGCTCAAATAAACTCTTAAAATATTTAATATGTTTCAGTTTATCTTTTAACAGTATCAATAATAACATAAATGTAAATTATGTAATCATATTAATTTAAAAACGGGAAATGTTGGGATGGATTAAACAATGTGACCCAGCTCTATGCCATCTGTAAGAAACTCAGTTTAAATATGATACACACGTATCAAAAGTAAAATGATGGAAAAGATATACATAATCCCAATAAAAGAGCAAATACATATCCCGTTTCAAGCAAGCATCACATCATTCATTTGTGCATTCATTCAAATATTTATTGAAAATATCCTGGCTTAAGACATTATGCAGCACAGTTACAGGTATTACTGGATAATCTTAAGAGCCATAGTTAAGAGTGAATTACATTAATTAGGAGACCAGATGGTGGTAACTGGGTCAGTGCAGGAGGGGTAAAGACGTCAAACAAACGTTTCATGGAGATTTCTAGACAAGTGGTTAAATGGAAATAAAATGGAGATAACAAAATCAGTTGGTAGAATTATATCCTTCATTGTACACATTCCTTTAAAATAAAAGGGTTTTTAGGAATTCTTGGGTGGCTCAGTCAGTTAAGTGTCCAACTTCGGATTAGGTCATGATCTCGTGGTTCACGAGTTCCAGCCCCGTGACAGGCCCTGTGCTGACAGCTCAGAGCCTAGAGCCTGCTTTGGATTCTGTGCCTCCCTCTCTCTGCCCCTTGTCCATTCACGCATTCTCTCTCTCTCTCAAAAATAAATAAACAATAAAAAATTTAAAATAAATAAATAAAAGTGTCTTTTCGCCAAAACTAAATTAGAATGTACACTAATCAGTCCACCATTGTCTGCAAGAAAATATTACAGTTAGGAACAAAATCAGAGCAAAGTTAGGAATCCTCACTGATGGGAAATAGTACATATATTTCCCATTCTGTTTTTTGTTAAACAGATACTCTTTTCTTTAATGTGGGGTGTGGATTTTTTTTGCTTTATCATTTTTAGCATTCCATCCTTTTCTAGGTACCATCATGTGGTCTGCTAACCAATACTGCACTCTTAATGTGTTTTTTTAATGTTTATTTTTGAGAGAGAATGACAGAGCATGAGTGAGGGAGGGGCAGAGAAGGAGACAGATTCTAAAGCAGGCTCCAGGCTCTGAGCTGTCAGCACAGAGCCCAACGCAGGGCTCAAACTTGGGAATGGCAAGATCATGACCTGAGCCAAAGTCACACGCTTAACCAACTGAGCCACCAAGTGCCCCTTAAATGAGTCTTCTAAGACTATGAGTTAGTACCTAAAAGTATGCAGAACATAAAATCATGTGTTAAACTTAATAAATTTTCACTATTTGATGAATTAATGCATACATGAATATGATATTTGTTCGATGTGAGATATTTGTTTGCTCCTCTATTGGAATTTGTAGATTCCAACGTTAAGTAGGATATTGCCACAATTCTAGAAAAATAGTAGTAGGAAACACTTTCCGAGTACGGTAAAACTTCAGCTTGTGAGTAACTTGTTCTGCAAGACAAGCAAACATTTCTAATAAAATTTAACTTGAGAAACAAGCGATGTCTTGCAGTGTCAGTAGTACATGACACTGAATGTCACATGATTACAACTGAGCCAATGGCGTCCCCTCTCTCTCTCTCTCTCTCTCTCTCTCTCTCTCTCTCTCTCTCTCTCTCTCTCCTCAGTCTGTGTGTGTGTGGGGCGGGGGTAGTCATCTCCTATGCTTGGACGCTTGGTCTCAGGCCATGGTGTTTGGCAGAAATCAGTGGTTTTTCAGAATGTTGGAAAGTGCCCACAACCGGCACTAGGGTATTTTTTTTTTAATCACTTCAAAGAACCTATGAACAGTCCTTTGCTTTTCCATACAGGTGTAAGCTTAGGAACGCTTTGCTTCATTCTAGGTCATTTGAAAGCTTCCTTGTTAAAGTTGTAGGAAAAGAAAAGATTCCACTGAACCAACAGACAGCAGTGATTGTGTTAGTGATAGTGAAAGTCCTCCTACACAATAACCCTCCGCTCTCATCTCCCTCACACCAGCCACAAAGGTTTTCAAAGGTAAGTGCAGGTTAATTTGTTCATTTTTCTTTACATTTTGTATTTTCTGTATTATTTTGTATTATATTATAATATTGTAATCATTTTTATATGAATATTTTTGGGTTGTAGAATGAGTCCTCTGAGTTGCCATTATTTCTTATGGGGAAATTTACTTTGATATAAAAGTGGTTTGGATTACAAGCATGTTTCTGGAATGAATTATTCTTGCAAACCAAGGTTTTACTGTATTTATTATGTGCCATACACTCTCTAAGTTTCTCACAAATATTAACTGGTTTCTAGTCTCAACAAACACGAAAAAATTAGTAGCCCCATTTTTCAGTTGAGGAGACTGAGATACATAGAGGTTTAATAACTTGCCTAAGTTCACCTTTCTCAAAGAACTAGAAAGATAGATACGGGATTTTCATCTGTGTAGTCTGATTCCAAATTTCATGCCTTAAACTACTACCAAGTTGTGGTCCAGGAATTCTCAAAGATGAGTATACATCAGAACCACCTAGAAGGCTTGTTATGCCAGATTTTTGGGCCCCACCCACAGAGATTCTAATTCAGTAAGTACAGGGTAAGATCCTAGAATTTGCCTCTTGTTTACTTCCCAGGTGATGCTGACTCATTGGGTTGGGGGCACATTTTGAAAACCCTTGCTAAGTTCATTTAAGAAGGAAACAAATTGCACCTGTGGACATTTCGACTCTGGCTAAAGAGGTTCCTGATCCTGACGAGACTTTATTCCAATTTCTGATGCAAATTGTGAGAACCTTGTGAATTTGGGTACCTTAAAGTATAATATAGTATTTCCCCTCCCTACTAGTTGATCCTATAAAGTATTGTCTTTTTTTTTTTTTTTGAGAGACAGAGAGAGACAGCATGAGCAGGGGAGGGTCAGAGAGAGAGAGGGAGACACAGAATCTGAAGCAGGCTCCAGGCTCTGAGCTAGCTGTCAGCACAGAGCCTGATGTGGGGCTCGAACCCACGAACTGTGAGATCATGACCCGAGCTGAAGCCTGACACTTAACCGACTGAGCCACCCAGGTGCCCCAAAGTATTGTCTTCTTTGTGGTGACAGCAAAGTCAGTCCTATTCCTAGCACTTAACCCCGAATAGAATGATGACATTGGTTGATGACCCCTGGAAGTTTATTGATTTTCTGCCTCATTCCCCCTCCACTTGTACCTGGGCTATGCAGATGCTAGGAAAGGATAATATTCTGAAAAATATATTTCTTGCTGTTTTATTTTGCTCAGGATCAAGAATTTGGAAAATGTAGAAAGGCACAATGAAGTTAAGAAACATTTCTTATAGTACTACTACCAAATGTTAGCCGACTTTAATGTATTTGCTTGTCATTCTTCCATTGATATCTGTTTTTAAAATGAAAAAGTGGTATACTCTTATTAGAGGGTCTTGGCAAATACTGTTTGAAAAGACTCACTGGAAATCAGGGTGAGGTGACCTGGACTTCCCCAGGCTGGCCTAAGATCTCTTTACAAATTGGATCCTTCAGGATACATCTGAGCAAAGAGGCATGTTCCTAGAAGACTTATCAAACTCCCATCCACAAAAGCCCAAGTTGCCTTAATATGACTTTATAAATTGGCTCCTTGTTAAGAAGGCAAGAATTATGCTGATTTTATCTAGTTATGCTTTCAGCCACGAAGAATTTCTCCCATTCTCAGGGCTCATATGATATACCACTAAATTCTGATCAAAAAGTGAAACAAGGAACATTTAACAGGGACATGCAGGTTCCTATTAAGGTGTGTCCAATACCTGGATTATTTTATTACTTTAACCATGTAGCAATCTTGTTGCTATCTATAGCAACAGGAGAAAAGCAGGAATTCTGACCAGCTAGTCAGAAGTCATGTTCTTCAAAGCTTTTTCACTGTTCTTCATGTTGTTAGAAAAATCACCTGCTAGCTGTCTCAGCTTCTGAACAAGTTCTCTAATCTCAGTTTCTTTATCTGTAAAATGTGAATGATAACATTATCTATTTCATAGAATTTGTTGAAGATTAAATGAATTGATGCCTGCAAACTGACTAGCAAAGTACCTGGCACATGATAAACACAATAAATAGCAACCAATATCTATTATTTACAAGGATTGCATAATGTAATTCCTATCCTGTTTTCAGACAATTTATGAGAAGCAATGTTAGAGTTCATAGTCTTGTGATGAGTTCAGCGGAATGTGTAAAACCAGATATAATAACTACTTCAGTGGAGAATGTAATAAGGTATTAAATGGAAGTGTTTTGAGAAGTGAATTAAATGTACATGAGGAAATAAATGATTTGTTAAGGACATGAGGGCAAGCAGAATCACAAATCCCTTCCATTTCAGAATATTATCTCTGGGGCGCCTGGGTGGCTCAGTCAGTTAAGTGTCTGACTTCAGCCAAGGTCATGATGTCATGGCTCCTGGATTTGAGTACTGCGTCAGACCCTGAAGCCTGCTTCAGATTCTCTGTCTCCTTCTCTCTGCCCCTCCCTGCTCACGCTCTGTCTCTCTGTCTCTCTCTCTCTCTATCAAAAATAAATAAATGTAAAAAAAATTTTTTTAAAGAAAAAAATAGAATATTATCTCTATGCCTGGGAGTATTATCTCTAAACCTTAAAACGGCCCAGAATAACAAAGAAGGGAAAAAGAGATACTATGTAATGATTTATGGGTGATATAAATAAAGTATATCTATTAAAGGTGAATAATATGTAAAAATCATATGCAAACAATAACATTGACTTTAGACATAATTTTTGTCACTTTATCATATAACTGAGCAATTCCACACCTAGATACCTACCCAAGAAAAATGAAAACATGCCCAAAGGGAAACAATACAAATATCCATCAGCTAGTTAAAGAACCAACAAATTATAGTATATCCATATTATGGTATACTTCCAGGAAATAAAAAGAAATTAATTGCTGACATATGCAACAGTGTGGGTAGACTTTTAAGACATGTTAAAGAAGCCAGACACAGAAGACCGCATTTTGTATGATTCCATTTACATGAAATTCTAGAAAAGGCAAATCCACAGAGACAGAGAGCACTTGGCCTAACGCTAAAAGTGGGAGCAGCGAATTACCACAAATGGAAATGAAAAAAACGTTTTGAACGGATTGAAATGTTCCAAAACCAGATTGTGATGGTTGCACAACAGTATGAGTTTATTAAAATACATTGCACTGTGTGCTTAAGATGGGTGAATTTTATTATATGTACATTGTACATTAATAAAACTGTTAAAAAGCTAAAAGGGAGGGAAAACACTCTGTGGACCAGAAAATAAAAACTGTAATAAAGACTGACAGTACTGGGACTGTTTAGATTGGATCGGCAAGGCTGAGACTCAGCAAAGTAATTACTGTCCATTACTGGTCCCCGAAGTATAAAGTACCAAATTTACCCCAATGACAAATTTAGATGCAGGAGAAAATAAATCCCAAATATAAGAAATAGTGATAGTATCAAATCAAAGTTACCTTTGTTTCAGCTTATACCTTTAAACAATGGTAAGAATCCTGAAAAGTAGCTGATAATTCAAAAATGCTTAAATGGAAATTAATTTTCTTATAAAAAAAGTAAAAGCACTCACTACACCTAAATGGACTGGAAAAATCCAATCAAAGAGGACAGTGCAAAATGTAAGCTTACTAAAAGCATACCTCGTATGGTGTGTCAACAGTGTGAGAAGTGCATTTGCCTTTACCTGACCATGTGTCTGAGCCATGTTGCTTGCAGGAGGACCAATTTTGAGTACACTGTTTAGACCAAGTTCTTTAAAAATTCTTGTGTGCATATATATTTCTTTGAGTATTGGAAATGAGAAATTATCTGACAGCATTGTTTGGAATGGCAAGAACCTGGAAGTAACCTGATTACCCATCAATAAAGGAATAGAATTATGGTAAAACTTATTGTAGAATAATGCGGTATGCTCAAAATTACTGAGTTAGATTTATATGCACTGAGCTGGAGAAATGTCTGTGTTGGGGGAAAAATAAGACTTAGAGGAATGTATATAGTATCATCCCACTTTTGTAGAAGATAAAACTATATATGTCTAGATGTATGTAGGTGCTTGTAGAAGTATGGAAAAAATATTGGAAGGATAAACAGAATTTTTATAACCTCAAGTGGCTGGATTTGGGAAAAGGTGGGTGATATTTCTCTATTGATTTTGTTTTGATATCTCTCTGTATTGTTAGGCTAGTTTCAACGAACAAAAACTAGTTTACAATGTCAAACTGAAACTCTTGTTTTAGTCCCTCCTTTTACTTCTCCTCACACTCAGCCAAATTCTTCATGTTGATAAAGTGGACTTTGTATGAAATAAAACCACAGAGCTGATTTCTTTTCTAAATGTGGAAGTAAATAATAATCACACCTGATCTCTTCAATGAACTTGGCTATTGCTGGCGTTTGTAGATGGCTTTACAGCCAAATTTCTTTTTTTATTATAGTTTATTGTCAAGTTGGTTTCCATATAACACCCAGTGCTCATCCTAACAAGTACCCTCCTTCATGCCCATCACCCATTTTCCCCTATTCCCCACCCCCCATCAACGCTCAGTTTGTTCTCAGTATTTAAGAGTCTCTTGTGGTTTGTCTCCATCGCTCTCCTTAACTATTTTTTTCCCCTTTGCCTCCCCTATGGTCCTCTGTTAAATTTCTCCTGTTCCACATATGAGTGAAAACACATGGTATCTGTCTTTCTCTGCCTGACTTATTTCACTTAGCATGACACCCTTGAGGTCCATCCACATTGCTACAAATTGCCAGATTTCATTCTTTCTCATTGCCATGTAGTACTCCATTGTATATATAGATCATATATTCTTGATCCACTCATCAGTTGATGGACATTTAGGCTCTTTCCATGATTTGGCTATTGTTGACAGTGCTGCTAAGAACGTTGGGATACATGTGCCCCTATGCATCAGCACTCCTGTATCCTTGGGTTAATTGCTAGCAGTGCTATTGCTGGGTCATAGGGGAATTCTATTTTTAATTTTTTGAGGAACCTCCACACTGTTTTCCAGAGTGACTGCACGAGTTTACATTCCCACCAACAGTGTAAGAAGGTACCTGTCTCTCCACGCCCTCGCCAGCATCTATAGTCTCCTGATTTGTTCATTTTAGCCACTCTGACCGGCGTGAGGTGGTATGGTAGTGTGGTTTTGATTTGTATTTCCCTGATGATGAGTGATGTTGAGTATCGTTTATGTGTCTGTTGGCCATCTGGATGTCCATTTTGCAGAAGTGTCTGTTCACGTCTTCTGCCCAATTCTTCCCTGGATTATTTGTTTTTTGGGTGTGGAGTTTGGTGAATTCCTTATAAATTTTGGATACTAGCCCTTTATCTGATATCTCCTTTGCAAATATCTTTTCCGTCATTTGCAACTATCTTTTCCCATTCTGTCAGTTGCCTATTAGTTTTGTTAATTGTTTCCTTTGCCATGCAGAAGCTTTTTATCTTGATGAGGTCCCAATAGTTCATTTTTGCTTTTGATTCCCTTGCCCTTGGATATGTGTCAAGTAAGAAATTGCTGTGAACAGCCAAATTTCAATGTCATTTGATTTTACTACATATCATTTTCTTTAGAGATATTGTTTTTGGTAAACCAATTAAACATATAAACCTATACTGGAAGAAATTGATAGGTAATACTTCAAAAATAAGCAAAATGAAAATATTGCAATCTAATTTTATTCAGGGACATAGGGTTTCCACAATCTCAGTAGGATCTCAGTAATTAGAAATCAGAGGAAACCACATGTGTTTCAACTTCTTATTCTTTACCAGATCTGTTTGTTGAATTCAGAAATGGTTGCATTCAAAATAAATGAAACAAGGGAGTAAAAAAGCCAGTAGTCAATTGAGTTAAAAATTGAAACTTCAAAAAATATATATTTTGTTTATAAAGTGAAATCCTTAAAAGTATTAAAACTTAATACTAACTCTACCTATATTATATTGCTTGGAACACATTTTCTTATTTATCAAGTAAGAATTAATAATTCCATTTCTCTTGTAAGGTTCCGAAGGATTAAATAACATAATGTATGTATAGTGTTATTAGGACAGTGCCTGAAAAAATTAAGTATTCAATAAACATTAGCTGCTGTTATTATTATTTGGGACTGTTCTATGGTTAGGTATAAAACTATGCCCATCCTGAACTTAATGCTCATGGTTGAACTTACTGGTACTTCTCAACCTGTATCATTCTGTTTTTTAAAAATGCAGTTGAATACAACCCTTTTTGCAATGGAACTCTAAATTTGTGTTTTTAACACTGATTACTTATATTTAATTCCTCAGAATTGCTCTACTGAATATGTAATTCCTTGGTCTTGAATATGTTTAGAAAGACTTCCTTGCTTTTGGAGATAGCTAAAAGAAACAAACCACAGCTCACCATCTTTATTTCTGGAGATAAAAGCAATAAAACACAGGGTATGAGAGATGATCAAGGGATCTAGCAAGTGAGTCCAACTCAAAGAAGATTTAGGACGAAACATGACTGGAGGCTGTAGTCGTTAAAGGGATAGGACACATACAACACAGGATTGAAACTTAAGAGAATCAATACCAGAACTGGGAGTGGTTGTTTGCAGGATATCTTTGCAGACATTACCCATGTGTTCATGGACTTTATTTTTGTTACAAGTTTGACATATGTAATATATAACACATTATACGTGTTAAAAATATTGTGTGTACATGTTACCAAAAAAATGATAGGAATATCCTAACTCACAGGAAGCCTACAATTTATTGGACAGTGAGAAAGAGGGGCGTCTGGGTGGTTCAGTCAGTTGGGCATCCGACTTCTGCTCAGGTCATGATCTCATGGTTCGTGGGTTTGAGCCGCACAACAAGCTCTGTGCTGACACCTCAGAGCTTGGAGCCTGCTTCAGACTCTGCATTTCCCTCTCTCTCTCTCTCTCTCTCTCTCTCTCTCTCTGCCCCTCTCCTGATCACACTGTCTCTCTCTGTCTCTCAAAAAATTAACAAAATGTTTAAAAAAAATAATTTCAAAAAAGGTAATTAAAAAAAAAGACTGGGAAAGAATTGTACCCAATGGAATAATAAAGAAGTCAAGGGCTGTTCTTCCACATTTTTTGAAATGACCTATGTCCAATGGTGTTCATTGCAGCCTTGTTTATAAAGGCAAAAGACTGGAATGGAAGCAACCAAAAGTCTATTAATGAGAGAAATTTAATTATGGTTCATCTGTTCAATGGAATAACTTTCAGCCCTTACAAAGAATGAGATACTTTTGGAGATATATTATTGATTAAAATAAATTTTTTATGTCTTTATTTTATTTTGAGAGACAGAGAGCAAGCAGGAGAGACAGAGAGGGGCAGAGAGAGAGGGAGACACAGAATCTGAAGCAGGCTCCACGCTCTGAGCTGTCAGCACAGAGCCCAACATGGGGCTCGAACCCATAGACTGTGAGATCATGACCTGAGCCAAAGTCAGATGCTCAACTGACTGAGCCACCCAAGTGCCCCATATTATTAATTAAAAATGTAAGCTATTGAACTGGGTGTAATTTGCTACCATTTCTGTAAAAATTAGCTATATACATGTAATATAGTTATATTTGTTCTATATACATTATATAACATGTATATATACATATACACACATATGTTTCCATTATACATGTAACATATGCAGGATCAAGGAATGGTTGGATGCTTTCTAGTTCTCATTCTTGTAACATCCTGGAATAGCTGGGGTTTTAAAAAGACGTACTGAAAAATTGAAATGCTAACAGCTTTTTAAGTGTCATCTTTTTAGGGAGCTGAGTTTAGCCTTTGTGGTGCTTCAATGAAACAAACTATAATTTCAATTGTAGTACTAGTATTAGAGCAGTTTTTACTGTGCTCTTGCTATGTTCCAGGTACTTTTCCATGCACTTAAGAGGTATACTATAGATAGTGCACATATACATAGATCTTCACTATAACTCTATGACGTATGTGTTCATTTTTTCATTTTAAGATGAGGAGGGGCACCTGGGTGGCTCAGTCATTTAAGGGTCCAACTTCCGGTTCAGGTCCTAATCTCACAGCTCATGAGTTCAAGCCCTACGTTGGGCTCTGTGCTGACAGCTCAGAGCCTGGAGCCTATTTCAGATTCTGTGTTTCCTTCTCTCTCTGCTTCACCCCTGCTTGCTCTCTATCTCACAAAAATAAATAAATATTTTAAAAAATTGTTTTAAAGATGAAGAAACTGAGGCAGAGAGACTGGGTAACTTGCCTAACTCTCTCCCTCTCCAAAGTGAATTGCGGACTGTGACTGTGTTCTTCATTGATCAAGGAGGAGGGACAGCCTGTGCCATTTAAAAAAATATTTTTCAACCTTTATTTATTTTTGAGAGACAGAGATGGAGCATGAGCAGGGGAGGGGCACAGAATCTGAAGCAGGCTTCAGGCTCTGAGCTGTCAGCACAGAGCCCAATGTGGGGTTTGAACCCACAAACCAGGAGATCTGACCTGAGCTGAATGAAGTGGGACCCTTAACTGACTGAGCCACCCAGGCACCCTGCCAGCAACATTTTTATCATCACAGTTCTCCTCTGATTTCAGCAGGACCCCTGCCAGGATGAATTCCTGGGTCACTCTGAACAAAGCACGTGAAATGCCTGCCCCTGCCTATGTCAGACAGCTTTACTGAGTACTGAGAAGTGAACATATGCGAAATGTATTAACAGGTTTAGGAAAAATGGCAAACATTCTATTAATTCTAAAAATACTTAAGATAGACAAGGATTTTATCATCTCAATACAGGTAATATGGCCAATTACCTAGCTGGTAATTTCTATAAGAAAAGCCTGTTTCTTCTTTGTATCTAATGCATTTTAGGAAAGCTAGTGCTCTTTTTAAAGAAGTCTAAGAAACTTCCTAGTGAAGGAAAATTGCAGCAAAAATCCCCAGGCGAGGGCACTGAGGACAACAGCCAATACAGAGCAACTGAAGAAACAGACGGAGACGGCAAAGGAAAACCGGGATTGCGCCTATCGGCAAGCAGTAAGAAAAAAAATCTATCCAAGCCAAATTGTTTCATAGCCTTCCACTTCTAATAAGGACAGAGCTGGTTCAGACCGGGCATAATTCTGAAAATTATAATAATATATGCTAGTGCTGATACTGTGTCTTTTGTGGGAGATTATTAAAACATTTTACCCAAAGACAGCAAGTTGACAACCTCTTTATTCTCCAGAGCAAACCCCTTGCCCTGGGTATTGGAGGTTTTATCCAAGTTGGTACAAAAGCAGAGGGAGGCTACTGTCCTTTGTCTTTGGATTCAAACTCCCTCCCCTATAGAAAACAGGGCTTGTGAAATACACAGCATTGACACTTTGGGGGAAAAAAGCAAGAAAATGGTAGGCTCTATAGTGACAGGGCATTGTAACTGGATTGTGGAAGGGCTTTTCTCAGCAGCATCAGCTCAGAACTAAAAGCCAGGACACTACTTACGGCAGCAGGAAGTTTACAAAGCAGTAAACATCTTTCCTCTCTAGCGAGTCTCACTTATAAAGAGAATCGTGTTGAGCAAACGACAACATGGAACACCGTGGGAAGAGAAGAGAGTAGAGCAGAACAGGGACAGAAGTGATGAGCTGGGAGAGAAACAATCATTGATTTTATTTAGTTATATTTATGGATTTTGTTTTTGAGCGTTTAATATCAGACCATAGTCTTGGTCTGGCTCCTGTAGACTTCTAGATGCCAGTAAAGGGTGGAAAAGGGAGGAAACGCCTCCCTTCTTTGCATTAGAAAGAGAAATGTCAGCAAAAGGTATTGGTTTGTTTTCTTTGTTCTTTTTATCAGCAAAGCCAGTGTGCTGCTATTGTTTGCTGGCCTAACAAAAATGAAATCAAGGCTTTCACTGAACAGCCTTCTATTCTTTGGCCAAATGCTGAATCAACATCCCGGCTTCTGCAACAGCTTGCTTTAATGATCCTAGACAGTTTCTGTTCATGTCATGTACTGGGTCACAAAGAGGAAAGAGGGATAACAGAAAGCAGAATGGGACAGAGACCAAATGCATGCTTTGAAGGCTATTTGGCCTGGTATCAAAACAGTTCCTCAGAGAGGCAGAACTGGAATTATTTATTAGCTTCCTACTACATATGTTTTGTAGTTGTTTTGTGTAGTATGGTAAAAATTAATGTTTTGTAAAATCTCTATCCTTCTTGTTCAACAGAACACACTTAACTATTGTCAACAAATTCTACTGTGATCTTTATGACTTTTCTGGGAATTTTCATGTATTGATTCTTTTTCTTTCTTTCTTTTTGTTAATTCATTTCTAAAACTGTGTTAATACTATCTGAAAGACAGAATCAAGAGTTTATACAAACCGAGACAAGCAACCTCCAATCCAGAGGCTTGTTTAGGGTCGGGGGTTCACTCCGGCCCTTCCCTGGGCAGAACTGGAGATCATTTCTCACAGTCTAAATTGCTCAAGTGATCTCCCGGGCTATGAGTTCACACTGATGACTTGCAGTAATGCTTATGGCATTCTGAGCTAGAGGAAGTCAGACTTTCTTTTCAGCCACCACTCCTTACTGTCTGGTTTGTGGCCCTGGATTTGCCATCATCCAGGACCCCTGCAGGGGAAGAGATATTCCACACCACAGACACGAAGGGACAGCAGCAGGAATGATTAGTTGCCTTTTTCGACAAAAAACACTCTAATAATCTGACACTGTATAATCAAATGCCATCCAAGTCATTGCAGATTCTTACAATGTTCGTCACGGTGTTTCTGTAATAAATGTTGCCTGTGTAATGGACTATGTAGGAGGACTCTTCAACTCTGTTGATGGCTGAAGGCCTTTTGGCCATTTTTTTATGTACAAGTTCTCCTGAGTCAAGTTGGGGGAGTGATTAAACGGTGATGTAAAGGGGCTCCTGGTTGGTTCAGTCATTTAAGCATCCAACTCTTGATTTCAGTTCAGGTCATGATCTCAAGGTCCTGGTATCAAGCCCTCCCCACCCCACCCCCCAGTCGGGTTCTGAGTTGGGTGTGGAGCCTGCTTAAGATCCTCTCTCTCTCTGGCTCCCTCTGCCTCTCTCCCACTCACACTCTTTCTCTCAAAAAAAGAAAAAGTGAAGTCAAAAGAAAAGAAATACAGGTGGAGAAAGAGTAAAAAAAGAAAGGTCAATTATGTTTGTTTGAGGATAAAACCAGCTTTCCTTGGGTTGTTACTACTGTTAAGGGCTGTGATAATATATTCATCTGCTCACTTCTTAAAACAATGCGGGGGAGGGGGGGCTCAGTTGGTTGAGTGTCTGATTTTGGCTCAGGTCATGATCTTGCTCACCTGTTTGAGCCCCAAATCAGGCTCTGTGCTGACAGCTCAGAGCCTGAGGCCTGCTTCGGATTCTGTGTCTCCCTCTCTCTCTGTCCCTCCCCTGCTTACACTCTGTCTCTCTCTTTTTCTTTCTCAAAATAAATAAACGTTAAAAAATTAAAAAAAAAATTGGGACATTGTTCCTTGTATTGAACTAGTCTTTCTCTTTTTCCCAAGACACCTTTTGCCAAATTGAAGAACAGGCAAATGAGTTCAGGAGTAACTCTAAGGGAAACAAAGACGAGAACCAACAGCTTAATGTATGATACCACATAGACATGGACTCTGGATGCAAGTCAGCTGAAAACATAATAAATTAACTCAAATCCTAAGATACAGCCATTTTACTTTTTTAAAAAAGAAAAATATGAAAATATTCTCTTTCATCCACCAGCTTTGATCCTATGCAGTTTAATTTCAGTTGATTTTTGATTATTTTGCAGTTTCACTTCCCCCTTTTCATTTATTTGATTTCACTAGAAACGGACTATTTACTTTCTATTTCTGTTACTCCTAATTTAGGCTATCAAATGGGCTGGAACTGAGGGAGACTGCAAATGAGGGTAAGTTATATTTTCTGTTATTTAAAATTACAGACAATATTTTTGAGGAGTTTATTTACTATAGGTCAAATTTTAATACAAGATAACACAGTATTATAAATGATGTTGGTAAGAATAAGATGCAAATGTAGTTCTTTCATGTTTTTTTGAGAAAACACACCATAACAAAGTATTGAAGAGTTGTCCTTTGTTTAAAAAATCTCTAACATAAATTTTTAGTAGAATTGTAACCAGAAGTGACTTGGTAATGATCAATGAAAGAAGAAATCATGGCTACTAGAGCTCAGGTGTTAAATGAAGGTAGTCGGTTTAGAGCATGGATTTTGAAATCCAAGGGACCCGGTTGGAAAGCTTTATAGTTTTTAGTGGTAAGACTTTGGGAAAGCTAAATACCTTCTCTAAAGTCGTGGGTTCCTCACCTACTAAATGGGGATAATAATAGCATCTTCCTTAACAGGAGTGCAACACAAATTAAATCAGATGACGTATTAAAGTTCATAGCATATGAGCACCTAGGTGGCTTTGTTAGTTAAGTGTCTGACTTTGGCTCAGGTCATGATCCCATGGTCCGTGGGTTGGAGCCCCACATCAGGCTCTGTCCTGACAGCTGGCAGCCTGGAGCCTGCTTTGAATTCTGTGTCTCCCTCGTTCTCTCTGCTCCTCCCTCATTTGTGCTTTGTCTCTCTCTCTCTCTCTCTCAAAAATAAATAAACATATAAAAAAACAAATAAATAAACAAAGTTCATAAATAAATAAAGTCCATAGAACAGTACAGAGTAACTATTCAATAAATGATAGACATAAGATAGGACATATTTCTTTGAAAACTGGTCCAAACTTAACTTAAACTGGTCCAAACTTAAAATTGTGGATTATCTGGAATATCTTTTCCTTAGAATTTTGAGATAGTACAGAATCTTTAATAATAAATTAATGACTTTTTGAGGAGGAGGTGCTAAATAATGATTTACCACATTTTGCTTGTTTCAGACCTAAGGCACCATGGAGTCACCATCTATTTAAATTTCTCACTGTATTATTAATTGGGGACATTTTTGTAAAACCCAAGATTATTTATGTTTTAGAATGAATTTGGTTGTTGACAGACATTTAAATTGAGAAATATAAACTATTTTGTTTTAATATTTGTAAATCATCTTAAATTATTTAACATACATAAAGACATATCTATGGCAAACATACTTTTCTAATAGTTACATAGTTTTTCAAGTAATCAATATTTACACACAGACACTAAGGTTAATGAAATCCACATTAGAGAAAATATATGTCTTCTAAGATTATACAGAAAAACAGAATAATTACACTTAGTGATTCGGTGAACTTCTAAAGCATTCCTTAGTCTAAGCTATTCATGTGATTTTTGAAAGATTCTGTTATCAGAACATACATGCTGCAACTCAGCCTGTTTATAAGACTAGATGTTGGAAGTTCCTTGGTTTAGAAATGTTAATGACCCTCATGAAAAAATTTAACCTCTAAACTTCTAACTAGCTATTACTAGTAGTATACATTTTCTCTCTGGTGGAAATTCTCAGTGTTTATTATTTGGTAATTCTCCTAAAACCGTCTGGGACTCCCTTAGGCATCTTTTCTTCTACCTACTGATGGTAATAATAATCACCACACAATTTGTGTTCTGGCCATAGCAGAAAATCTTTAAGTTCTTAATGAGGACGGGGAAAGGACCAGAAGAAAATCTAAGTTGTCTACTTTATTTGTTCAAACTGTACCATTTCGTGTATTATTAAAAACAGTCATCAAATTACTCTTGGAAATTCCTAAGCTTTGGAACCAGGTGGATGTGGATATTAAAAAAATTTTTTTTAATGTTTAATTTTGAGAGAGAGAGAGAAAGGGAGAGAGAGTGCAAGCAGGGGAGGGCAGAAAGAGAGGGAGACACAGAATGTGAAGCAGGCTCCAAGCTGTCAGCTCAGAGCTGGATATGGGGCTTGACTTCACCAGTTGTGAGATCAAGAACTGAGCCAAAGTCTGATGCTTAACTGACTGAGCTATGCAGTGCCCCAGGAGGAGAGTGACTTAAATTCTAACTCTGGCATTTACTTAACTGGGGGACTTTGGGCAGTCCCATAAACCCTCTGAACCTTGGAGACTTTCTCATCTATACAGAACAGGTAACAACATGTTGTAACAGATCAGGGTGTGGGGTAAACTCTCAGTGCACAGTAATAACCCTCCCTTACAACTCTTCTTTGCTCTCTCATGTTTGTCTTCAACTTCCATTTTCAACATAGTAATATAAAGTCTCCTATTCCATGAATATGTATTTGCAGATTAATAAAACAAATCTCCGCAATTCAGAGATGGATTTAGGCTATTAGAGGTCTTCAATTCTACATCCATGAAATAAGTGAAGGGAACTCAATAAAATTATGATTTTTCCCATGTTTATTATTTTGATGCTTTTCATAAAACATTAAATCGCAAAGCCTTTTTAGTTTTTTTTCATCTTTGGGGTCTTTGCTTTGCTGGTGCCCTAAGGACTTGATTAAACTGCCTACTGTGTAATCTAGCACTGCCCCAAATATTGCATTATTTGTTTCTAGAATTGCAAAGAAAGAGAATAAAAGGTATATAAGGAAAAGAGGAAGTTAGCACTTGGGAAACATGAGTGGTGCTTACTAAATGCTCCATAAAAGTCTTCTTTTGCCCTTCTTTCTTGGTTCTTAACATTTAGACAGTATTAATTTATTTCCTATTATGAAATATAAGGACTTGGAACATTTAGACTATCTCCCTCTCCCTTATCCCATTTTTAAGTTTATGATTTTCATTCTTCTATTATGTGCATTTATAATATTAAACAATACTGGTCCATCATTATCAGATAGTGTGTCTTGACTCTTACTCCTTAAAACAACTGTAGTTGATACATTATATTTCCTTCCTTTCATTGATAAGGAAATTGAGGTTCAAAGGTTAAGTAGCTAATAAGTGGTAGAATTGGGACTTGAACAAGATAAAGGAAAGATAAGAAAAAATATTCTCCCCAAGTAAGTGAATACATCTGTCAGAAGATAATCACAAATGTAAGGAAACCATTGTTTCTTTGAGTCCAGTACGCTGCTTTCCACTCTCAAAGGTTTGTCTGAAAGACAGAACTGTAATAGACCCAATGTAACTACCATTTTTTGAATTTTGGTGGCTGCAATGACTAAGTACGTGAGTTACTTTTATATTGGTAATATTTTTTTGAAATTGCATTTGTTAGTAGGTACCTTGTCTTTTGCTTTACATTGATTTACTATGTATTTTTTTTGCAAAATATCCACAGTATAGATTTGAGAACCAGTAGCTAAGCTTGAAATACTACTTCTTAATATTAGTTTTATTTTGCTTTATGCTAAGTAACTGGCTGCCACCTGATTTACTGCTGCTCAGAAGCAAAAAAAAAAGATAGTCTTTTTTTGGGGGGGGAAATTAAGTTTTAATACAGATATAGCAGTCATAGCTTTATATGCACAAAGTCAGCAAGAATTTACCTGTGTAATTAAGTTTTATGTTCTTAGATGAACATAATATGAACAAATCATTATCTAATATTAACAGATAGACATCTTTTCCTTGTAGTTGTGATGAATTTTGATGGAATCAATGGGAAGTAGAAGCTTCTGTGTACCTAATTAACTTTAGAGGATATTTTCTCATTTTGATTTCCTTGTGAATGGGCCATTGGTATTCTGAGAACTTTATGATCAAATTTTGGCTCATTACTCAAATATTGTATGGATGAACACTGCATGCATCTAGGTCTTCTTGCATCCTTAACATTCATGTATGACTTTAGCAAGTCGACTCTGTGTTCTCTTGCAAGAAAGAAAAAAATTATGACACTTTTTGGCATGAACTATTTTATGATTTTTCATGGTAAGAGTAGGCAGATACAGTTGTCAAGAATGAACACTTAAACTTCCCCTGTCTTGTGAACTAAAAGTTTAAGTGTCTGTTTACCTTGTCTTGGTCAGACAGAGGAAACTCAAGCACAAGGATTATATAAACCAGTTGGAGACTCTGAGATTAACTATAGGGAGGAAATTAGCAGGTATCAGGTGCTTAGTAGGCAGGTGCTCTTACTAAGTAAGTTATTTTAACTCTCACTACTGTCTCTCAAGGTATCAATATCCCTAGTTTACAGATGAGGGAATTGGAGCTCAAAGAGGATCAGGAACTTGCATGTGATCTTTCGCCATCTTGTATTTCCCTGAAGGGCTGATGAGTAAAAATGTCTGAATGTAACAATTTCATAGCAAATTGGAAATCTTGTTTACTGCAAAATCCTTTATGGAAAAACATACATAAGCTTCTTGACTTTTCCTCTAATCTGGCAATACTTCAAGTGTTTGCATTAACTAGTAGGAACATTTGAATTAGAAAATCCTCAGCAACGTGTAGACTGCCAAAAAAAAAAGCAGTTGGGATTAATAAAAGAATACAGAAGTCCTTTTCCTTAGTAAATTAATCTTTTGACAATGGTTTCAAATTGTTAAACCACACATCAGGTATTTCATTTTCCCTCTTGATCCAACCCTGAAAATATGGTCGGTACTCTGTAATTTCTATAATTAAATGAAAGCATGTTTTTGGTAATATAAGTTCAAAATCCTTTAAATGTGAACATAATTATACTTTTAAAAGACATTTTCATTCATATTAATAATAAAATTAGAGTTCCTGGGATAGGATTAAGCAGGGGAAGCCAGGCTATGACTGATTGGTTGAATTGATGGATTGGTTGAATTGAATGACTGGTTGGTTTGAAGTATGCTCCATGCCCAGCTTAGAGCCCAACTCAGGGATTGACGTCAAGCCTGAGATCGAGACCTCTAAGCTGACATCAGGAGTCAGATGCTTAGTCAACTGAGCCATGCAGGCACCCCATGCTTTTTTTTAATTGTGAAAACTATGTATGTGTACATGCATATGCATATACATCAAGGACTCCTTGTGCTATCATCATTTGTCATGTTGGCAATATTTTTTCGTCTATACAATTATTAGAATAGCATAGAGGAACATAAACTATATGTGGTGAGATAAACCTTGAGAAAAACAAAAGACAACCACATAGAAAATTACAATGAAGTCTAGTAGAATATGATTCTGTGGGAGCTTCAAGCTTGTTAACTGAAAAGTATTCTCTGACTGTATGTTTGCACAAGACTTTCTAAGCGAGCACTATCCAAGAGAAATATAATAGGAGCCACCAGTAAAGTTTTACACTTTTTAGTAGCTACATTTGAAAAAAAGGAAACAAGGGAAATTAAATAATATATTTTATTTAACCAAATATATATCCAAAATATTCTTTCAACATGTAATCAATGTTAAAATTATTAATGCAACATTTTACTATTAAATCTGATGTGTGTTTTAGCTTTATTTCAAGTATTCAGGAGCTACAAGGGGTTAGTGGCTACTGTACTGGAAACAGTTCAGATCTTGCTGAATTTTGTAGAGTTCCTATGGATTTATTTTGGATCTGGACATCGAAATAATTAGCAAGGACAATTTACTATTTATTTTTTATTTTTTAAGTTTATTTTGAGGGGGGGATGGGGATGAGCAGAGAAAGAGGAAGAGAGAGAATCCCAGGCAGACTCTGCACTGATAGTGCAGAGCCTGACCCAAGGTTTGGAGTCACAAACTGTGAGATCATGACCTGAGCTGAAATCAAGAGTTAGACACTTAACCAACTGAGCCACCCAGGTGCCCCAGGGAAGGACGATTTAACAGCAATAGGGAGTTTAATAAGGTGTCTGACCGACTATCTTGTAGGTTCCCTAAAATCTAAAACCTCTCCTGTCTTGAAAACTAACTGATACCGCTGATGAAAACTACTGTTATTTAAAAAGCAGTGAAATATTGTCGGTATATATATATATCACACAGTTTAGAAGGGCATCTTCTGTGTTCCCCTTTCCTAACTAAATTTGGTTTGTGTGCACTATGAACATGTCAGGAAAGCTAACACAAATTTGAAGTAAAAAGACAAATCCAGAAAGAGAAGTCTGAGGGGCCTGCCTTGTATTTGTCACTCTTTTTAAAAAGTGTGTGTAGAGGGTACTGATTTAACAGAAGGGAAAGAAGGGACAAGTCCTCCTATCCTTCCTGACTCTTGTGTTTAGCTCTAGTGTTTTGAGAAGGACACTGACAAACTAACAAATCAAATTAAAAGCAACCAAGGCAATTGTGAAAAGGCTTGAAACCACATCCTGTAAGCAATAGCGGAAAGCATGAGGAATATGGTTTCTGAAGATGGGAAGCTGTGGCTGGGGTAGTCAGAGTGATAAGCAAAGGGCAGAGAGTGACATAGGTGATTAGCTGTATAGGAAAATACTTAAATGTTACACACAGGCAAAACAAACAAACAACAAACAAACCCAAAATGCTCACGAAAGAGAGGTCAAGTTGGCTGAACACAAATAAGACAGTTTCTAAAAATTAAGAAAAATGTCTTGGAAGGCAGGCGATTTTCCACTACTGCTGATGGGGGCATTTCAGTACACCTAAGTCTTCCTCCCAACTCTGAGAACCGATTTTATTTGTCCCAAATATTGAACAGAGAGGCAGTGTGGAGCTTATTACTATGTTACGGGCTTTGATGTTACAAGTCCTGTGACTATTTCTCTGCTTAGCCTTTAGGAGTTAGGTCACCTTGGGCAAGTCTCTTAGACTCTCTGGGTTTGCTTCCTCTATAAAATAAAAATAATACACTCCATACTGACTTCTGTAATTATTGTAAGGCTTTGCAACCTATAAAATGCCACATAAAGACAAGTTTCTGTTTCCATGGGATAAGACAAGAAGGCTCCTTAACTAGGCCCTCCAGTTTCTTTTTTCTTCAACCCTTCTATACTCTGTTTAGGGTTCCGTCCACACTGAGCTATTCCTGGCCCCACCCCTTAGATGCACCTTATCTTACTGCTGCAGTACAGGAAAGACTACTCTAAGCTTAAAAGCAGTCTTTTTCTGCCTCAAGGTAGGGCAAAGGGTCAATAGAATCAAGAAGCAAAACCTGTAAAAACCACTCTCTACATTTTTCATCCTGCAATCACCGTCTCTAAAAACAAGTGAACCGCTGAAAGGGACTCTGAGAAATCAATTTCAGCATTGCTCTGCAGAATATTAAACCCCTTATCAGACACCTTTAACCCTTATAAAACAACGTATCCATGCAAGTCACCCCCATCCATCTTTTGAAGTTTGCAGCAGTACAATTTGTTTTTAAACTGTGGTCTTTAGAGTTCAGGTCTGGGAAGGAAGGCTGAAGTTCCTTTAACTTTTGCTCACAGGTAAATGCATAATATCGGCTCTAACCTGACGCCCCTCCTCCAGCTCCTCTGTGTATGTTCAAGGAGAGGCTATTGAGAGCACAGACCATGAAGTCAGACCTAGGGTTCAAACACCAAGTCCTTTACTGTGGGAAGGGACCTTAATTTATCTGCAAAAGGAGGATAATTCCTACTTCAGAGTTCAGGGTTAACTAATGCAAACAAAACGCTTGACACGTGATCAGCCGACACTAAAAGGAGCTATCAGTATTATCTTCTGGGCCCTACCATCGACGAAAAGCCGTAGGCATCGCCTAAGCTTCAGTCTTGGCGACCTCCCAGGCTAGCAAAAATTTAAGCCCTCAACCGTCGTTCTGCACTTGATCTTAGCCCAAAGGCCGAGAAGCCATGAATTGTCGTTCTGGAAGTCTTAATAGTGGTGAACCTGCTGGCTCCCAATCCAGCCAAACCGGTTAGTAGGCTGACGCTTCGGATTGCCTCGCGGATATTCCACCGCACTTGAAGTCCAGCACTAAACTGCCGAAAGGCTTTAAAACAGGACTTCTGGGGCTTAACTGTAAATTTCCGGGGCGCACCACAACAGCCAGCCCGACTGGAGCCACATGCCGAGGGGCGTGTCCTTAGAATAAATAACACGCCGGAGGGGCGTGGCTGTACCCGCGAGGGCGCGCGCGCTCCAGGGCGAGTCCTTCCCGGCACGCACCAAGGGGCGGATCCCCCTCACGCGCTGCGTGGACTCTGGATCCTAGAGCTGGCCTCTTCAACTCTGCGCATGTGTAACTTCTTGGGGGTGGGCGGGTCGGTAGAACGCGGAATTTCTGGGAAAGGGGGCGAATGGGATGGGGAGAGCCGAGAAATGCCTGCGGGAGGGCGGGACAGAAGGCGGAAGAGTTGAAATCAGCTGACCGGGTCTCGTGACACCCTGGGCGGCGGCGACGCAGGCGTATTAGTGCACGGTTGCTGAAAGCCTGAGCGAATATGGCGGCCTCCAGACTGAGCCTCTGAGAGGCAGAGGGAGGAGGCGGAGGGGGCGGGGAGGCCGCGCCGCCGCGGCACCAGGAACCCGCGGCAGCGGAGCTACAGGGCCCGGACCGGGGAAAGGGGAAGTGGTGAGGAGGAGGAGGCCGGAGTGCATCTCATCTTACTCCGGACGCGAAGCCGGCGGCGGGAGGAGCTCGGGCTGGAGCCTCTCCAGCCTTTCGCGAAGGTAAACCGCTCCGGGCACCGGTCTTTGGGGGCTCTCTCTTACCCCCTCCTCATGCCATGGATACTTGGGGGGCCTAAGGACAGGAAAAAAGAAGGGTAGTGTCTTGGCCGCCGCAGCGCCCAGCTGCTAAGGAAAGCAGATAACCCTCCCCCAAGGCTGCTGGTCTGGTTCTTCCCGTCGGATCCCCCAGGTCCCAGTGACAGTCTCCCAGGGTGCTGCCTTGTTCAACCCCACCCCTCTTTTTTGGCTTGCTTTTTTGTTTTCTACCTACCTTGGGCCCCAGATCCCCTCTGTACCTCCTTACCCCCACACACCCCTGACTCCCCTCTGGGCTCCGCCCTCGGGATTCCCTTCCAGGCTTCTCGTCTGAACACGCTGTCTGTTGGATGCCGGCAACTCTCGTTTCCTTGGGTCGGCGACCCCCCTTCCCCTCACGTCCGGTGTAGACTTCTGGACTTTCTTTGCTTAGCTATGTTTCGTTTTCTTAGGAGATGGGGAGCACCCGCCTCTTTTTCCCCCCCAGTTTCTCCTTTTTCCAAAATCAAGTTTATCCTCGAAGGTTTTTCCTTTCCTGCAGGGGAGCTCATTTTCTGTGTGGCCTTTTCCTTCCCTGCTGTGGTTTTGCCTCTGAATATGGCCTTTGGATTGGGTGAAGTAGGACTGAAACGCTTAGTGAAGTAGCGGTTAAATGCAGATTTGACTCAGTACTCTGAAGAAGAGTGTCTTCCCTTGAACTGTTTTATTGTAGGGAGTTCAGTTAACCGCTCTTGTCTTGAGATTGTTTTATCAGTTGATGTCTTGAGATTGAATCCTTATCAGTTGTTGGGGGGGCCATTAAAAAAAATCTCCCCCCGATGTGGCCATGGTTTCCCAAAGTAATGATTGCTCTCTTCCCTTCTCTGCTTTCCCTTTTACCCTACGGCGATTGCCCTCAAAAAGGAGATCCTCTCTGCCGGATGTTTTTACGTCTATTAAGGGCTTTACACTGTAGGGTTATTTTGAGCCTCTTGGAGTGTAATGTCTTCGGGGGGAAAAATTCAGAATATTTCTTCAGGATTTACCCCAGTGGTTGTCTTCCTCCATTTTCTTCTATACTTTATAGGGGTGATAGATTTCTAGGTTTGAAAATATTGTCTGCAGAGGTTGAGGAAATTACAGTGGTTAGGTTTTGTGGAATATTATCAGTACTTTCTGAGTCTATGAGCATGTGAAATAGGACTTGCCCCCCCCCCCAATTTTTTTTTTTTTAGAAAACTGTCAGAAACTCCGTATCTGAAAAGGACTTGATTCATGTTTCTTTGGTTTCTGGAAAGTGCTTTATTGTTTAATTCAATTTAGTATATAACCTAAAACTTTGTTAACATTTTAAATGTAATATGAAAGTGTTTAACCAGCTGTATCTTAAAGTTAGCATTTGCTATTAATATCACAATGGGACATAAGTCCTGTTTAGAAAATGTTACACTGTATTGCTAGCTTGAAAACAGGAAATAGAACATATTTAGGGAGGAAAAGAGGAGTCAGAGAGTTAAGAGATAGGAATGTCAAGAACCTTAAGTCTATAGTCCAGTTCATGGAAAATACCAGCTTTTCTATTCCACTGGGAGGCAATGGATATTCCTCTTTTTCTAAAGTGGCAGTAGTAAATAGTCTATAAAATATATGAACACTGTCAGTGTGGAAGTTATGGAATCATGGAAAGCAGGAGTTATTTGTAAGTATTTAATTTTATCCACAAATAATCTGGTTGCTAAGTTGAATGTAACAATGCTGGCTTTATTAAATTTGTAAAAAGGTTGATAGTGGAATCTGGTTCTCAATAGATACTAAATTACAGTTGGAAAAAAAAACCTGTTTTAACTAATTTGGCTCAGTTCCTTAACCAGTTCTGTTTACACAGGTGATTTTGCGTTTTCCATTGTACTTTTCCCCTGCTTCTCTGATTGAGGTACTTCAAATGAGTAAATTAGCCTGTGTAGATAAACTACAACAAAAATTGGTTGCTAGTAGTTTTAGGTCTAAATGTTGACCTCAATGTCTAACAGTGGTTAAAGGGGAGTTATTTTGAAAGAAAATCTTTAAGGCAGTGTTTTTCAACTTCATTAAATGTAATAAAGACCCACTTTTTATTCCAAATAATTTTTAACACCTGTTTTGTTGTCATGAGCTAGTTTTTAAGTAACATAAGCACCTCTAGCTTTGGTCCTGGAATGAAAAGAAGCTTTTTTCTCATTGCACCAAGAATGAGACACTTTAAATTCATGACATTTTTTTTTTGGAAACCTGTTAAAAAACTGAGGTCACAGAACAAACTACGAGCCCAGAATTTGAGAGAGTAGACCTGCATTCAGATTCACTTTCATTGGACACAACTGGGTATTGGCAAGAAAAGTTGAGCTAGAATAGCTGACAAATTGATGAGGGCTGAGTGTTCGTTCTTCCACGCTCTTTCTCCACACTCACTGGGCATTCCTAGAAAAGACGGAAATGGTGCTGACTTAGAGGAGGGGCATAGCATCAGAGTTTTCCGAAGGGGCACAAAACTCTGATTCTTTCTCTTTGCCTCTTTTATGGGACAAAAACCTTAATCTGTGGAGGGAAGGATATGTCTGCTGGCCCTGTTGGTGAGCATTCATTGAGTTGGGGGAACACCAGAAGAGGTGAAAGAATCTTCTCAGGGAGGGGGCACTGAGCTTAAAATTGCAGCCAAGATGAACAAGATCATACCCCTGAGGTCCAGAGATCTAGTGTATGCCTAAGGTTGAACTGTAATCGAACCATGAAGACTATCTCCAACCCCCTGGCACCATAAGAAGTTTGGAATAACAAGTAAATGCAGAGTATTACTAGGCAAGGAACTAAATTATGCAGAGGCACAGAACAAAGGATCCAATAGACATTGCTATAGTAAACCATCCCCCACCATAGGCACCAACTCTTCTGCACGTATTTGAAGCCTGTGGTACACTGAAAACGACCATAGCAACAGCAAATCATAAATCCAGCCTACCTCCTAAACAGATCACAGACCCTGCACTAAAGACCTAGTGAAGACAAGTCCATTTTCAGTTACAAAATTTATTTACCTCCAGCTTTCAACCAAAAATTAGGAGGCATACTAAATGGCCAAAAAAAAAAAAAGTCTCAAGAGAAAGCGAAGATCAGAAGTACACTCAGATTAACATAGGTGCAATTAAATGATAGGCAGTTTAAAATGACTATAATATGTTAAATGTTGAACAGAAGAATGGACCATGTGCAAAATGTGATAGGTAGTTTTCAGCTGATAGAAACTATAAGAAAGAAAAGAACTAATAGAGGTATGAATACACAATAAAGAAATGAAGAATGCTTTGGGGCTTATCAGAATTGACATAGCAAAGGAAGGAATCTGTAAACTTACAGATGATAGAAGAAATTATCCCACTGAAACACAAAGTTAAAAAAGCCCCAAACACACAAGAGCTTGGGCATAGTATAAGACATTTTAATATATAATGATTGGAATCACAGAAGAAGAAAGAACAGAGCTGAAGAAATACTGAAATGTTTCAGGAAATAATAGAAAAATTTCCAAAATTAATGTCAGACATCAAATCACAGATCCAGAATCTTAAAGAACAAGCAAGAAAAATACCCTTACCCCCCCAAAACTCAAAATACACTTTGACATATTTAAACTGATGTAAATAAAGGAGAAAGAAAACATTGAAGGTAGCCAAAGAAAAGTAAAACCTAAACAGAGGAGCAAAGAGTTAAGCAGAGAAACCATGCAATCAAGAAGACACTTGAGTGATAACTTCAAAGTACTTAAAGAAAAACAGCAAAAATAATTTTCAAAAATGAAAACAAAATATAGACACACTGAAACAAAAGCCAAGAGGACTCAAAGTATAATTTTCCATTTACATGATAAGGGCATTGCTAGAAAATTATATGCATATTAAACTCACAAAATGTACTTTGTGATTTATATTTAATACAGAATTAAAATTAGCATTAGTTTTAAGTAGGCGTTTATGGATGTGAATGCCCACTTGGTTATTTGAAAGTCAATTGAGGGTAGTTCTTCAACATGTGAGACTGTCTTGTACACTGAGGAGTATCTAGCCCCTTCCACTGAATCATAGTACAGTAGTTCCCCCATCCCCCTTTATTCACTTTTTGGTTCAGTTACTTGAGGTCAATAGCAGTCAAGAATCAGATGATCCTCCTGATGTCACGTTAATGGTAGCCTAATGCTATGTCCTAGTGCCTGTTTCATTCCCGTCGTGTAATCTCCTCACATAGGCATTTTATCTCAAATCGGGGAGGCTGGTAATACAATAAGGTATTTTAGGGACCACCTTCCCATAACTTGTAGCATATTGTTAATAATTGTTTGGTCTTATTAGTAGTTATTGTTAGTCTGTTACTATGCCTAACTTATAAATTAAACTTTTTATAGGTATGTATGTATAAAGACATAGTCTGTATAGGTTTTGATACTGTGTGGTTTCGGGCATCTACTAGGGGTCTTGGAACACATTTCCTGTGGTTAAGGGACAGGGGGGACTGCTGTAGTGTTTCTAATCATAGTGTCTTGTGGGGCAGCATCCTGTCCCAACCATTACTTTAAAATTGTAGTCTGTAGTTTTCAACACACTTTTCTGCTTCAGCAGTTTTCACATGCTCAGCACATGCCAATCAGTAGCATCTCTTGTAGTATGGAATGATTCGTAATTGTGGGAACTCCTTTGACAGTCAGTGATTTAGGGGTATTTTTGTAGTAAGTAACTTAAGCCAACGTGGTCGTGATCATCTTTGCTAACTTAGACACAGTTACATTAGCAAAGTACATTTAAGTGTAGTTCACTAAGATGTTTATCAATAAAGATAAAGGTAATATGCCAGTAGTTCTTTTTACATGCTTCTTTCAACAGCCTGCATATTTGAGTTTTACTTGTGCTTTTATGGACTGCTTATCAAGAACAGTGATCTCTAAAATAACAAAGTTAATTCAGTGGGATTTTATAGTTGCAGCATTCTAAGTTGCCCTTAGAAGTAGACCACACTGGGGTGCCTGGGTGGCTCAGGTCATGATACCATGGTTCGTGAGTTTGAGCCCTGCATAGGGCTCTATGCTGACAGCTCAGAGTCTGGAGCCTTTCTGTGTCTCTCTCTGTGTCTGCCCCTCCCCAATTCATGGTCTAATTACTCTCTCTCAAATATAAATATAAAACTTTTTTAAATATAAAAAAATTTAAAAAAGTAGACCACACTGCCTAAGCAGTGTTCACTCATTTAACACATGGCCGTTGGTAATATCTCTGTGCAGTTGATGAGTAAAAGTGTGATCTTTTTTTAAAGTTTATTTATTTTGAGAGAGAGAGAGAGAGAGAGAGAATGAGCCTGTGTGTGTACCAGCAGGGGAGGAGATAGAGAAGGAGAGAATCCTAAGTAGGCTCTACACTGTCAGCACAGAGCCTGATGCGAAACTCGAAATCACAGACTGTGAGATTGTGACCTGAGCTGAAATCAAGAGTCGACTCCTTAACCAACTGAGCCACCCAGGTGCCCCAAAATTTGATATTTTGATAATTTGATCAAAAATAAAATCCCAAAGCAATCTGAAATAATTACTTAAAAGTTTTGATTTTGTCAAGAATAGTTGCCAGAACATAATGGAAGGATTGATAAGGTTATGAATGTAGGAGATTTCCCCTAATATTTCATAAATTCTGTACTAAGTATAATAAGATTTAAACTCTTATACATGGATTTTGGACATGTATTCCTTAGTCATCTAGTGCTAGGCGTTTTTTCTCTCCGTCAAACTTCTAGTTAAGATGCAGAATGTATTTTGGATGTTTATCAAATCTTAAGAGTAGTTAAAGCCATTCCCTCGCCCCCAGCCTTAGATATGCTGGGTTTAATTTTAAAAGTGGAATTTTCCCTTTTTTTTTTTTTTTTTAAGTTAACTGATATATTTGGGAGTATGCTGTAAAATGTGAAGAACTATGGGAGAGTTAGGAACATTAGGGAAATTTCAGAAAGAGCTAAAGGAGAACCTTAACGTTGTTGCTATTTTGTGTTGGGTAAAAGGGAAATTGCAGCAGCCTTAACTCCTATTCTTCTTTTTATTTTTAAGTTTGTTTATTTTGTGAGAGAGGGAAAGCAGGGGCAGGGAAGGGGCAGAGAGAATTCCAAACAGGCTCTCTGCTGTCAGTGCAGAGCCCAGTGCAGGGCACAATCTCGCCAACTGAGAGATCATGACCTGAACCTACATCAAGAGTCAGGTGCCCCAACTCCTTGTCTTTTAATAGTGTATTTGCATATTAGGATGCTTACTGAAAAACTTCTTCTAAGATGTATTTGTAATATGCTTGGGAAATTAATCCCCTATTATGCATTACTTAGGGATAGAGAAAACAGCAACAAGTTAAACATGGCAATTGAAAGTTTATTTTACCCATTAGCATCTATTTAGTTTAATAGAGCAAGATTATTAAGTACCTGTTTGTGAGCTGAAGAAGAGCTGACTGAACTAGTATGTTTTGTTCTTGCAAAAGTCAGGTTAGCTCCAAAGATAAAATAGAAATTATGTCTAAAAATTTTCATGAATGTGCACAAACTAAAAATATGTAAATGGTCAGTGACATTGATTTCATGGTATTGCTTAGGTGAGCATGTTTGAGTTTTTTAGGTGAATATTTTCAGGGCATTTTTAAGTTTTGGAAAGGAGAGTCATAATCGTGTCTTTCTTGGAAAAAATCTCTGTTACAACAGATAGAGGTCTGTTTTGTGAAAAGAAAGAATTATTCCCTCGGATGAAATCAGCATACATGTGATTAAAATATAAAGACACAGGATTTTTTTTCAATATTTGACTTAAATTGAATAGAAAAGGCCAACAAAATTAACTGCTGTGATATTTATGCCTGCCCTTCCCCTGATTAGCATGATATTAAAAGTGTTTCTTTAGATTTAGGTTTGCTTTTGAGTTTCCCTTGCCCTTTTTTTTCATGAGTATATACCTGGTTTCTAATTGGAAAGGAATGGATTTTTAAAAAAATGGGTAGGTGGATCGTAGATTATTTTGGAAGTATTTAAAAGCTCATTTTGATATGGCAGACAGTGAAAAGGTTTCAGTTTTGTAACTTTTGGGCAATTATTTGGAGATCTTTTTGTCAGCTGAAATGTGATAATACCACTGGCTTTCCTTGCCCACCACATTTATCTCGAGTTAGTGGGTTCTTCAAGTTAAGAGGCTAGGGTAGGATGTATTGAAACTTTATTTTGTCATCTATTTTATAGCTGTTTAATAAAGGTCCTTGTACAGTAGGTATTATATAAGTTACATTTACTGATTTGTTGTTTATTTATAAGGAAATGCTTTTACCTATACTTGTGTTCTATATTAAAATATGAGGCTGAAAATTAAGAAAGATTAAAGCTCATACACAGTACATTCTAAGACAGTCTAGTTGTAGCTTTTTAATCTGGGTAAAAATTAATGTTCTGTTAATAACTATATTTTGTGCTTGCTTTGTCAGCACACTTACTAAAATTGGAATATTAACTATATTTTTACCTTTTATTTGACACCGAACCAGCCACTCAGATTTTGAATTCAGTTACAAATTAAAGTAGGCCTTTAAGAAGCTAGTATTAAGGGGATTCTCTCTTTGGTTATTACTTAAGCTTAGCCTTTGCCTTAGCAGTGGTTCTCCTCCCCCCTGCATTTTTAATAGGATAGAGCTGGATGAGGAAATATTAAGTTGATAAATTAGCTCCTGTCTTGTGACTGTATACCATATTTTCCAGTGTCGTGTTACAATGTAGCAGAAAAACGACATTTCTCCTACAGGAGAATTTGGTCAGAAAATAAAGGTAAATGCAGTTTTCCCCCCAAATAAGTTTTTCATCTACAGCCAAGTTGAAAGAACTTTACATTATATATTCATATACTCATGTCCAAGATTTTCACATTAACACTTACTGTACTTTTTCATATTTCTCTCCATCTTATTTTTTTAATGCATTTCAAGCAAACTCATGTTTTTAATTCATTACTTGAAAGCGGAGTTGATTTTTCATTCTACAGACTCAAAGTGGAAAAATTAGTATCTTATCAGCTCTCTCCCAAGTTGGAATTGCGTAAGAATTACTCTCAGTTGGTCATGCAAAATGTGTTCTAAAGAAAGGTAGTCTTTTTAAAGCCATTTCCTTAATTTATTCACTAGTGTATCACCAAAGAATCCCCAACTTAATGATAATGTGACCTAAAATTTTTCAACTTTATGATGGTGTGAAAGTGGTGTGCATTCAGTTGGAACTGTACTTTGAATTTTGGTAGTTTTTTCAGGCTAGCACTGTGTGGACCATACTCACGATGCTGGGCAGCGGCAGCGAGCCACAGCTCCCAGCCAGTGACACAGTCACCAGGGTGAACAACTAATACACTTAAAACCATTCTGTTCTTCACCTTCAGTATGGTATTCAGTAAACTACATGAGATAGTCAATACAGTAGTATAAAATAGGCTTTGTATTAGATGATTTTGCCCAACTGTAGACTAACACGAGTATTCTGAGTACATGGAAGGTAGGCTGGGTAAGCTATGATGTTCGGTAAGTTAGGTGTATTAAACACATTTTCAGCAGATTATGGGTTTATCAGGACGTAACCCCGTAGACGGTCGAGGCAGATCTGTTTTTTTCTGAGTATATTCATTCATGTCTGGCTAAATAAGGGCTCTGTTTTTACTGAAGACTTGCACATACACTTAATTTTGCTATGTGTGCAAATTCTTTTGCTTTTAGCATGGCTGTAATCTGTCTGCTTGGGTGCCTGTGGTATGCAGGCAGTTCAACCTGCTCTTTGTTCTTAGTATCAGTTTGATGTAGGCGCCTGCTCAGTGTGGACTCTCAGATCCTGTGGTTTTGTGTCAAAATTGTATCCTAGGAAAGCTCTTTCTCATTTTATTCATAAGTGATCTTATTAAATGGATTGCCAGTTTTACTGCCAGTAATAAATTCGAGAATGTTAAGAACATTAAATGTTGTTGGAAAGCATGAAGCAAAGGAACTCTTTGAATAGGATGAATCTAGCCAAAATGCCTATGTTGCCTGAATTTGACTTTTTAACCCCTAGAAGAACACTTTTCAAAATAACAAACTTCAAAGTTGCAAAAAAGCTCTGTTGGTGGTATAATATTTAGATTTGGAATGAAAACAGGTGAAGCCACCTTGCAAAAATTGGAGATGCTTCCAATGTGATTAAATAACAAAGGAAATGGAAGCTTGTGTTTTCTCCTCAAAGGATAGGTCTTTGAGAATTAAAGAGGGACACTATTGCCCGAATGACATGAAATTTTAGTAGTAATTAGTTTGGATGGATATAGTCTTGCTGGCTGGGTGGCAAGAGCTGATGATGCATCTGCTACCCAGATCTCCTCTAACAATTTTGACCTGTTCTTAGTTGGGTACTTCATTGCTATTTGGAGAATGTGCCTATAAGCGACTGTTACTATTATTACTTGATTGATGCTTGAGGGGCTTGATACTAGAAATGTTGCGGATTTTTGGGAGCCTGGGTGATTCAAGTCAGTTAAGTGCCTGGCTTCCGCTCAGGTCATGATCTCACCTTTTGTGAGTTCAAGCCTGCATCTGGGTCTCTTCTCAGCAGAGTCCACTTCGGATCTTCTGTTGCCCTCTCTCTGCCTCCCCCATGCATGCTGTCTCTCAAAAATAAATTTTAAAAATGTAGATTTTTCATCACTATTAATGGGAATTATGGTTGCTTATGAATTTTTGCCTATGAGCAACAATTTTAGAACCACTTTTAGAAGTTATCAAAGAAATACATAAATATTAGTTGAGAAATAGGTAAATATTAAATGGAGCATAAGTTATTTTTAGGGAGGGAAGTGCTTTTTTCCAGTGTTTCTCAAACTATAGTTAACTTGTAAGTATCAAACATAAATTTATTTTTTTAAGGTTTTATTCATTTTGTGAGCTGGTGGGGGGAGGGCAAGGGAGAGGCAGAGAGAGGAGAGAGAATCCCAAGCACGCTCTGTACTGTCAGTAGGGAGCCTGATGCAGGACTCCAACCCATGAACCTGTGAGACCATGACCTGAGCCAAAATCAAGAGTTGGTTAAGCGTCGGACTTCGGCTCAGGTCATGATTTCATGGTTTGTGAGTTGGAGCCCCACATCAGGCTCTCTTCTGTCAGCATAGAGCCCGCTTCAGGTCCTCTGTCTCCCTCTCTTTCTCTCTGCCCTTATCCCACGCACACTCCATCTCTCTCTCAAAATAAATATTTAAAAAATAATATTATGTTGGTTTCATATAAAATATTTCTATTAAGTGAATTCCAAATGCCTAAATAGGGGATATTTATAATGTAGTAAGTAACATTGACTTGCAAAATGGTAGTATTTTGTAGGAATAAAGTTGAAATAAAGAAAAGCTAAATGTTAGGTTATAGTTGACTTACATAATTTTTTAAAATATCATCTATCATGGGGTGCCTGTGTGTCTCAGTTTGTTAAGCATTGACTTTGGCTCAGGGCATGATCTCTTAGTTGGTGGGTTTGAGTCCCCTGCCCCAGCTGGGGTCTGTACTGATAGCTCAGAGCCTGGAGCCTGCTTCAGATTCTGTCGCCCTCTCTCTCTGCCCCTCCTCTGCTCAAACTCTGTTTCTCAAAAATAAATTTTAAAAAAACGTAAAAAAAATTTTCATCTGTCATGATTATCTTGATCTGTCAACATTTTTTCTTTTTAAAAACACTTTTAAGTAAGATAAATTGGAGGAAGAATAAAATAACAATGGATAATAAAATGATACCCTCATATTCCATCCAGCTTATTAAGAGATGATATATTGCTATAGCTTTTCTTTTCTTTCTTTTTTTTTTTTTTTAATGAGAAAGAGAGCGTGTGCGCACATGTGCAAATGGAGGAGGGGCAGAAGGAGAGAGAGAAATCTTAACCAGGTTCAGTGCTGAGCCCCACACGGGGCCCAGTCCCATCACCCTGGGATGAGGACCTGAGCAGAAGTCTACAGTCAGAGGCTCAACTGACTGAGCCACCCAGGTGCCCCTGTTGCTGTACTTAATTTTGAATGGGCAGGTGAAAACAGAATACTGATTAAGACAAAACACTGTACTTTTGAATGTACAAATCCCAATTGATATTTGTTGGTAATGTACATTAAATAGTACATGGATTGAAATTAATAGAGAAAAGACTTAGGATTAAGTAATTTAATAATTGTAACCTTCCCCCAAAACACCTTAAGAGGTACAGGGCTCTGTAATCCTGAAAGTGAAAGAAATAATCATAGAAAGATATGAAATATTTCATACTTAGGGTAGGATATTTAAAGTACAGTAATAACTTATGATTGCAGTTAATATTTTTGAGTGCTTATTCCGAGCCAAGCATCACATTCTCCCCTTTATTTGAAGTATCTCATTTAGTCCACACCAAAACCCTTTGCTACAGATGCTTTTCTCTACCTTTCATAGATGAACTGTGATTCAAGAAGTTAGGAAACTTTTTTCAAAGTTATGCAGCCTGTAAATAAATGGCAGTTATTACTTATCTGTCTTCAGCCATAAGTAGTATTTTAAAAATTCACCACCCTTACTTACCTTGTTGATAGATTATTAAAACTAGTGTGTATACAGGGGTTGCTCAGTTGGTTTAACCTCCAGCTTTGGCTCAGGTCATGATCTAGCAGTTTGTGGGCTCAAGCCCCACATTGAGCTCTGTGCTGACAGCTGAGAGCCTGGAGCCTGCTTCCGGTTCTGTGTCTCCTTCTCTTTTTGCCCCTCCCCTGCTTGCGCGTGCACTTGCTCGCTCTCTCTCTCTCTCGAAAAAAAAAAAAAAACATTAAAAAACAATTAGTGTGCATACTAATGTAGTTGCTTGTGCTAGCCATTAGTTGATTGTGGTCTGGTATCTGTGCTACTGGGAAGTATTTCAAGTTTGTGTTGCCAGATTAAATCATCACTTGAACACTGTACTTGGAAGACCCCTAGACTGCACTCACTCATTTTCTAGTGGTTCTCTTGAAAGTGTTTCAAGCCTCACTTTGAACAATATGCATTACAGAATATTCTTATCCTGTTTTTTCTGCATTTTTCTGCTATTTGTGTATTGCCCTTGTCTACTAATGAGTTATCTGTGTGTCTAGAAGTATCCTCATAGTCTGAAAGACTGTTTCCAGACCAATTGCCTTCATTAGATGAAATGACTGCATCACAAAGTGGTTGAGGCTTTATGGAGAATATAAAATAGATTTACTTGAAAATTTGGAGATTAATGTTACGTTGTTGGGAAGTAGCTCCTAGCCTCAGATCTCATTAATCTGGCTATTTTAAAAGTTCAGTGTTAGTTAAAAGAATATTTTTGAGTTCCTTAAAGACTATCCTGGGATCATATATTGGTAGCATATTTCTATCATCTTATGTTTGTCTTGAACCCTTTGTTTAAAAAGTTTTTTTTTTAAACTTGTCTATAGACAGAAGTCTTTTGAAAGTTTATTTTTAGATGGTAGAGTATTTCAGCCTTGGGTCCTTCCTTTTTCTTTTATTTTGTCCTGTCTTGAGTATGGCAGTTTGTTTCATTGTTTGAAATTGTGTGGAGATAATAATTGGAACTCATTCTAAATTAATCCTGGAATGTGCTGTCGTATGATAAATCTGTAATTACATGGTCAGAATGAATTTATTTTGATTTCCTAAACTTGAGGGAAGGTATGTTTAGGTTAAATACATGGAATGTAGAGTTAAACAGCTTTAGTCCAAAATCTGGCCTAACTACTTACTTACCAGCTGTGTGACCTTTGAGAATTGATATAAATTCTCTAACTCGGTTTTCTTGTCAGGGAAATGGGGATCATCATACCTGTACCATGGTAGGACAAAGTGAGGTAGGTAAAGGCATGGGGCTGGCTCACTAAAGCATAAGGAATATACAATAAACCAGGTTTTTCATAATTTCAGGACTTGTCCTAAATCTGTCTGTTAGGGTCACGATGCCTCCCCAATTTCAATATAATCTGTACTGAGGGGTCAAAAAAGCATTATCCCGATTTTCATTATGAGGCTCTGCAGATGCTAGTAATGAATAGCATTGAATTATTCCATTATTTTTTGGGTTGACTTGGCTACTTAGGTGAGTGTCTCTTCCCTCTCTTATGTCTCAGATATATATATATATGTATATATGCATGCCTATATATAACATGGCTAAAAAGAAGCTTTTCAGAGAGGGGTAATTTTCTTTTACAAAGAGCACTTCCATTTTACTAGCCTTTTTTTAGTGGTGGTTATTCAGGATTAAAGCAGTTCTCACTTGTTGCTTCCTAAAATATTAGACATAATTGTCAGGTGTGCTGATTTTGGCCATAGGAACTTTTCTTGATATCCAGAGAGTTGAGGTACTTTTTAAATCTTACATTATATTTTTCCGTTGGCAAGGTTATCTGCATCAGTATTTTCTTCTGTCAGGTCAGGTGATAAATAGTTTAAAATTTTCTTAAATTTTATTTTATTTTGGTAAGAACACTTAACATGAGATCTGTCCTCTGAACAGATTTCTAGGTGTGTGGTACAATATTGTTAACTATAGGCACCATGCTGTACAGCAGATCTCTAGAATTTAATAATCTTGCATAACTAAAACTTTATACCCATTGATTAGCACCTCCCCATTTCTCCCACACCCCAGTTCCTGGCTGTTGGTAAGAATTTGACTATTTTAGATAACTCCTATAATACTACGTGGTGTCATGCAGTATTTGTCCTGCTGTTACTGACTGACTTCACTTAACATAATGTCCTCCGAATTCACTCATGTCACATATTGCAGGATTTCTTTCTTTTCCAAGGCTGAATAATATCCCATTGTATGTGTATGCCACATTTTCTTTATCCATTTCTTTATCCATTGATGGATTTGAGGTTGTTTCCACATCTTGGCTTTTACAGGTAATGTTGCAATGCACATGGGAATGTTGGCTTTTCAAGATCCTGATTTCAGTTCTTTTGGATAAATACTTGAAAGTTTGAACCCTGAATCCTATGGTAGTTTTATTTTTAATTTTTTAGAAAATTCCATACTGTTTTTCATACTGCCTACACCATTTTACATTTCTACCAACAGTGTATGAAAGATCAGTTTCTTTACATCCTTGCCAAAATTGTCTTCGGAGTTTGTTTTGATAACAGCCATTGTAACAAGTGTGAGTTGATTGATATCTCATGCTTTTGAGTTGCATTTCTCTGATAGTGACATTGAACACCTTTTCATATACCTGTTGGCTATTCTTCTATCTTCCAGTAGTTTAATTTTATATTAATGTGTTAGATCTTCTCTCCCTTTTTCCTTTCTCTGTCCTAACCTAAGAACTCTCTGGATTGACTTGGCTACTTAGGTATCTTATCACTTTCATCACTACCAAGTTCATAGGTCTCCAGAAAGTTGTAGATAAACCTTGATGTAACTTGTTTTAATTCCCCTCCTAAAAGATCTGTTTGATACACGTATTCCCCTCCAAGTCAGTGATACTTAGGAAATTGTTCTTAAGGTTTTTTTTGTTGCTTGTTTTTTTGTTTTTGTTTTTTCTGAGTCATGCTCTGAGTTTTGGGGGGCTATCATTTTTTTAATTAAAAATTTTTTTAATGTTTTTATTTATTTTTGAGAGACAGAGCATGATTGGGGGAGGTGCATAGAGAGAGGGGGACCCAGAATCTGAAGCAGGCTCCAGGCTCTGAGCTGTCAGCACGGAGCCCTATGTGGGGCTCAAACTCCTCCAACCATGAGATCTTGACCTGAGCTGAAGCCGAATGCTTAACTGACTGAGCCACCCAGGCATTGGGGGCTATCGTTTTAAAGTCTTTATTATTTTTCTCTCACTTCCATTTTAAATTTAAAGTCCTTTAATGATGTTAGTCTTTCTTCACTCAAATACATTTTCTTGTCACTTTTCCTAAGATAGGTCCTTGGTATAGAGTCATACATTCAGGTAGCTTATGACTCTAGGAATCCAAACTCCACTGTTTAATATCTGCAATCATCTTTTCTGTCTTCCTTTTTATTCTCTTATTCCAGTCTTCAGTTGGAGTATATAAGGAAAAGAGAATATTTGTAGACCTATATTTTTCACTATTTTGATACTTTATTGGAGATCCTACCTGCGTTTCTTTTCATCAGTATCATTTACTACAAATGATTTAGGAGTCTGAGGAAATGTCTGTTGGCTTACTAAGTCTTAGCTGGCTGCCTGTTTCATCCCAGATACACATCCAGGAAAAAAAAGCAACAAAACACACCAACTGTCAGGACTATATTTAGCTGTCTCCATACACACTAGTAGGAAGATGTCAGTTGACTGTAATTTCCTCTCTGGTAACAGTAAAGGTTTCCCTAACCTTGCTGTTACTTGTGGTTCTCTGATTCCTTAGAACATGAGTTGATGCTTTTTCAGAACGTTTGACAAAACTTTATTTCAGATTACTTGTTAGAACATCAAGTTTGAAATGGACATCAGAATTTCCAGGGGATTGCTGCATGTCATTCATTCATTCAAATACCTAATGAGAACCTGTTTTATGTCCGGCACTCTTGTAGGCTCTGAGGTTTTATGCGTGTGTGTGTGTGTGTGTGTGTGTGTGTATATGTTATTTTTTTATTAATGTAACAATATAGTATTATATATGTTATATATATTATATATAAAGTGAGCTTAACAGACAAAAACACTTCTCTCTGGATATGGTAGCAGGATTAGATAATAAATTTAATAAATTGCACATTAGACTATGAAAGTTACTATAGAGGAAAAATGAGCAGGACTCAAAAGGATTAAAAGTGTGAAATGAGGAGAGTGATTATAATTTATAACTGGTTGGTTAGGGTAGGGTAGGCCTTAGTATAAAAGTGACATTTGAGGGTGCCTGGTGGCTCAGTCAGTTGAGCATCCAGACTCTTGATTTTGATTCAGGTCATGATCTAATGGTCATGAGATAGAGTCCCACTCTGGGTGTGGAGCCTGCTTAAGTCTGTCTGTCTCTCTCTCTTTCTCTCTCTTTGTCTCTCTTTTTCTCTTTCTGCCTTCAAAACAAAACAAAAAACTGACATTTGAACGCAGAGTTGAAGGAGGTGTGAGCTTCCTTAGGGAAAGAGTGTTCTACATAGAGTGTAGAGGTCCTTGCCAATTTGCCAATACAGAAACAAGAGTAGGAATGAAGAAAGCAGTTTCAAAATAGAGGTGGCTTTTAAAATGTTTTTGCCATGCATCTCTGTATACTCAAGAGATATAAAAATATGTTCACACAAATGTTCATAGCAGCATGATTCATAATAGCCAAAAAGTAGAAACAACACAGCTGTCCATCAACTGATGAATACACAGAATGTGGTATGTCTCTACAATAGAAGGAAACCAACCCATGCCAGATGTGGATGAACTTTGAAAATGTCATGCTAGATGAAAGACGGCAGTCACAGAGACTGCATTTTGTATGGTTACGTTTCTATGAGATGTTTAAAATAGACAAAGTCATAGTGACAGAAGGTAGATTAGTGGTTGCCAGGTGCTGTGAGTAAGTGGGAATGAGGAGTGACTGCTAACTGCTACCAGGGTTTCTTTTTGGGGTGATAAAAATGTTCTAAAAACAGCATTGGTTGTAGAACTCTGAATATACTAAAAACCCCTGGCTTGTACACTTAAAAAGCGTGAATTTTACGATGTATGAATTGTTATCTCAAGCTGTTGTTAAAATGTTTTTGAATGAAAACAGTTTTATTAAAATTATGAAAAGAATACTTGCTGATTAAAGAACAAATGAGGCCAATGTATAAAGATATAAAGTTTAAGTGAACCATGATTCTAAAAATTCAGTGTGCATTAACACTCTAGTATGTATTTATTTTATTTTGTTATTTTTTTTTAAAAATGTGTTTCTATTTAAGGGTAAGGAGAGATAGTCAAGTCACAAAAGATGAAATAAAGACCATATTCATTTTTTAAAGTTTATTTATTTATTTATTTATTTTGAGAGAGAAAGAGCGAGCGAGGGAGAATCCTACAGCCTCTACTCCATCAACTCGGAGCCCAGCTTGGGCTGCAAGATCATGACCTGAGCTGAAATCAAGAGCCAGACGCTTAACTGACTGAGCCACCAAGGAGCCCTGGCCATATTCATTTTTAATTTTTATGCAGTATGAAGCAAATAATGTAGTATTTGCAGAATTCATCAGCCTGTCATTAGTAATCAGTTCCACCAATTTATCCTGTACAATTAGCTAAATTTAAATTTTCTTATGAAACAAGTAGAGTCTGGATTTTATATATTTCTGGGTTACAGTCAATAAACTTATTTTAAAATATTGCATGTAACATAGTCCCTGTACATATGGCTGGTAGGAAGCTATTACCGTGTGATTTCATCACACAAGTTTGAGAGTCCTGAACTGTTTGGCCTGTATAACTCTTCAGCCAGAGGAGTCCACGCACCAAATTGCTATAGAAGTTTCTAAGCACTGTCAATATCTGAACTTGGCTTGATGTTTGCAGTTACACTTTTGAATAGCATTGTTCTAGTATCTTCAAACAATGGAATACCATGTAGCCATTAAAAAATTTAATTCCGTAAAGAAGTTTAATATTGTGTGATAACAGGCTTAAGCAGTACAATTGACAATCTCAATTTTGTTTAAAAAGAAAAAAACCTATTCTACTTAGAAGAAGGGAGGCTAGGATGATTAGCTTTCGATGCTAGGATTTACTATGTGAGCACTGTAAATTTTTTTACTATGGACATAGATTACTTCTTTAAAGAAAACACATTTCTAATGAGCACTGTAGGTTTTTTTTTTCTTTTTACTATGGATATGGATTACTTCTTTAATGAAAATACTGTTATTTTTAACTTAAATCTTATTTATAATGAGTCTCCTTTGATGTGACAGTGGCAGCAGAATGGCTCACACTTAGTTCGGCAAAACCTTTTTGGAATTGGTTTGACACTTGGCAAACATTTTTAGGTGCCCGTATTGTGCCAAGGCATATTTGGTAATGTGAGATTTAAAGATTGATTTACTTTAACATTTTTTATTAGATTCTCTACTCTTAGGATGTTGAGGGCAGTTTTTGTCCTTAAGAAACCCAGGGTAGTGGAGAGGAGCAGACAATCACAAAATGGTGTACTAAAGTGTGTGACAGGTGAACAGACCAATCCCTGTCCCTGACAACCTTAGGGTCTTGCAGAATAAGTTGTGCCTTAAAATCAGTACCATATGGCAGTCTTTGACAGTACGGGATGTTGGATTCAGGAAAAACTCCAGGGATAACTGTACTAAATTCAGCCATATTTTTATCTTCTAGGTTTCAGCACAAAATGAACATGATTAGGGAAAATAAGGATTTGGCATGTTTCTATACAACAAAGCATTCATGGAGAGGAAAGTAAGTATTTGTTGGTTTTATTTTCCTGTGCATCTATGAAGTATCATTTTAAACATAATTCAGTATCTTGACTAGTACCACACAGTCAGTTATGCCATTCAGCCCTTCTCTTCTGAAAAGGATATGTGCATATTTTAAATGCAAATGCTATACTTGGAATACAGTATTGTTCTTCTTTTCTCTTGACATATCTGGTTTTCTGCCTTTGTGTTGGGAAGAAGTTGTTAAGAATTAAAAGTACCAATTAAAAGGAAAACAGACCATCTATCTACCTCCTTTAGATGCTGTCAATTAATTATATGGTAGTGGCAGCGTATTAACTCCACAACTTTATAGCCTGTGTGTGATCGCTTCATTTTCATGTCCATTTGACTTTCAGGAGAGAATATGCTACTAGTGTTCCTTATAATCTTTCTTTAGGCCTGTAATGAATTTTGAAAATTGGGTTTGATCTTACCTTTTCCTTGAGAGAGGCAGTGACATTTTTTAGTAGCTTGCCTGGTCAGACCAAGTTGTTGATGTTTGTTTCCTTTTTGTAAAATGGGTGGTAGTTCCTACCCCTTGCATTGCTGTAAGGATTAAATGAAGTGACATGGGCTGTGTGGAGGTTTAAAATTATGACTTAAATACATTGAGTATTCCGCGAATGGCACTGGTTGACCATCACCAAAATGTTTCCTCTCTAGGCCTTTTAAGTGGTAATAAGTAAAAGGAGTGCCCCATGCTGTGAGGCATAGGTGACCCCATTATTCCATATCAGGCCTCAGATGAAACGTGCCATGTTCACAAAGCCAGTGCCTTTAGTTCTCTTTGTGAACTTTTCATTTTTTAGGTAATAATGTAGTAACTCCGTAGAGTGGAGCAACATGTGAATTCTGTAGTGTTTCTGGTTTGCATTAGCAGACTGACTAATTTTGAAAGATTAGAGTATTTAATTTTGTTTCCTTTTAGTAGTTCAAGTACAAGCTTCTAAATGAGGGAGTATAACTGTTACACTTGTAGAATATCTGTCTTGAAATGTTCTCTTCATTTAATTTCATTGAGCAAAGTTAGAAAATTGACCTATCCAGGGTAGTGTGAGTCTCTTTAATTTTTTGAATTAGTCTTAAAAAAATTGTATATTGAGATGATTTTTATTTTTTGAAGTGATAGATTGCTCTGATCATCATAATATAACTTCTATTTTTTAACACAATTATAACATACTGATGCATGAATTCTAAAGAACAAGCATACTGTAATACTTTTTTGCTTTGTGAGCTTGCCTGTAAATGTGATCATCTGGAAAAAATTTTTTTTGATGTTCTAGGAAAGTTGTGACTAAGACTTAAGGCAAGTTTTTTTTTCTTTTGTAATAATTTGGAGAATTTTTTATGTGCTCTCAGTACATTTCCTTGCCTCCATCATTGACACCTTGAAACTCTGATTTTTATAACAGCTTTATTAAGATATAATTTACACAATGTAAAGTTCACCTTTTTAAAGTGTATCGTTCGGGGGTGCCTGGGTGGCTCAACTGTTTAAGCATCAGGTGTGTGCTGACAGGCCAACCTGCTTGGGATTCTTTCTCCCTCCCTGTCCCTCCCTCTCCCTTTCCTCTCCCTTCTTCCTTCTGCCTGTCCCTCTGTACTCTCCGGTGCACTCTCTCACTCTGTCTCTCTCTTAGAAATAAATACTTAAGAAATATAAAGTGTACCACCCGTGGTTTTTAGTATATTGAATAGAGTTGTGAACCATCACCACTAACCATTTTTCAAACACTTTAATCACCTCTCCAAAAATCTTCTCTAATAATTAGCAGTTACTCTTCTTTTCCCATCTTTTCAGCATTTGGCAGCCACTAATCTACTTTCTGTCACCAAATTTGCCTATTTAGTACATGTTTTATGAATAGCATCATAAAATACGTAGTCTTTTGTGACTGTATTCTTTTACTTAGCATAGTATTTTCAAGGTTCATCCATATTGTGGCTTGTGTGAGTACTTCATTTTTTTTCTTTGCCACGTAATATTCTATTGTATGGACTTACCACATTTTGTTTATCCATTTATCAGTTGATGGGCATTTATATTTTACTTTTTAACTATTATGAATAATGCTGCTCTAAATGTTTATGTGTAACCTGATGGGTGAATGTGTATTTTCTTTTCTCTTCGGTACATACCCAGAAGTGGAATTGATGTTGTATGGAGTTATGTAGAGTTATATGGTAATTCTGTGTTTAACTTTTTGAGGATCAGTGAAGCTTTTCCAAAGTGGCTGAAGTATTTTTACAGTCTTAGCAGTGTATGAGGAATCCAATTTCTCCACCTCCTCACCAACACTTGTCATTGTCTTTTTTTATTTTAGTGATCCTAGTGGATGTGAAGTGTCTTGTTGTGGTTTTACTTTTTTAATTTATTTTTTAGTTTTAAGATTTTTAATTTTAATTTTAGAGGAAGGTATGCATGCATATATGTAAGCACAAAGGAGGAGTAGAGGAGGGGAAGAGAAAATCTTAAGCAGGCTCCAGGTCTAGCATGGGTCTGATCCCATGACCTTGGGATCATGAGTGGAGCCGAAATTAAGAGTCAGGTGCTCAACCAGCTGAGCCACCCAGGCGCCCCTCTTGTTATGGTTTTAATTTGCATTTTTCTGATGACTAAGGTGTTGAATATCTTTTTGCATGTTTGTTGGCTATTTGTGTATCTTTCATAAGATGTCTTTTCAAAAATCATTTACCCATTTTAATTGGGTTGTAAGTGTTCATTATATGTTCTGAATACAAGTCACTATCAGATGCGTGATTAGCTGGTATATTCTCTCAGTTTGTGGGTTGTCTTTTCACTTTTTTGATAGTTATCCCCTGAAGCACAGGGTTTTTGATTTTGATGAAACCCAGCTTATCTTTTTCTTTAGCTGTTTGTGCTTTTGTTGTCCTAAGAAGCCATTATAGTTAATCCAATGTCTCAAAGATTTACTCCTATATCTTAAGAATTTTAGCATTGACTTTGCATTAATTTTTGTATATAGTGAAAAAGGAATCCAACTTGATTCTTTTGCACGTGGATGTCCTGTTGTCCCACCATCATTGTTGAAAAGATTATTCTTCCCTGCTGAATTGTTTTGGCACTCTTGTCAAAAATAATTGGCCATAAATGTAAAGGTGTGTTTATGAACTGCCAGTTTTGTTCCATTGATCTATATGCCTGTCCTTATGTCAGCACAATACTGTCTTGATTACTGTGGCTTTATATTAAGTTTTAAAACTAGAGGGGCACCTGGGTGGCTTGGTCAGTTAAGCGTGCGACTTTAGGTCAGGTCATGATCTCACAGTTGGTGGGTTTGAGCCCCGCATCGGGCTCTGTGCTGACAGCTCAGAGCCTGAAGCCTGCTTCCGATTCTGTGTGTCCCTCTCTCTCTGACCCAACCCTGCTCATGATCTGTCTCTCTCTGTCTCTCAAAAATAAATAAATGTTAAAAAAAAATTAAAAAAATAAAACTAGAGGGGTGCCTAGGTGGCTTAGTCGGTTGAGCGTCGGACTTCAGCTGAGGTCATGATCTCACAGTTCGTGGGTGTGAGCTTCGCATCAGGCTCTGTACAGACCAATAGCTCAGAGCCTGGAGCCTGGTTCAGATTCTGTGTCTCTCTCTCTCTCTCTCTCTGCCTCTCCCCTGTTCACACTCTGTCTCTCTGTCTCTCAAAAATAAATAAACATTAAAAAAATTTTTTTTAACTAGGAAGTTTGAGATTCCAACTTTTTTCACTTTGAAGATTTGACTATTCTAGTTCTCTTGCATTTCCATATGAATTTTAGAGTCAGCTAGTTGGTTTTACAAAAAAGGCAGCTTTAAGCAGTAAAAATGAATAAATATTTTTCTTTCTTAAGATCTGCCTAAATTCCCATCTTTACCTCTTAACATATTTCACTCATTCTATGTTGCCTTTGTAATAGTTTTCATATTTCTCATTTTGTAGCCACACTGATGCTCTTACCAATTCAGGTCTTTTCACCATCAGTATAGCTTCCTTGGCTGGCAAAGTAACGTTTTCTCCTATACTTGTCATTTTCCCACTTGCAGAGTATATAATTCTATGTTTGCTCTTGAAGGAGCCAGGTGAGGTGGGGGAGTAGCTTTCAGGAGTAAAAAGCACTTTGCTTTCATGAAAGAGCAAAGTTTCCTTCTTGGCCTAAACAAATAATTTCCAGTAGGAAGGAAAATGTGTATGTTTCAGTTAAAGCAGAAGTGCAGGTTCACTTTGGGAAACTTGAGGGTGATGTTCAAAATACAGGTTCTTTTTTTCTGGATGGAAATCACAAGTAAAAGGTGTGTGTTTACTTGTGGGTCACTTTGATATTTGCATACATTAATTGTATCTAATGCTCTGAACTTAAGGTGGCATATCGGCATCTGAAATGGATTTTAATACATTGGGACATATGATAATCAGTCTCTGAAATTAAATGGCAGATCTTTATGACATTCATATACAGTCTGTGCAGTGACTAGATACAGGAAATAGGAAAGGCGACTCAAAGTGAAGTTGGAAAATTTCTGATACCTTATGTGTAGAAATTAGAATCCTACAAAAGAAGAGACACTCTTCTCTTTTAGCTGCCTGGTATTTACACATGTCACAACTTTGATAATCCTAGAAATACTGAGGGGTTTTCCCTTGCTTTCTTTTTTTTTTAATTTTTTTATTTATTTTTGAGAGGGGGGGGGAGAGAGAGAGAGAGAGAGAGACAGCGAGAGACAGCGAGAGACAGCGAGACAGCGTGAGCCGGGAGGGTCAGAGAGAGAAGGAGTCACAGGATCTGAAGCAGGCTCCAGGCTCTGAGCTAGCTGTCAGCACAGAGCCTGATACAGGGCTTGAACCCACGATCTGTGAGATCATGACCTGAGCCGAAGTCTGATGCTTAACAGAGTGAGCCACCCAGGTGCCCCTCCCTTGCTTTCTTGATCCTAGCTCCTGATGCTGCCAGCCTCTAAGCCTCAGATGAGTTCATGCTGAACTCTTTCTGTATTTTCCTCATATAATTCATTGTGCTTATTATTAGTCTGGGATTTGAACATTTTTCACCCAGAAGTGCAAATAGGATTGTATCTGCATTATAAGATTTTTATATTTTATACACAATGTTACATTAAAAGCTAGCTCCAAGGAGAAGATAATCTTTTTAACAAATGATGCTGTTCATCTGAACATGGACTTGCAAAAAGGAGGGAGGGGGAGGATCTAAGCACAGACTTTACACTTGTCACAAAAACCAATCCAAAATAATATCACTGACTAAATGTGAGACACAGAACTCTTAGAAGATAACATGGGAGAAAATCTAGATGACTCTTGTATTTGGTGATGACTTTTTAGATATAGCACCAAAGATGTGATTTATGAAAAAGTGAATTTATAAGCTGGGCTTCATTAAAATTAAAAGATTCTGCTTTGTGAAAGACCCTGTGAAGAGAATGTAAAGACAAGCTGGGAGAAAATATTTGTAAAAGACATTTGATAAAGGACTATTATTCAAAATACACAAAGAATCCTTAAAATTCAACAATAAGAAAACCCAATTTAAAAAATGAACCAAAGACTTGATAGGGATCTCACCAAAGAGATATACAGATGGCAGATAAACATATGAAAAAATGCTTCATATCATAAGTCATCAGGGAAATGCAAATGGGGAGGTACCACTGTACAGCTATTGGATTGGCCAGACTGTCGAACACTGACCACCAAATGCTGGTGAGGATGTGAAGCAAAGGGAACTCTCTTCCAGTACTGGTGGGAATACAAAATGGTGCAGCCACTTTGGAAGACAGTTTGGTGGTTTCTTAAAAAACTCAGCATCCTCTTACCCTATGATCCAGCAATTGCATCTGTAATATTTACTCAGAAGAGCTGAAAACTTATGTCTACACTAAGGTCTGCACACAAATGTTCCTAGCAGCTTTATTCATAATTATCAAAACTTGGGAATAACCAAGATGTCCTTCAGTAAGTGAATGGATAGATAAACTGTAGTATATGCAGACAATGAATATTATTCACTGCTAAAATGAAATTCACCATCAACCCAAGAAAGACATGGAAGAAACTCAAGTGAAAGAAGCCAGTCTGGAAAGGTTGCATACTGTATAATTCTAACTGTAGGACACTGCAGTAAAGGCAGAAAGAACTTTGGAGACAATAAAAAGATGAGTGGCTGCCAGGGTTTAGGGGGTAAGGAGGGATAAAAGGTAGAACACAGAGTTTTTAGTACTGTGAAATTACTCTGTATGATACTGTAATGGTGGATACATGTCATATACATTCATCAAACACATAGAATGTACAAACCAAGAGTGACCGCCAATGTAAACTGGACGTTGGTTGATAATGACGTCTCAGTGTAGGTTCAGCAATTGTAACAAATGTACCTACTTCTGTCAAATCCAAAACTAGATTACATCCCCAACTTTTGCTTTGGTGGTCTTTCTTTGTTAGAGATTATTTTTCTTGTCTTCATTCAGCACAGTCATTAGCACCTTTTTTACTTGTTATTGTTATCACCAATAGTTATGGGAGCAAAAAGAACCATAGATAAGGCAGTTGTCTCAAACATGTTTTTATTTACTTGAATAGCATCAATTTCCTGATTTTAAGTAACAGTTAAAGGTAATGTAAATTATATTTATTAAGCTGTAATATTAGAATAGTTAATGAAAACTTGAGGGGAAAAATGTCTATTCCCTATACACATTTAATCACATGTATAACTTCCTAAATAAAATAGAAATAAGTGCAGTAAGTAAAGGCAGTAATGAATATTAATTTCTCAATTTAGGGGAAAGGTGTTTGCTTTTACATTTCTTCATATTATGTATGTATATGGCATCATAAGTTTCTTATACATTTTGTTTATTTTAGTCTTTATTCCTTTTGTTATTTGATTTTATATAGCTGTATTTTTATAAGAGCTTCATATGATAATTTTAAGGAATTAGTCAACAAATTCATCTCAAACCCGTAAGAATAGCAAATTAAATTATAATTTATAAATGGTATTTTTTTGCAGATAGAAAATATCCCCATTTTATTTGCTTTTATAAAAATAAGACCTTAGTCTTTTCCTGATGTTGTAGTGGCTATGAGTAAAAAATTGGTGTGAAAGTAGTTGCTCTTCTGTTTTAAAGGTGAGGTAAATGAGCAGGTCATAGATTTGAATGCATGTTGATATATTATTAGATAGCTTGGCCTGTTTAGCTATTTGGTTAAAGAATGAGCATGTGCTGCATGTAATGCTGGGTCCTGTGTGAGAAGTTAGTTTCAAAGACAATGAAGACCTGTACCTCCCTGAGCTTAGGGAATCTTTATCTATTCTTTATGACTTAGGCTACAAATGACTTAGTAAAAGATATGAAAAAAGTCTTAAGTTTGCAGGTATTGTGACTAACATACCATACTTGTGAGATCATTCAATTTTAATTTCTAAATCTGATATTCAAGAAGGCTTTTTTGGTAATGTTTGAAGGTTTAGGGCTGCTTACTAACGTGTTTTTAATGATCTAGAAGTATTTGTTCTATACTTAAAGGGAAATGCAGCAGCCATTCTAGAGGACAGAGACAGGGGATCTCTCATGGAATGAGAAGGGGGAGAGAGGAGAATGAAAGAATCTAAGTTTCCTAATAGCTTTCTTCTTATGGAAGCTGTAGAGATCAGTATTTACCTGAAAGATCGCTCTGAGTTTGCTAGTTATAACAGTGCTTTCGGCCTAATGACATTTAACTCCATTTAACTCCAGGATCCTTTTGTTGAAGGATCTAGAATGTGCTCTTCCTAATATGGCAGTCATTAACCACTTGTGGCTGTTTAAATTTAAAGTAATCACATATAAATAAAATTTTAAATTCATTTGCATTAGCCACATTTCAGATGCTGCATAGCTACGTGTGGCTCGGCTCATGGCTGCCCCGTTGGACAGTGTAGATAAAGAACGTTTCCATTTTCTTGGAAAGTTCTTTTGCATGGCACTGATCTAGACAATAAAGTTACAGGAGAAAGATGTCAAAAGGGCTTTAGTTGTGTGGAGGAAATTAAAAAGACTATCTTGCTCGTTTGATATCCTTTAAGACTTAGAATGTGACAATATCAGTTGCCATTGGAAACATTTCAGGCATTTAATTGTTCCTTCTTTCTTTTGCTCTGAGAGTAAAATAAAGAAATTCTATAGTTTTGGGGTGCCTAGGTGGCTCAGTTGGTTAAGTGTCTGATTTTGGCTCAGGTCATGATATCACGGTTCGTGAGTTCGAGCCCCGCATTGGGCTCTGTGCTGACAGCTCAGAGCCTGGAGCATGCTTCAGATTCTGTGTCTGTCTCTCTTTGCCCCTCCCCCACTCACACTCTAACTCTTTCCATCTCTCAAAAATAAATAAATGTTTAAAAAAAATTTTTTTTTAAATTCTAGTTTCTTTTTAGGACTATAAAAATCAACATGTTTAGCTCTCAAGATGATTCTGAAAGTTAGAATTGTGGATTCACATTTCTATCATACATTTGCTTTCATTTTGTAATCTTTTAAGGCAGATAATGATTTAATAAGATCTTATTCTTGTTAGTTGATAAAGCCTCTCAAGTTTTGAGACTTTTTCACTGTTTAGGTTAATCCTCATATACTTCACCAATCTCTTAACCCTCACCCAGCTTAGAAAACAGCAAATGAATGTTTTTATGTTAGAAGGAGGTATTCTCACTCTTTGGATCATTACCCACTCCTTTTTTTTTTAAAGTTTATTTATTATTTTGTTAGAGAGGGAGAGAGAGCATGAGCAAGAGAGGGCAGAGAGAAAGGGAGAGAGAGAATCCCAATCAGGCTCAGACCTGAGCTAAAATCAAGAGTTGGACACTTAACTGACTGAGCCACCCAGGTGCCCATTCCACTCTATTTCAGACATATGAAATTAGGGAAAAGATAGTTATAACACAGCAATACTTTGTAAATAAATATATGTTAAATATTAATAAAATCTATCATTTTCTTTTTTCCCCCAAATGGAAATAATTTTATCATTTTTATTATTATAATAATTAGGAAAAAATGGACAATAGAAAAGTTGTGAAAGGCTTTTTTTGATCTCAGTGGCAGTTCTAGTGTGTTACTGTTCAATCTGATGATGGCTGTTTAAGGTATGTATGTCTCTTTACTGTATTAGTAGCTTAAAGCAGAAAAACATCTCCATAGATATCAAAAAAGCATTTGATTGTATTTAACATCCATCTTTGGTAATTTAAGAATCTATTAACTAAAATGCTAAGAAATATTTAAGTAAATATGACCAATTTATATTGATAGGGTTTTCTTATATTGAAATCTGTTTTCCCTAAAATGAACCTTCTTTGGTCATATGCTACTTGATTCTTATTTCTAATACTTACCTTTTTTTTTAAATGTTTATTTTTGAGATCATGTGCACGAGCTGGGGAGGGAGGTGCAGAGAGAGGGGGAGACAAAGGATCTGCAGCAGGCTCTATGCTGACAGCAGAGAGCCCAGTGCAAGAGGCTTGAACTCACAAATCGTGAGATCCGTCATGACCTGAGCTGAAGTCGAATGCTTCAACCAACGGAGCTACCCAGGCGCCCCTATTGCTAATACTTATTTTTAAAGTAGATTGGCGTATCTTTTTTTTCTTTTTTGTGTTGTCTTACCAGATATTAGTATTACTAAAAGAATTTAGAAACTGTCCTTAGTCTGTTTCCTGGAACAGTTTAAGAAGCATTATATTTGTCTGTTGTTTTAAAGCATTCATCTCCTTCTTGAAACCATGGTTCTCTTGTAGGTTCTAATTCTTTACAGCTTTCTTAAATTCTTCTTAAATAGCGGTTGGCTTATTCATAATTTTCAAATTTATCTGCATAGAGTTACATCATTATGTCTTCTGTATGATTACAAATTCTTATATTCTTAATTTTGAGGTTTTTTTCTTTTACAGTAGCTAATGTTTTATATATTTACTTTATTTTTAACATTTTTATTTTGGAGAGAGAGCACAGGAGGGAAAGGAACAGAGAGAGGGAGACACATAATGTGAAGCAGGCTCCAGGCTCTGGGCTGTCAGCTCAAACCCATGAACCGTGAGATCATGACCTGATCCGAAGTTGGATGCTTAACTGACTGAGCCACCGAGGAGCCCCTGTATTTATTTTAGTTTTAAAGAGCTAGTTCTTTAAGTAATTTTTTAAAATTCAGTTTCTTTTTCTTTTTTTATCATTTTGAATTCCTCTCTATCCTAAAGGATTATTGATATCCAAGTGATTTTTCTCCTTAGATGCGATACTTTAAGTGAAGGAAGTAAAGTGAGAAGTGAAACTTGCTTGTCTGTGGTACAGGCTTCCTACTTCTATAAAGTTGCAACACTTAACTATAATAGGTAGTTGCTTAAATAGAAATTATTAAGATTCCAGAATATTGTTATGACTGACCAGTTACAAGTCATAGCTTTTCCTTCCTTTGCATCATTGTTCTGTTGAAAGGGTATTTTGAAAGTTAGTAGTATATAGTGTTCTTGTTGTTTTTAATAAAATTTCCCATTTAGAATCTTGGCATCCTTGGGTGGTATCGTTTTAACTTCATGTATACTAAGTCAGCAGAAGCTTGCTTGCATAGGTCGTCATTTCTCTACTTAAGGATCTTACAGTTCACAGTAAAGTTGAGTGGTAGGTGGAGTTTGTTTTTTTAATGTTTATTTTTGAGAGAGAGAGATGGATGCAAGTGGAGGAGGGGCAGAGAGAGAGGGAGACACAATCTGAAGCAGGCTCTAGTCTCTGAGCTGTCAGCACAGAGCCCCATCTGGGGCTCAAACTCTCAGACTGCAAGATCATGATCTGAGCCAAAGTCCCTCAACCAACTGAGCCACTCAGGTGCCCTGGTGAGTGGGTTTTAATTCCAATAACACTTTTTTTTGTGTGTTGGTAATTTTGCTTTATACTAGTTTATTTAGGGCTTCCATTTTCAGTCCTTAGTAGATTTTATGTTTTTCTCATATGCTTCTTCACTCACTAATTCATCCAGTTCTGAGAATTACTGAGTTATGATAAAATTTATTGACAGGTTCTGGATTTTCTTCAGGAACTTCATTAATTTCAGTTACTTCTCCTGATAGAGGAGAATAGAGTGTTGTACCCAGATTTTAATATCGCCCCCCAAAACCAGAGACCGCGAGGGAGGCCGAATCACGCATGCAAAAGCAAAGGGCTTTATTACGAATTTAGGCCTGGCCAGCCTAAACTCGGACTCACAGACTTCAACAACACACTGGATCCCCGTGGAGCGAGCCCCGAACATGGCGGGGCAGGGCCTTTTATGAGTTTGTGAAGGGGGAGTTACAGGAAATTGTGACACAGGTACAGGGGTCCAATCATTATAGCATCACATCATTGACAGTAACTTTAACCAATTACAGAGTGGACCCAGGACCCTCACGTAGGGCGTGACTGGGACCCTCATGTAGGGCGTGACTAGTCTTAACCTCCATCTTTAGGCCCGCCTCCAGAAATGTTAATGGTGTTAGCTAGCCTTCAAGGTCAGAGGGGAAACCTGAATCAGACCTGCATCCTTACAAGAGCTCACTGTCAGCTTTCACACATTCCAAGAACCATATTCATCTTGTTTGCTCAATTTTGTCCCAGCTTCAGGCAGACTATAGTAAACAACTTCTCCCTAAGTTTCCCATACAAAATTGCTGATTCCACTGTTCTAGTTGTTATCCATTCATGTCTGTCTATGAATTTATGCAAAGAGAGCAGACAGAGCCCGTGAGCAGTATCCGGATGGCACCCGCTCTTCCTGATAATACTTGAGAACATCAAAAAATGTGGGAATATAAAACTAAGCGATATTTAGTTAGCATTAATCAATCAATACATTTCTAATTTTATTGAAATATTTCTTTTGTGTTAATATATATTTTATTATAAAATGTTTCTTTTATTTTAGACTAACTTTAAGTTCTTGTCTTTCTTTGTAGGTATAAGCGTGTCTTTTCAGTTGGAACCCATGCGATAACTACATATAATCCCAATACCTTAGAAGTAACAAATCAGGTAATCACGTTAGAAGCTGTTAGGCATGTTTTGAATTCCATTTGAATTTTAAAAGCCAGGATGTGACCCATGATTTCCCTGACTTGAAATCCGCACTTTAGGTTAGAAAAGTCAACTTTGAAGGAGATCAGTATGCTTATATAATGCTTGGTGCTCAGTACCAAAAATAAAGAAATAAAAGCGGGTGGTGAAGAATGTGTTCATTTCTAGGCTCTAAGGAGTATAACTTTCTGATATGTTACTTTTGATTGCCATCTCTTTTATGTGAAATTGGTACATTAGTACATTATAGTTCTAAAGGTGGTATTAGTGTTGTAATAAAGGTATACGTAAGTTGCAATGCAGTACATGGAAAATGCCTGTCACCGAAGTAGGATTACTGTTTATAAAGGCAAGACTAGCTTGAATGTGGATAAGTAAACATATTCATATTCCAGTTTATTTTTAATTCTAAATTAGACACGTTTTACATAGTCCTTTTTGTTTGTATTAGCACATCTGCAGGTAATCATAAAATTTTATATTCCTTTCTTTTCACTTTTATGTATTTTAATTGCTTTAGATTAATGTCAGTAACCATTAAAGTTAGAATACAGATGGAATTTTCTAATTGTTGTCCCTTATAACTGAAAACCTTAAAAAGAATTGTGTTATAGAATTACTATAAGATGTGACATTTTCTAGACCTTGGTATTACTTTGTCACTCAGTGAGTTATTGTGAAATTAAAGTAGTAAAAACAGTGTTGTATTTTACCATATTATAGCATCATTTGAGAGAATTTCTTTTTGTTAGTGGCCTTATGGAGACATCTGCAGCATCAGTCCCGTTGGAAAAGGACAAGGAACAGAATTCAACCTCACGTTTCGTAAAGGGAGTGGGAAAAAGTCAGAAACTTTAAAATTTTCTACAGAGCACAGAACAGAACTTCTTACAGAAGCATTGGTAAGAGTAGTTCCATGTTAATAAGCTAAATTTCTGGGTTTTTAAATGAAACAGTTACAGTACAGATATTAATGTTTTGAGTCTCTGTGACTTGCAGTGCTTATTTTTTTTCTTATTGACTGTTAACTTGATTCCATGAAATTTTCACTTTCTCTAATAAAAAGCCTGGAAAATCCTGCATTTTGATAGTGTTTAGTCTTTTTAAGCACATATATAGAGCAAAATAGTTGTGCGTTTAATTGATTTTGTTTTTCAGTGAAGTTCCACACATTTTTTAATTGGACAGCCTTAAACTATATATTCAATAATATTTTTTAATATTAAGGTTATCAAGTTGGGATTTTACATATTTTGGATAGAAAGGACTGAACTGCGAATCTTCCTTACCAGTTGGTTGTCATAAACTATGATTATGTTTTCTCTTTCAGAGATTTAGAACTGATTTTTCAGAAGGAAAAATCACAGGAAGGGCAAGTATTTAACTTTTATTAACATCTGTTTTTATTCTAATGTTGCCCATTATTATGTAGAAATCACTATTATTATGTATAAATCATTTTGTGATTTGTGTGTTCCTTTTATGGCAAAGCCGAAGGGAAAAAAGGAATCATCATTACGTTTTCTGGCACTGTATGATGGATGAATGTAGTTTAATAGGAAACTCAAATATGAGGAATTATATTTTTGACTGTTAATGCTTATGATAAGGAAAAAAGTCTTCAGGCAGAACTGTGGAGCAATAAAAACAGTGCTATACCCACTCAGGTACTTTTTATTCAGTATTGTCAACAGCAATCATAAGCATCACACTGTGGATAATACCCATTGGAACATGCAGTAGTTATTTGGTGTAAGATTTTTCTGTTTCAGAAGCGTTAAGGTTTTAAGAAGTTTGAGGTATATCAGAACTGTGCAGGAACCGGATCTGGCTACTAGTAAGACTGCGTGGTGCACTGACAGCTTTGAGGAAGTCACGGTTGCCCGTTAGAATCTTCCTAACTTTCTCAGGCAATCTGTAATCATGTTACAACAGCATTTAAACTAAGTCAGAGACTTCTGAGGAGGGGAAAAGGATGTCAATGCTTTTTTTTTCCCCCCACTTCCTTGAAATACTGAATTTCTTTCCATGAGAAGGTATTGCTTTTATAACGGGGATGGGGACAGAATAACGCCTAAACTGATAGCATTGTTCAGAATTCTAGCTCTTCTGATTAAAGGCCGGAATTGAGTTCTGAGAAGCTGGAAGCACCATCTCCATCTCTAAGCCTTTACACTTTCTGTGGATGTTCTGCTAGTTTTAGCATCCCAGAAGCCTCGCTGATCTCAAGTCAAGCAACTGACTGGCTCAGGAGCCATTTAAAAGAGATTCATGGCAGTTGGCAAGCTGCTTGTTTCTTGTTATGAGCCACAGTCAGATTTCTATGAATTATAATTTCTTTCATGTTCGCGTTTGTGTTTTCCATATTCCTCATCTTTTTGGAAAACCGCTGCTTCCAAAAGCATACTTCTGCTGAAGTCTGACTAAACACCCAAGCACTGTTGCGGGGGAATAGAAGCGAGGCACAATTTTATTCACGGCTGCATGCTTTTATTACGGCTGGTTGGGCCAAACCTGATCTCCCTGGTGTTAAGGAGCAGAGAACGGCCCTGAACAAAGGGCGGCAGTGAGATTATATGGACAGAACATGTCATCATTTAGTTTACCAATTAACATTCACAGCATTCCTTGGTAGCCAATTACATTGTAATACACAGACGTTAGTTTTGGCGGGAACTTATCATTTTAAGATTCTTTGTCCCTTTAGAATGACCAATCATAGTTAGACACCTAAGATACCATGAGAGACAGTGACCAGGTGACTTTCACCTGTGGACATTGCTTCAGCCAGGTCTTAGTAGAGGGGGGGTTACTTAACAGAATCTTGAAAAACAAGTTAAACTTTAAACTAATGCTCCTTATCGAGTTACATACTTAGGGTCTTTCCAGATTGCCCAATCTTTAGTTATTCACCAGAACAACCGAACTTATATACAGCAAGCTCTCTGATATCTTATAAAATGACCTAGTATTTTATAAGTTGACCTGTAACAGTCACCCCAGAAATAGTTGTAACTTTAGAGCATCCAATTTACTTTTACCTTCAGAGTCCTGTAACTGACTAGTGTTCATCTTTGTCTTGTTTGGTGGAAAAGTGGGTGGCTGAGGGGATACTCATTTCACATCTGACACTTGTTTATTTTTATTTTCTCTTGCCTCATTTTGTCTTTATTTTCTCTTTATCATATTTTGATTAACAGCCTGACCTAAATCTTTTTTTTCTTTTTAAGAATAAAACTGGGTTGTAAATGGATGTTAATGATTCTGATCACTTATTTTTTTAAATTTTTTTAAAAATGTTTGTTTTGAGAGAGAGAATACATATGCATCCCAAGCAGGCTCCATGCTGTCGGTGCTGAGCCCATTTCAGGGCTTGATCTCACAAACCATGACATGATGACTTGAGCTGAACTTAAGAGTTGGACGTTTAACCAACTGAGTCACCCAGGTGCCCCTTTAATCATTCCCATACTAGCTACTTTAATTTACAAAGGAATGTTATCTTCGGAATTTTACTTACTGATGTGCTCAAACTTATACCTTTGATGTGATTAGAAAAATGTAAGGTTAAACTGAGGCTCAGCGTCTTTGTATGCGTGGGAAGAAAGTCTGTATTAGTAACTGAACCAGCTCTGGTTGTTTAAATTGAATACTGTAACTTCCCGAAAATGTGCCTTAGCTCTTTTCGATATGTAAGTTGGATTTAAAAAGTCCATCAACAAAAGTTGAAATATTTTTTCCCCAGTAAAAATTTCTGAGTATTCTTTTAGGATTTCCTTTTTAAAAATAGATTTGCATAAGACTGACTTACAATTGTTTCACAGAATATTGTAACCCGAACTTTTGTTAATTTAAAAAAGGACATAGTTTCTTCAATTTGAGTCAACATTCTTCCTTAAATATAACCCTCCAAATAATTAAAATTAATATGTTTAACAATTTGGCTAGTAGGGGCGCCTGGGTGGCTGAGTTGGTTAAGTGTCCAACTCTTCTTTTCAGCTCAGGTCATGATCTCACCGTTCATGGATCAAGCCCCAAGTAGGGCTCTGAGCTGGGTGTGGAGCCTGCTTAAGAAATTCTTTCTCTTTTTCTCTCCTCCCCCCCAGTCTGTGTGTGTGTGCGTGTGCGTGTGTGTGTGCGTGTGTGCGTGCGTGTGTGCGTGCGTGTGCGCGTGTGTATCTCTTTTTTCTCTCCCTCTGCCCCACCTACGCTCGCACACTCACTGTCACTGTCACTCTTAAAAAACAAAACCGATTTGGATAGTAGCTCTAATTGTTTATAATATTGTTTAGACTTCTGGTTGTTTTGGCAGTGACTGATAGATTAAATATTTTATTTTATGGTAAGCTTAAATATGAACCTAAAAGTAAATACTGTTTCTCTCTCTAGAGGTATAACTGCTATAAGCACCATTGGAGCGATACAAGAAAACCTGTTGTTTTAGAAGTCACTCCTGGAGGCTTTGACCAAATTAATCCTGCAACCAACAAAGTCCTCTGTTCCTATGACTATAGAAATATTGAAGGCTTTGTAGATCTCTCCGATTATCAAGGAGGATTTTGTATACTTTATGGAGGATTTAGTAGATTGGTAAGTAGTATTTTTAAAAAGTCATTGAAAAAGAGGCATAACCATATGAAGGAAAGCAGGGATTTTACATTTCTTTTTCAAATTTCATATGTGTCTTGTGGAAGGAAGTATGGTGTTAAGAGTACAGGCTTTGTTATCAAAGAGCCCGGAGCTCGAATCCCAACTCAGAGCTCTCAGAAGTGACAGGAGTAATATGTGTGTCATAGGTTTTGGTTTTTAGGATTCTGTGAGATAATTCATGTAAAATGCTTAGCATAATATGTGGTTTAGTATTCAGAAAATGGTAGTTACAGTTGTTATTTTCATTATATCAGTGTCTTAACTGAAAGATTCTAAGCTTTCTTTGAAAAAGTAATTTAAGATCTTTATTTTTATAGTCTTTCCTCCTTTTCCCAGCTGTTTGTAATCTGAAGTCTGAATATTTTCATTGAAACTTCAAATTTGGAGTTCATTGCATGTTTTTGTCTTGAAATTCTGAATTCTGTGTGAATTGTGAGGTACAGAGGAAGCCACTTGAGATGCTCAGACCCTGTTTGTTCACTGGTAATAGAAGCTGAGCTCTAGGTGATAACCATCTTTTTTTTTTTTAATAAGAAACATTTTGCCTTCCTTAATTAAATCTCACGTCTCAAGGATGAGCACTGGAGAGTTTCCACAAGTAAAGGCTCAGTTGAGCTTACTCTCAAGTTTCCTTTCTCTTGAGAATTTTAATTTCTCTAGATATCTTACTGGCCTGGGAACAACAGCTTTCTGATTTAGAGTTCTGTCAATCCTTCTCTGGGTAGCAGAGCCATGGCAAGCCTGGAACTTTTCGATACACAAGACGCTAGAGGGTAGCAGAAGGGGATGATGATGAGGGCGGGGCGCTGAACTCTTTGATTTACAAAATATGTCTGCTCTTCACAGTTTGAAGCCTTTTTTCCATCTCGGATTTCACCTTTTCCTGGGTGATGGGGACAATTCTAGTGTCCCTCATCTAGTAACACATATCTAGACATTTTGTTACCTCTTAGTCTAGACCCAAAAGATCTAGGCCCAAGGAGAAAATTAGGTTCCTTTCCCACCCTAGAGCAGCCTGAAGCCTGTTGTTAAAGTGCTGTCCAAAGGTTTATCCCTTCCGTGGACAGTGGAAATTTATAATGATTAACTTGTGGAAACCATACCTAATTACACGAGTGTAGCCATGCAGACCTTAACGGGACAACTATATCATAGTAATTAAACCAAACCTTACAGTACATAAGGTAAACATTAAGGATAGAATTGTTTTGATACTCCTTAGTTACCAGCAGTTTTTATTGCTTTCATGGCATTAGGTAGTTTTAATTTTAATCATCCATTTTTTAAGCATATGGTACCTTTTAAAAGATAGTAGCTAAATGAGTCAATTCACTAAAAATATAATACCATGACAGATTCATTCAGCAAACCTTTATCTAGTACCCTCTGGATACATAGGAACTATTACAAGCAGCTGGGAATAAAATCAGGCTTTAAGATTTTATTTGTTTGTTTTAAGTAATCTTTGCACCCAGTGTGGGGCTTGAACTCACAATCCCAAGATCAAGAGTTGCCCACTCAACCGACTGAGCCAGCCAGGCGCCCCTAAAATCAGGTTTTAAAACATGATCTCAACCAGTATTACTTAGTAGGGCAGGTATTGGCATATGGACAGGACAATTCTTTATTGCATGGCGCACTCCTGCCCTGTCCTTGGCAGCACATTTAGCATTTCTGATTTCTAGGCATCAATGCAGATAGCAATACCTTATCCTTACCTTTATAAATACGCTCTTGGAGGTTGATTTGTAATATCCGTAAGCCAGTGACTTTTAAGTAGTCCTCAAGGTAATCTTGCAAGAAAGTCCACTATGTAAAAACATTAAATCAGAACTACTTTAAGTTAAAACTGGAAATCCTACCCATGTAGTACCCATTACCCTCATTGGACTTGGACAGGATCCCTGGGACCCCGTTTGGAAGCCCCGGCATTCTGTTTTCCACACGATGATGGGAACAAGTCCCTGAAAGGTAACAAATAATTTCCATTCAGTTAGTTATTTGCAAGGCTCTATATCCCAGACTTTGTGATTTTAACTTAGGGGTTCAAACACAACACACTGCTTATTTATCTTTGATAAGATCCACTACCATTTTTTTCCTTTAGAATTGCTACTTCAGTCTCTTTCCTGTGAATTGATTCAAAATGGTCACATTTTAGTTGTTTAAACCCTGACTTTTCAAATTTCAAAATTTGTGCAGCATTTATTTGCTTCAGAGCAAAGAGAAGAAATTATCAAAAGTGCAATAGATCATGCTGGAAACTACATAGGTATTTCATTGCGCATCAGAAAAGAACCTTTAGAATTTGAACAATATTTGAATCTTCGCTTTGGAAAATACAGCACTGATGAATCCATCACATCGTTAGCAGAGTTTATAGTCCAAAAAATATCACCTAGACATTCGGTAAGACTCTGTGTTAAAAATAAAAATTTGTTCATATGATTTTGACGTTATTTCTTTAATAACTTTTTAATGTTTCAATTTTGTTTGAAGGAGCCTGTAAAACGAGTTCTAGCGCTTACAGAAACATGTTTAGTAGAACGTGATCCAGCGACATATAATATTGCAACTCTGAAGCCTTTAGGAGAAGTAAGTTTGACATTATTAGCTTAAGTGAGATTTCTTCCTGTTGATAAATTAGGCTAATGTTTTAGTATTTTTTCATGTCTAATGAATAGAAAATAAGGAGAATCCATTTAATTCTTCACATTATTACATTTATTGTACTTAGAACAGTGACTATTAAAAACTTTATTTTCCAAGTATACAACAAATATTTTGTATTCAGGAATGTATGACAGTCTGAATGAGACTTTTAAGCAGCTCTTAAATTCTGATCCTTTAAACAATTTTTTAAATACTGACTTTTATAAGCTAAAAGGATTGTCTGTAGTTCTTCTAAGGAAATATCATGAAACTACCATTTGTTAAACTTGTTTTTTGTTTTCACTAGGTATTTGCATTGGTTTGTGACTCAGAAAATCCACAACTTTTTACAATTGAATTTATAAAAGGGCAAATACGGAAATACTCTTCAACAGAGAGGTATTTTTTTTAATTCATCCAGCGTGTGAGATCCTAGTATATGCAAGGCAAAATGTTCCATCAAAGAGGAACAAAAGTTATGATCTAGATCTTTAAAATCGTATAACTTAAGAAAGGCGGCAATATTTTGTTGTCTATTTAAAATGGCCACTCACTGGAGCCTCAGGGTGGCTCAGTCAGTTAAGCATCCAACTTCGGCTCAGATCACGATCTCACGGCTCGGGAGTTCAAACCGCATGGTGAGCTCTGTGCAGACAGCTTGGAGCTTGCTTGAGATTCTGTGTGTCTCTGTCTCTCTCATTTCTCTCTCTCTTCTCTCTGTCCCTCCCCCACTCACACTTCATCTCTCTCAAAAATAAACAAACATTAAAAAGTTATAGTAGGGGCACCTGACTGGCTCAGTTGGTTGAGCATCTGACTGGCTTGGGTCATGGTCTCCCAGTCCATAGCTTCGAGCCCCATGTTGGGCTCTGTGCTGACAGCTCAGAGCCGGGGGCCTGCTTCAGATTCTGTCGTCTCCTCATGCGCCCCCCCTCCCCCCCCCGCTCATGCTCTATTTCTCTCCATTTCTCAAAAATGAATAAATGTTAAAAAAATTTTTTTTAAATGACATCCAGTTTCCAAATTTCTAAAAAGAATAAAAAGTGAATTGATTTAAAATGAAATGATGAAAATAACGTATTTCTGTAACTTATGGTTTTAAAGTGTTTTAAAATAGCACCTTTCACTTCTCGTTGTTAAATTGTTTGAATAAGAGCAGCAAGTTACTGTAAATATACTCTTAAGTTTTTATAAGTTAGCATTATTAGGCTAGTTATGCATTTTCCAGTGTGATAAGCCTGATTATATTACTGTGACTTGGCTGTTTCTGTGAAAACCTGTGAGATGCTATAGCTCATCAACTCCTTCTGTAAGGTAAAGAACTTGAATGCTATCCTGTGAATGACTAGAACTCCCTTCATATACTTAGACACTCTCATGGGATTGGCGGCTTTTACATTCCACACAGTTCTTTTATGCTGTTTAAAAAGATTGAGATTGAATCTGTTTTTAAAGCATAGTTGCAACGGTTTGGGTACATTTTGCCACTGTTCATAACCCAGCCTTATTGAAGTCCTGTCGCTTCCTGTAGTGTGACCAGCAACTCTTTCTTACCTTGGAAAGCTTTTGATCTAAGTTCAACAAAAATGACATTTTAAGCAAAAAGGTGGTATCTTTTCCTGTCCTGAATTCAAGGAAGAGGACTTCTTGGGGGACGGGGGAAGTGTACATGTTCTAATCAGGAGAGGGATCTCAACATTTACAGTTTGTCACGTGCTTTCTGTGCAGTACATTGTTCCTGATCCCTAGGAAGAAGATACCATTATTCTCAATAAAGTTTATGTGCAGAAAGCAAAGTAATTTCTTTGTGACTTTGGATTAGAAAAAGCTTTCTTTTGTTCTGTTTTTGTAAATGTTTTTTTATTTTGAGAGCAAAAGGGTGTAAGTGCAAATGCATGCAAATGGGGAGTGGCACAGAGAGGAGAGAGAAAAATCCCAACCAGGCTCCATGCTGTCAGCACAGAGCCCGGCCCAGAGCTCCATCTCACAAATTGTGATACATGACCTGAGCTGAATCCAAGAGTCCATGCTTAACCAACTGAACCACCCAGGCACTCCAGGAAAAGGTTTCTTAGATAAAGTACCAAATACATAATTCATAAAAGTCTGATTAATTAAACTTTGTCAAAATTTAAAACTTTGACCCAATTAAAAAAAGGACGAGCCAAGCCACAGACAGGGAGAAAACATTTGGAAAACATATAGGTAATAAAAGACTTGCTTCTAGAATATATAAAGAACTCTTTTAACTCAATACAACCCCCCCAAATAAATAGGCAAGATATTCAAATAGAAACTTCACCAGATAAAATTTATGAATGGTAAATAAATACATGAAAAGATCATGATTTATTAAGGAAAGTAAAACCTACACTAACACTAAAATGGGTAATATCAAAAGAGGTGGTGGTGATGGAGGAGGACACTTGTGGGGAAGAGCACTGGGTATTATATGGAAACCAATTTGACAATAAACTATTTAAAAAAAATAAAAAATAAAATGGGTAATATAAAAAAGACTGGCAGTGCCAATTGTTGGCAAGCGTGTGGATTCTCATACATAACTGGTGGGAGAATGTAAAGTCATAAACTTTTGAAAAATAGTTGGGGCAATTTCTTAAACATAAAGTTATCATATGACCCAACAATTCTCCTAGGTATCTACCTCAAGAGAAATGAAAACGTACCCACATAAAAACTTGTATGTGAATGTTTACAGTAACATTACTTCTAATAGTCAAGACTAGAAACAATTGATATATACATCACCTGGTGAATGAATAGGCAAACATGTTGAGTATCCATATGGTGGAATACTATTCATCAATAAAAAGGACTGAGCCTTAAAAATACATAATATATAAAATAAGACACACAAGGCTACATATTATATTATTCTGTTTATATGAATTTTTAAATAGACCATCTTTTAGAGCAGTTCGAGGTTCATAGCAAAATTGAGCAGAAGTTACAGAGATTTCTCATATACCTCCTACAGTCTAACTCCCTGCCTCCTAAGTAGCAGAGTCTCCCCCATTACCAGCATCCCCTACCAGAGTGATACATGTGTTAAAACTGATGAATCAACAGGTTGGAACAAATGTATGATATTTGTCTACTATTATAGTATCATACAGACTTTTCACCACCCTAAAAATCTCCACAGATCTCTCTAGCAGTAAAAATACTCTGGATTAGGAAATCCTCATCCTCATGGCTAACTAATTTCATCTCTCCCTTCCCCCCTTAATCTCGACAGCCACTTATTTTTTTTACCATTTCCAAAGTTTTGCTTTTTCCATAGTGTCATAGTTAGAATTGCATAGTATGTAGCCTTTTCAGATTGACTTCTTTCATTTTCTACATGTCTTTTCATTCCTGGATAGCTCATTTTTTTTTTTTAACACTTAATAGTCCATTGTCTGGACATGATGGTTTATTTATCCATTTGCTTACTGAAGGACCTCTTGGTTTCTTCCATTAAAACTGCTGTAAAAATCCGAGTGCTGGTTTTGTGTGGACTTCAGTTTTCATCTTTTGTGTAAATACTAAGGAGTGTGATCACTGGATCATATGGTAAGAGGATGTTGAGTTTTGTAAGAAACTGCCAAACTGTCTTTCAAAAGTGGCTGTGAATTTTGTATTCCAACCAGCAATGAATGAGACTTCCTGTTGCTCCATATCCTCACCAGCATTTGATATTGTCAGTGTTCAGTTTTGGTCACTCTAGTAAGTGTATGGTGGTGTCTTGTTGTTTCAGTGTGCATTTCCCTGATGACATATGTGTTGAGTATCTTCTCATGTTTATTTGCCATCTGTATCGTTTTTTGGTGAGGTGTCTGTTAAGGACTTTGGATCATTTTTTAATTGAATTGTCTTATTGTTGACTTTAAGAACTCTTTGTCTATTTTGGATAATGGACCTTTATCAGGGCTTTTATAAATATTTTTTCCCAGCCTGTGGCTTTCCTTTTCATTCTCTTGATGAAGTTATTTGAAAAGGCAGAACTACAGAGACAGAAAATAAGTGGTTGCCCGGGGCCTAGGGAGTCTTTTGCAAATGGGTACAAGGAAATTTGGGGGGGAGGGGTGATGGAACAAATGGATAGTTGCACAATTGTATAAATGTACTAAGAATTTATTTATCTACCCATTTATTTAGAGAGAAAGGGCACAAGTGAGCAAGGGGCAGAGAGAGAATTCACGCAAGGGACAGAGAGAGAGAGAGAGTAGCGGGGCTTGTGTTTTACCCAAAGCAGGCTCTTGTTTTACCCAAAGTGAGGCTTTACTTACCTAGATAGGGGCTTGTGCTCACCTGATTCAGGGCTTGACCTCATCAACTGTGAGATCATGACCTGAGCCAAAGTCAGATGCTTTATGGCTGAGCCCCCCCGCCCCCCCCCCCGTGCCCTTAACTAATTCTTAAGCTATACATTTTAATTGAGTGAATTTTTTATTTGTAAGTTGTATCTTGGTGAAACTGGTTTTAAAAATGTTTAAACAAAAATGTATTTACAATGGTTAAGTAATGTACAAGGTATGTGACTGCAGAGTTCAGAGCTAGTATTGGAAAACCAGGCTCTTTCTTTTGTGCTTCTCCTTGAACTTGGAGTGCCTTCCCTGAGCAGGTTACCTGCTAAAGGGCCTATGCTGTATTCTGAGTCAAAATTCCCCTTAATTATCAATCCTAAAATCTTCTTATTTTTTACCTTGCTTAGAGATTCCTTATTAGCAAGTTTGTTGGATGGAGTAAGAGCCTCTGGTAACAGAGATGTTTGTGTAAAAATGACACCAACTCATAAAGGTCAGCGATGGGGGTTACTCAGCATGCCCGTAGATGAGGAAGTAGAGAGCCTTCATCTCAGATTTTTGGCCACACCTCCAAGTAAGTATTGATTTAAGTGTAATTGCATTTCCATCCATCTACTTAATAATTTAAAAATTAAGAATGCAAACCTCTGAATCTTTTTGAACCTTTTCATCTTCCAGATGGCAACTTTGCGGATGCTGTATTCAGGTTCAATGCTAATATTTCATATAGTGGAGTTCTGCATGCAGTAACACAGGATGTAAGATGAATTGTATTATAATTTGTTCATTGTTGTTAACTTTTGGTATGGGAAGTTTTTTGAAACATTCTTCCTTTACCTAGGGTTTGTTCTCAGAGAACAAAGAAAAACTGATCAATAATGCCATAACAGCATTATTGTCTCAAGAGGGAGATGTTGTTGCTTCAAATGCAGAGCTTGAGAGTCAATTCCAGGCTGTGAGGAGGCTTGTGGCTTCCAAAGCTGGTTTTCTGGCCTTCACTCAGCTTCCAAAGTAAGTTGTCTTTGAACTTCTTTTAGAGAATACAAACAACTCAAAATAGCAAATAATCAAGTTTACTTCTTTATATCTGTCTAAACCTTTTACTTTTCATATGATGATACTGTAGTGTTTATTCATGAGAAAAAAGGAAAGGGAATGGAACTAAAGGGGGTGGATATTGGTCTCATACATGCCTGTAATATTATGGACTGCTGTTTTAGTGAATATGAACAGGCAGTTAAATCCCTTTTAGTTTTAATTAAAAAATAATCTTCCCCCTCAAAGAGAAAACCTCTTGTAGGAATGGATAGATTTTGGAAGTGGGATTTAAAATATGTACTTAGGGCACTTGAGTGTCTTAGCTGGCTAAGCATGTAACTCTCAATTTAGGCTCAGGTCATAATCTTGAGGTTTGTGTGTTCAAGCCTTGCATCAGGCTCTGTGCTGCCAGTGCAGAGCCAGCTTGAGATTCATTCTCTCTCTCTCTCTTATCTCTCTCTCTCTCTCTCTCTGCCCCTCCCCCGCTCACTCTCTCTCAAAATAAATAAACTTTAAAAATAAAAATATATAAAATGTATACTTGCTGGGACACCTGGGTGGCTAAGTTGGTTGAGCATCTGACTCTTGAGCTCGGCTCAGGTCATGTTCTCATGGTTGGTGGGATCGATCCCTGCACTGAGCTCTGCGCCAGCAGCATGGAGCCTACTTGGGATTCTCCCTCCTCCTTACCTCTCTCTCCTTCTCTGTTTCTGCTCCATCCCCACTTATGCTCTCTTTATCTTTTTCTCAAAAGATACTGCTGAATGCAGTAGAAACTTACAAAGACTTATTATGTTACATTTTAATAATAAAATAATGCGCCGATATTGCTATTATATGCTTATTTTTTATTGTTTGATAAGGTTTCGGGAACGTCTAGGAGTGAAGGTGGTAAAAGCACTCAAGCGGAGCAACAATGGAGTAATCCATGCAGCTGTTGATATGCTCTGTGCCCTCATGTGTGTAAGTAGTGTTTTTTAAATGGAGACTGGTTTTTCTTAAGTTGATTGAAGATTTAAATTTCCACAGGCCTATATTTTCATTGTACCAATTAAATTCAGTGTTTCGATATTTCCTAAATTGTTCTCATAGCCATTTATTTATTCAAATACTTTTTTTTAAGCACATTCTATAAACCAGACACTGTGCTATCTACTAGAAATACAAAGTTCCTTCCTTCCTTCAAGTGGCTAACAGTCTAGTAAGGTAGGCAGGTGTATATAGTCTAAAGTAGTGGAGGTCACGTGATTCTTAAAAAGCAGCACTCAGTTTTGGTTTTCTGGTGAGGAAAAGATAAGATTCTAGGCCAGACTTTCTGGAAGATGTTACACTTGATCTCCATCTTAAAGGATAGGCGGCAGGTATTTTTCCTCTGTGAGGCGGCTTTCCTGGAAAGTAGGATAGCATACACAAAGGCATATTTGGGAGAAAGCACATAATTAAAATGGCTGGGTCATAAAGCATGTATGAAGGTGTGTGGAATTAGGAGTTCAAGTTAGAGATGTATGCAGAGACAGTTATCAGAAGCCTTTGTGTCACAGAAGCTAGATTTAGATTTGTATCCTTTAGTAAGGAACAGCCAAAAAGGTTTTTCAGCAGGGGACATAACATTAGTTTGGACCTCTGAAAGCTCATTGATGGGGTGTGGAGACTGTATTAAAGGTAAGGTTAGAGGCAGGTAGACTAAATATATAAGAAATAAGATAAAGTAGGATGGGGCTAAAGAAGGCACATTTGAAGGCTGAGGGTAAAGGTCTAATTTGGTGACTGTATGGGAGGAGAAGCAATGAATGGTTCAGCATAATTTTGAAGTTCCTGATTAACTTTAATGTTGTATATAGTAGTGATATAGCAGTGGGACTTCATGTCTCATATGAAGTGCTGTAGGCAAGCTCAGTGGTGTAGAATAAACTTAAATAATCACTCATATAAAATCTTACATTTGTTCCCCAAAAGGAATTTTACTATCTTTACTACGCCAGATAACTCCATTAAAAGAATTAGTGGGATAACTAGAACATAAACTACTGTAATGTGAAACAAATACACTGAGCCCTCGTTAGGTTTTGGCTGTATATATTTTTTTTTACATGAATGATCTTATTTAAGCTTCATGATGGTCCTGTGAGCCGATTTCTGTTAATGCCACTTGACAGCTGAGGAAAGGGAAAATTCAGATTTAGAGCAATTAACCTTGCCTGAGGTCAGCTGTAGTCGGTTGCAAAGTTAGGATGGGATCTTTACTCCTAACCCTCATGCTAGAATCCGTTTTCCATTCTTCTTTATTCCACCAAAAAGACAAAGAAGTATTGCTGCTCATTTAGTACCTGCTTTTAAATGCTGTTTAAAAATATAAGTAAATAAATGCTAATTTTACCATTTCAAATTTAAATTATAAAAATTGGGGGAGAAGAAATGGGTGTCATCTGCCTTTTAAGGAAGAGACCTGGACTTTTCAGAGAGTCCTGGTGCAGTACTCGATATAGATACTCAAGTTCATTATCTGTGGAGCCTCATCAGACCCTGGGGGAAATCATCATTTTTGCCTGCTTATCTTATCACGAGTTTCCTTTGTGCCTTCAACCTTAAAGGCTGTGGTTTTTAATTTTTTTAGTATTTAATGAATACTTTCTATAAATGACTTTCCTGTGATGCCAGCATGTGGGGTTGCTCATGAATTATCACTGTTTTTAATGAATAGCCCATGCATGATGACTATGACTTAAGACAAGAACAGCTGAACAAAGCTTCTCTTCTCTCTTCAAAGAAGTTTCTGGAAAACTTACTGGAGAAATTTAATTCCCATGTGGTAAGTTATAGTTAAATTTGTCTTAATGAGAAATACCATACATGATTGAAAGGTGTTTGGACAGGTTTTTAAAAATTTTTTCTAAGTTCATATGTTTTGAGAGAGAGAGAGTGCGTGCGCATGGCAGGGAGTGGCAGAGAGAGAGAGAGAATCCCAAGCAGGGGGCTTGAACTCATGAACTGTGAGGTCATGACCTGAGCCAAATCAAGAGCCAGATGCTTAACTGAATCTGCCACCCGGGAACCCTGGGAAGTTTTTTTTAAATTGTAGCTTGGGCACTCACTAATAGTAAGTAAAATATTCTGTTTTAGGACTATATCCATTCATCTGAGAAGAGTAAGTTGCAGCACTTTAGATTTTTGCAATGATATTCCAGACTTTTTTTTTTCCTTTTCTTTAATAATGTCATGAAATAAACTGCTCTTAAAAAAGATTAAGTCCAGGGGCGCCTGGGTGGCTCAGTCAGTTAAGCGTCTGACTTCGGCTCAGTTCATGATCTCACAGGTCCATGGGTTCGAGCCCTGCATCTGGCTCTGTGCTGACAGCCCAGAGCCTGAAGCCTGCTTCACATTTTGTGTCTCCCTCTCTCTCTGCCCTTCCCCCTGCTACTCTCTGTCTCTCTCTCTCTCTCTCTCAAAATAAAATAAAGGCATAAAAAATTAAGTCAAATATTTACTCCTCAGTCACTGGTAACAGTTTTGGAGATGGGCAGTCAGTAACATTTGGAAGGAACAAATTTTCAGAGTTTTGTAAGTTTTGTCAAAGATTGCTTTTTATATGAATACTATACATATTAACCTTTTTATACATGTATGAGGAGTCTCGTTTATTCTCTTGAAATTTGACCAAATTTTAATTATTTTCCTTTTGAGATATGGTAATCAGTGAATTTATTGCATTAGTAGAACAAATACTCCTTAGAATATCAAAATGGAAATCTCATGTGGGGGAATGTTTTTAACATACAGACTAGCAGAAGCATGTTATTGCTCTTTTGCTTGAAATTCTCTAAGTCATGGTAATATGTTACTTTGTTTCAGGATCATGGGACTGGTGCCCTAGTTATTAGTTCACTCTTGGATTTCCTTACTTTTGCCCTCTGTGCACCGTATAGTGAGACAACAGAAGGACAGCAGTTCGATATGCTCTTAGAGATGGTAGCATCCAATGGAAGAACACTCTTCAAACTCTTTCAGGTGAGAACTTGTCATCTTTTTTATCAGATAACAGCTACTCCAAGAGAATCATTTATAGTTGGGGTCAGTTTGGTTTTATCTATTTATTTGTTTATTTTTTATTTTTGAGAGAGTGTGAGCAGGGGAGGGGCGGAGAGAGAGGGAGACACAGAATCAGAACCAGGCTCCAGGCTCTGAGCTGTCAGCACAGAGACTGACATGGGACCCGACCCAAAGACCTGAGATCATGACCTGAGCCACCCAGGTGTCCCCAGTTGGGTTTTAAAATAATGGATGTGTGCTTCTGTAGTAATGTTGATAAATGAATATAGCTTAGTATACTATTAAGGATATTTATTTGTTAAAATTTTTTAATGTTTGTTTATTTTTAAGAGACAGAGACAGAGCATGAGAGGGGGAGGGGCAGAGAGAGGGAGACACAGAATCTGAAGACAGGCTCCAGGGTCTGAGCTGTCAGCACAGAGCCTGGCACGGGGCTCGAACCCATGAACTGTGAGATCATGAACCGAGCCGAAGTCGGATATTTAATTGACTTAGCCACCAGGCGCCTCAGGATATTTAAATTCCACAGGTTTCTTGATATTTTGTATAGAGCTCTATCGATGGCTTTTGACCACTCTTTTGACGCTGTTGCCCATCTTTTCTATCTCAGGAGTGAAAAACTCATTTAAAAATTTTTTTTAATGTTTTTAAATTTATTTTTGAGAGAGAGAGACAGCACAAGCAGGGGAGGGTCAGAGAGAGAGGGAGACAGACACAGAATACGAAGCAGGTTCCAGGCTCTGAGCTAGCTGTTAGAACAGAGCCCAATGCGGGGCTCGAACCCACGAACTGTGAGATCATGACCTGAGCCGAAGCCGCTCAACCTACTGAGCCACCCAGGTGCCCAAAAAACTCATTTTTTTCTGTGATAGGCCCAGAGTACCCTTTTCTTTATAAATTACCAAATAATAGGATGGGTTTTAGTAGGGCTGTTCATCAACAGCTGAAAACATTGTTATTTCATATAATACTATAGTATTATGTACATATGATGTTTTTCTGTATACTTATATTTTTATTTCATATGAATATAATGTCAACTTGTATCATTACTGTTTGATATTTATCATTCAAATAAGTATTCAAATAAATACCAGCTGTTTTCTATTGATGTTTTGATTATCCTTAAAGGTATGTTGTATTGACACCTAAAATTTTTAACCAAAGTGTGATCTGACTTTCAGTTGTATCCTTTATCAATTTTATGACTTATACCTTGAATAAAATTGTATATCCTCCTTAAAAGTAACAGCTAGATATGTTGGAATGAAATTCTTTGATTCTGGGATTTTTTTTTTCTCCCTATGTTAAAGCATCCTTCCATGGCAATTATCAAGGGAGCTGGATTGGTTATGAAGGCAATAATAGAGGTGAGAACAGATTCGAAATTCGAAACGTATTTGAATGTTGATTGGCTGTTTTCATTGAAGCTGACAAAATTACCTTTCAGCCTGTTATGGGAAACATGCAGTTTTTTGGGTAAGAAAAGTATAAATATTTATTCAGAAGTTAGTTTTAAACTACAGAAACAATCCTCAATTTTAATCTAAGAGTTTAAAGTTCTGAGGTAAGTGGGTTTAGGGCAAATAAATCTTTCTGTTCCTCCATTATTTGTGTCTTGCTTGTTTTAAGAGAATTAAAAGTTAGCATTCTTCGTCTCTTGCTCTTTGGGTGGGGGGATGATGGCACTGAAATCTTTCGGTAGTGAGGTTACATGGAAATCTATTAATGGAGTTCACAGCAAAGTGATACTAAATAAGAATGGTAACAAAAATTAGTTCCTCATTCTAAAGTGCATTTGTGAGTGGGCTCTGGAGAGTGGGCATGTTATTGGACAGACACAGGGTATTGTTTCCCCAAGATCGTTTCTTTAGCTTTCTGTGCTTTTCAGTGAAACAAAACCATGGCTATGAATATCAGCTTGCATAGTGATGTTTACAATAGATGGCTTTGATTCTAAAACTTTTGAATTTTTTGTTGTCATAGTAGTGATTTGGCTAAAATGTAAAGAGTATTTGCCCTTTTTATCAAAAACTCAGTGATTTGTAGCTCATAAATATAACATGTTGCTAAATAAAATGCACAGAATTAGTATATGTCTAACTGGGTTTTAAAAAATTGTATATAGGTGTTACACATCAAAGATTATTTGCATTTTTAGTGTGTATATACAGCTAAAGGCTGATTTTCTTGCTTCAGCTAATGGGTTCTATGTTTCCAAAGTAAGGATATCTCACAGAGCTGGCAATAGCCAAGACAGTCAAGATCATGAGACCAAACAAAAGCATGTTCCTGACCCCGATCCACCAATATGTTGCCATTCATTCAGAAATATTTATTGAGGGCCAGGTATAACCAAAATGTGGACTTTGGGCTTCAGGATAAGCTCCACATGTCAATTTCATAGCCAGTGACTGGAGCTGATATCTGTGTAAGGAACACCTTTATTTACACTGAAATCCTGGCAAGTATCTTAAATTATTTTTTCTCATTGTAAAAGCAATGTATGATCTTTGAAGAAACATTGGAATTTATAGAAAAAAATTCAATGAACAAATCATTTATATTTTTATCATCCTGAGATAACTACTCTTATCATAAATTTTATGTTTTCTCTTAGTCTGTGGTATTCAGAATTATCTTTGTACATATACAAATTATGTACTGTATATATTTGTATTGATAGCATTGTCAGAATGATATATCTACATATTCACACCATGAATATTGGTATACATACTACATATTCAGTTGTATTATATACTTGTACTTTTTTCACTAACACTGTGAGCATTATTGCTTTTCAACAGATTGTCTTCAGTATCATACTGCTTACTTAATTCATAGTTCTGTGATTACCTTTGATTAGTAGTCCTGTCATACTCTGTTGCCAAAGTGAGTCCATATAAGCAAAGTAAAATCTAAGGATAAAAAGAACTACCCCAATTATCACATCATTCTTTAAAAAAAAATAAAGAACTGTGTTCACCATGAAAATGAAAGTATTGTTAATAAAAGCAAGCCAATTTATAGATGCCTTTCATAGGAATTGCTGATTTCCCTGAATTGCTTTTCCCTTGACTAATAAATAATCGGAGATGAACATAACTTTAATATTAAGCAAAACATAATTCATAAAATAAATGTACCTATAAACATTTAAAACCTCATTCCACAGTCAAATAATAATTTTAAAGTTACTTGTATCACCTATGTTATTTTTGGGTAAAATTGCATTTAAAATTTTTATTGTATACTGTATAATTTTACACCTAGAGATGTAAAATTAGTTTTATAAAATTAGGATAGTTTGTTCTAGATTGCTGCTTTAGGGATCATCTTACCCTTTTTCCAAAGGAAGGTGACAAAGAAATTGCTACAAAAATGCAGGAGCTTGCCCTAAGTGAAGGTGCCTTACCTCGACACTTGCATACTGCGATGTTTACAATAAGCTCAGATCAGAGGATGCTTACAAATAGGTAGGTTAATTTAATTTGCTGTAAATTAACTTGCTGCTTAGAAAATGAATTCAGAGATTACAAAAAACTGAATAAGTGTTTGGATTATGCAGATGATTCATTTTCTTTTGATTCACCTAGTTCTCCTTTTCCTTCTCTTGTAGAAAGATTGTGCCCAGATGATTGTAGTCCCTGCCCCTGGATAACTTGGGAGGGAAATCAAACTGTTTGGATTTTTCCCTCAGTATCCTATTATGGCTCTATACTCATAGTCAAGGGACTAGAAAATGGAAAATAGTGCCCAGAAGCTTATGAATCTAGAACCACATGTCCAAGCCTTTTCTCTTTGTATTTCGTTCTGCCATCATGTCAATTTTTAAATACCTTTGGTCAGTTCAGTACTCTACTTTAAGAATAAAGAAAACATTGGGGCTTCTGGGTGGCTTAGTTGAGCATCTGACTTCTGCTGAGGTCATGATCTCACAGTTCGTGAATTCAAGCCTCGCATTGGCCTCTGTGCTGACAGCCCAGGGCCTGGAGCCTGTTTCAGGTTCTGAGTCTCTCTCTCTTTTTCTCTCTCTCCTTCTTCCTTTTTCTCTCTCTCAAAAATAAACATAAAATTTTTTTTTTACAGAATAAAGAAAACATTAATCAGCCTAACGTAGGACTGTCTATGTCTCTTGTAGTTAAACAGTTTCCCCTTTGGCAAATTCTTTTTTTATAATAATCATTCAAATATAAGGAAGCATGTAAACTTATTCATATATTCCAGGCAATGTGAATTCTATCCCTTTTAATCTCTATTATTCGTGATGTGTGACCCTTCATATAGCCCTAGCATACTATGGTTCATGACTCATTAAAAAAAAAAAAAAAGAAAGAAAGAAAGAAAAAAGGAATATCAAATGTTTTTAATCATGTTCTTTTTGACTTTTTAAATAATAGCATAAATTGCTCACTTAGGTTTACTTTGTTATGATACACTATATTTCCCTTTTTTGTCACCCATAACCAGTTACTGAATACCATGGTGTGCTGCCTTGCCAGTAGTTTTCTGCTGTTTGTATTATAAAAAGCTGTCTGCATCCCTCAACTGTAAATGTTAGCCCCAAAAGTAGTCTTTTATGTTGCCTGAGAGGACATAGAGATCTAAAAGAAAGATTATTTCCTTAGCATGCTGCCTTATTAGTCATACTAGATACCGTCTTTCATGAAAAGACACTATTTGATGTATCTTATTAAACCCTTATGTTAGATGTTTGCTTCTTGTTTTGTTCCTCTTTATTAATCAGTTACATTCTCTACTGTGATCAGTCACAGTATTGAAAAGCTGTCAGTTTATAATATAAATACTATTTTTCATTTGCATTGCTTTATCTTTTACAAATTGCTGTTATAAAATGTTACCCTGCTTATCCCTAATTAAAGCCTTCTTTAAAGAATCACTGATAATGATACCTACCCAATGCAAGTGAAGGAAAATATAACTTCAGTAGTAATTTCCAAGTAGGCACAGAAATTAACAGGTTTTTTTGGGGGGGGGGTATTTATTTGAGAGAGAGAAAGCATGAGCAGGGGAGGGGCAGAGAGAAAGGGAGAGAGAGAATCCCAAGCAGACTCTATGCTGTCAGCACAGAGCCCAGTATAGGGCTCAGTCCCACAAACCAGGAGATCATGGGTGACGTGAGCTGAAACAAAGAATCGGCCACTTAACTGACTGAGCCTTCCGGGTGCCCCCAAAACGAACATTTTAGTAGTGTTCATTTTCTTTGGTAACGTAACAAAGTACTGTTTGGAATTCTAAGCTTTTTTTCTTCTGGGAATGTAACCTGTATAAATACATATGTCTATAGGTTTGGTATTTCACTCACAGGTTTCATGGCAATTCTTGTAGTAGATGGCAGTTTGAATTCTTGTGGAAGCACAGAAGGGTCAACAATGATTAAAATACATTCTCTGCTTATGAGGAGCATAGCCTAGGAGACAGATGTTATCATGAGGGTTAAGATTAATAAATGACTAAGTCATAGATTCAACATGGATCTTAGATTTCCACTTTGAACCAAAATATGTTCTTACCTATAAAGTTGCATGAGTAGAGGCACCTGGGTGACTCAGTTGGTTAAGCATCTGACTTTGACTCAGGTCATTATCTCACAACTCGTGATTTTTTAGCCTCGTGTCGGCCTCTGTACTAACAGCTCAGAGCCTGGAGCCTGCTCTAGGTTCTGTCTCTGTGTCTCTCTGCCACTCCCTGACTTGGGCTCTGTGTCTGTCTCTCAAAAATTAATAAACATTAAAAAAATTAAAATGGCAAGAGTAGAATAATTTGTGCTAAGTGCTTTGTCCTCAAGACTCCAAAACTGAAAATATTTTTTATCCCTGACCTTGCCAAAAACGTTATATTTGAACAGTTATTGACTTTTGCTCATGTTCGAATTCCAAGGAATGCCAGAATGCTATATGATCACTATTTTGGGACTTATTATACAAACTAATCATATTATCCGGTCTAATTGCTTTATTTATTGTCCATGTCTTTAAATGAGGTAAGAATCTACTTCTTCATGTTTAGACCCATCAGAAATAAGTGAGTTTTTTAGGGAAGCATTTTGATTTGAAGAAAATTCTGAAACATTAGCAATATTTTGAATTACTATCTCAGTCACCTCTCCACACTGAAATACTAACTTTAAATATTAACATCAGAATGATATTTTTTTTGGCTGTAGCCATATTGCTTATATGATATTTTGTTCTCAAAAATTCCTTTCTGTTCTAGCTGAGATAAAGCAGCAAACCTTTCTCAACGTCTGCTTTTTTCAGACAGCTAAGTAGACATTTAGTGGGACTCTGGACAGCTGATAATGCAACTGCGACAAACTTGTTGAAACGCATTTTGGTAAGTCTGTTGAATGACCAGGAAGATTTATGCGTTCTTGCCCAATAAAATTTAATTAAGTTTATTTATACTCTTAAAGGGTTTTTTTTAGTTTTTTATTTAAAATATGTTTATTGGAGAAGCTACCACATAATAAATGCTAAACTCAATAGCTTAAATCATAGTATTAATTTATTTGGGGTTTGAAAACTAAATTTACTTTTGTGGGGTTGTTTTGGAAGTGGATTTTATGTTTTGATTCTGTTTGCTTTTAGCCGCCAGGTTTGCTGGCGTACTTGGACAGCTCAGATCCAGTTCCTGAGAAGGATGCTGATCGCATGCATGTTAGAGATAATGTGAAAATAGCAATGGTAAATATGATTGTCCTAAGTGTCTTTTCAGGTTGAAAAGAACACTTTTCTCTGAAACACAGTAACAGTTTTAGAGATAAACCATGAATTCGTGGTATTGAATAATAGTACTCTTTTTGTATCATTATTAACCACTTGGTTGAGGTAAAATTACATTCCATAACATTCACTTGTTGTAGGGATACAATACAGTAATTTTTTGTATGTTTATAGAGTTGTACCCTGTCACCGCAGTCTAATGTTGTGAATAGTAATAATCTTGTATGTTTTGTTTCCCTTCACTCAGCCTATTGCCACATTCAGGAATGGATTTTTTTTAAAGTTTCAAATGTATAATGTGATATTTTGCACATAATATGTGATTGATAAATGTTGTTGGTGAAAGGGGCCAACAGTGAAAAAATTAACTTAGGTAGGATTTTTTTCTTACAAAAGCTGATCTCTATTATTAAGGTTGGGTTATTTCTGAGAAAATTACTTAAACATCTTTCAAGATACACTGTTGTAATAATGTCTTGTATGTGTTCTTTTCCTTTTCACCCCATTTTTCTGTTTGCATCCATCTCCCATTCACATCTCACCACCCCTCACATAGGAATCATCTTGAAATTTAAGCAGAAAAGTTAAGATTTCTTGGACAAAAGTATAATTTATTGTAGAAATTTTCACTTTGTTTTTTCACTGAGCCCCCATAATCCAGTATGTATTTTATCATGTAAAACAAATCATGTGACTCAGCTTTACTTAGATTTTAAAACTAAATTTGCAAATAGGACTGTAATGAATTTTAACATTATTTTACAGGATCAGTATGGAAAATTTAACAAAGTTCCAGAATGGCAAAGATTAGCTGGAAAAGCTGCTAAGGAAGTTGAAAAGTTTGCCAAAGAAAAAGTAGATCTTGTGCTGATGCACTGGAGGGATAGAATGGGCATTGCGCAAAAAGAGGTAAAAATAAAATCTGTTTCCAAACTTCTAGCACTTCTGTATATCCCAGGCTTATTTTCATTGTTGCTGGTCACAGAGATGATAGTCCAGTTTTTCTGATTGAACGTACGAAGAATTGTCACCTAAATCTGATTCATATTTTTATGGAAGTTTTTCTTAATTCATAGTTTTATGAATCTGTGATTAGGTTTTTACTTAGGTATTTTAAACTAAATTAAATATAAAATTTCACTCAAGTTTTCTTCCATGATTTTCAATTTCCATACTTCTGTATTCATATGTATCTCTTTTTTTTCCTTTTTTGCATTTTACTTAATTTTTTGAGAGAGAGTGCACGTGCACTAGGGAGAGCATGTGCAATATGCAAGGGACAGAGAAAGAAAGAGAGAGAGAGAGAATCCAGGAGGGAGAGAGAAAGAAAGAAGCAGGGCTCATGTTCACCCAAAGGAGGGTTCAAGCTCACTCAGAAGTGGGGCTCGAACTCACAAACCATGAGATCATGACCTGAACCAGAGTCAGATGCTTAACGACTGAGCCACCCAGTACCCCTCTGAATTTTATTTTATAGTTATGAATATAAAGGTGCTCCTTTTGTTTAGCATTTTTGTTCAGAGCTAGCCAGGCAAGTGTTTGGGTAATAAATTTGACATTTTTAAATGAAATTTACTGTGTGTACTTCAATTTCAATATTAGCTCCTTAAATGAAGGTCAGATCAAAAACTTTTTTAGTTTTCTTCAACATGTAGTATAATCAGTAGAACCTAATTCAGTGAGGCACATTCTTCTCTCTAGGATTTAATGTGCAGTGGTTAAGTCAACTGTAAAAGTTAACTTAATCTCACAGTATTTGTTAACCACACTTAGATTCTTTCCCTTTTAACCATCTCTACACTAAAGGTAGCTATTTCGTTATACAAAGAAAATACTATAAATATCTTACTAACCAGGTTTCTTATGAATTTCCAGAACACCTAAACATAAGGCATCAGGTGCAACAGGGTGTCTGTGAGAAAATGAGACCAAAATTCAGTTCTTTAGAACTTGAGCATAAATGGGTTCATGCTGATTTGTACAAGTGACATATGCAATATAAAGAATCACTAGACAGGTTTTCTAAATGGCTAGGATAGTGAAAATACTGAAGGTTGAACTGTTTAACCTACATCTGAGCCTAGTTTTACTTTTTTGTTTGTTTGTTTATTCATTTATTTTGGGGATGGGAGGAGACACTGTGGAAAGGACAGAGAGAGAGGGAGAGCGAATCTCAAGCACAGTGTCAGTGCAAGAGCCCTCTGCAGGGCTCAGACTCCACAAACTGTGAAGTCATGACCTGTGCTGAAATCAGGAATCAGATGCTTAACCGAATGAGCCAACCAGGTGCCCCTAGTTTTATCATTTATTAACCCAAAACATAAGTTATGGGTTTTCAGAACATTATTTTCCTCTTTCATAAAATCAGAACAATAGTATCTCCCTTCTCTGTTCTATATGGTTGCTTTGCTTTTTTATTATACCTAAGTAATAATAGAAACACTGTATACATATCTGGTCATGATACTATTGCTGTATAACATTTGGATAGTCAAATGTCTATAAAGACGATATGAATGATTTTCAGGTAATAAAAATTATGACCTCCTGACTTAAGGTAGTTAAGCCCATTTGTAAAAATAATAGTTTTTCAAGCTATTGGATATAATTACCTAACTGAAAAGAAGTTTTTGGCATCACCTTTCATACGTAACATTTATCCAACATAAGTTTGAACACAAAGCTATTTTAGCTATAAATATGGATAGCATTTGTTGTTTAAAGAGAACAATTCAGAGGAAAAAATATATTTTTTAATATCAATGATGTTTTATTGGTCTGTTGGTTTCATTTATGTGTATTATCTGAAATGTTGAGCAAATAGTGATGCCCAGTATATATGCTCGTCAAGAAACTGTTTTGGTAGCAAATGGATTATTTTTGTCATGGTACTATTTTTACATTAATTTCCTTAGAAAACTGAATAATCTTTGTGACTATTTTCTTTATAGAAATATTAACACCCAAATGTGGAATGATCATGTGCTTTAGTCCGAAAATTAACCATTGTTAAGATTAACTGGCTAGCCTTGAAATGAACTGCATTTCTTATGTAATCAGAATGTTTATTAAGTCAATTTCATTTTAGCTAATGTTCTGTGTCCAATTAATAATAACCTTTGGCTAATGTGTAAAGTTTCCTTTTTTTGTTTTTTATTTTTACTTGAGGAATTTGTTTAGCTAGATAAGGGTTTTAACCTAAGTTTCTGTGTCTGTGAACTCTGTTTATGGAGAGCTGGTTGCACTTTTTATGTATGGCATTTATATCTTTACCACTCTAGACCCTCAGGTTTTTGTCCTGAGGGCAGGGGAAGTTTATCATTCAAATTAATGATTCATCATTAATTTGTCATTCAAACTAAAATTTTGAATTTTTATTGCTTTATTCAAGTCACCTTATATTAGTTTTCATGAGCGTACACAGAATTACAAATTTGTAGGAGACATTTCTTTACATAACCAATAGATTTTATATATCAAACAGCATTTACTTTTTAAGATTTATTGCTCACGTAGCCTTTATTCTTTCTATGTCATCTGGTCTGTTTATTTTAGATAATTTGCTACTTTAATGAAGTCACTTTTGTGTTTTAATTTGTATTACTTTCTACTTTTTAGTTCTGTCACATTAGGGATTAGAATTTTAATGTCTGGCATATCTACAGGTTTTACTTAGAGCAGAGACACCTAACTGCCATCCTGTGTACAGACTTGATAAAATCTTTGAAATCTTATCCTCTGGTTAGAAATTTACATGTGTTTCCTTCTCTGGAATAGGAGGCCATAGCTTTCTTTGAATTCTTAAATGGGTTTATGGCTGCCTAAAATCTGAGTCATAGACATAGAGAAGGAGATGTCTTAAGGTGAAGATGATTTGTAGTGGTGATACCCTCATGGAATTTGTATGATAGATATAGCTTAGCACATATAGGCTCACTCTCTTTTATTTTCTTTAAAATTTTATTTTTTCCCTTTTACAATTAAATTCAGGACAGAAACAATATGGTGAGTTTAAGTCCCTGCTACATGTGTGAAATGCATTAAACTGCCTGGCATGTGGAATTGTCTTTGAGATTCTTTGTCTAATAAAGTAAATTCAAGTCTCACCTCACATGTGTCTGAATGTAGATTCTTATTTCTTGTTCATTAGCTATTTCAATTTATACTTGCGCATTATGGCTTTGGTGGCAGTTCAATAACCTGTACTCTTTTGCATTTATTGTTTTCCCATGACTTGTGTATTAACTGCATGTAAATGTTGAAAACAAGTCACTGTTTTTTGGCTCTTATAAATTTTATCAGTCATCACTGTAAACTGTAACAATTTGGTGTTGGAACAACTTTAGGCTACAATGGAAAATATTTCAACAACACTGTAGAAATATCTACTAGCACAGTAATATGTTGTGAAATAATCTAATATTTTACATTTATATTTTATAGATTTTGCTTCATTAACTTGTTTCTGCCAAAATTTGATGTAGAAATGTTTCTCCTCACTTATAAAGTGATGATTTTCTGACTGAGCCTATTTGGTAGCCCCAGATTGAGCACTATGAAGTTGTTTTTTTTTTTTTCCTTCCCAGAATATAAATCAAAAGCCAGTGGTTCTTCGAAAGAGAAGACAAAGAATAAAAATAGAAGCAAATTGGGATCTCTTTTATTACAGGTGACCTTAAACTCTCTTCCAACAGATAAAATTTGGCATTGTCATTAGAGGAATCATGATAGATTTTTCTTGCCTGAAACTAGTACTTTATGCTACGGGTACTTTTACACCATGAAGGTCAAAAACTGTAACTGTTAAGACTGGTATGATCAATGATGCTTCCATAAAATTAATGTCTTTTATAGAGTGTTGGTCGTCTGAGGAGCTAAAGTACTTTTAAATTTTTTTAAGGCTTTGATATGATTAGTTTAAGAATTACAACCTTTAAGTCTTACTACAAATGGATTCTTAAAAGAGCTAGATGGATGAAAAACATAAGGAGACTTGAGGTAAATGGGTATCCAGTTTAGATGGCCTTTTATACTTGTCCAGCCTTTCTGATCTGTTTACCCCTTCTCTCCATCTGCTTCTGCCTCCTGCCCCTCCACCCCAAACATACACAGATACATACACATAGAAAGGCTTTGAAACATTGTGGGGATTTGCTAAACTTTTGGGGATAATGTACAGTACTTATTCTGGAAGCCAACATTTTAATTATACCTTGGCTAATAAAGGAAAATACTGCTTTGCTTTGGAAACTTCCCATAGTAGTTCTAAAGCATGTAGTGTAGATCCATATATAGTATGGCCTTAAGAATATTGGTTTTCTTCCTCAGGAATTCTTGGATTATGTGTCTTCCCTAGACCTGTCTTGGAACTCTGACATCAGACTTTCTAAGAGGGCTGTAGAATGAAAGCCAAAGAATATGATGCCCATCTACTTCCAATTCAGACCTGGGTCCAAATGTGTCACAATAGTTAAATTACTCCAGGAACAAAAGGAAGATACTTTACAAATATCAATCAGTGTTTGGCAGTTTACCCATATTCTTTCTTAGTTTGTAACATTCTTACCTAGAATGTTGCTCATCCTACGTACTTCATACTCCATAGTTCAGAAATTCATATCCCCAATTTGAAATTTAATTTCTTATTATAATTATTTCCCGACTGGAATTTATACCTCTAATAATTATATCAGTTCCTTGGTTTGAAATCCACACAGATTTTTTTTTTTTATGGTTTGGGTTCATTTTTTTTCCCCTTTAGCATTTTATTATGAAAACTTTAAAATATACAGAAAAGGTCAAAGAATTTTACAGTGTATACCTATTACCTGTCACCAAGATTCTACCATTTACATTGTACTGTACTCGACAGAGATTTTATTTTCTTCATTTGCACTTGTTGGAGTTTATTAATTCCACTGCTTTCTTATTATAAAATGTAGTAAAGGATATTTACAGATTTTTAAAAAGTATTTATTGCTTCCTACTATTTTTTGATTCTATGCATAGGTTTGCTCAGGATCATGCCAAGTCAAACCTAATTTGGAATTTCAAAACACGAGAAGAACTGAGAGATAGTCTTGAATCTGAAATGAGAGCATTTAATATTGATAGAGAGCTTGGTAGTGCTAATGTGATCTCCTGGAACCACCATGAATTTGAGGTAGAGTTTAATTTTTGTAATATTAATTTTTTCTCTTTTAAAACATTTTTGGAGGCTTTTTTTAAAGATTTGTGGTTATGTGACATATTTTTACCTTTTCCTCTTAGTTTAATGGAGAAAATATTAGAAAACTTTAACATTTACCTGAGATAAAAAATTTAGAATTAGTTAAGTAACTCAGCTTTGTATCTGAGAACTACGTAGGTGTGTTGATGAATTTGTTCCTGTGCTTTCCAGATCTGTTCTTTGCTTGGGGTTTTTTTTTCTCTTTAGATTTTTATTTTCCCTTCATTAAAACATAGTCTGTTCTCCCTTTTCCCTTTTATCTGTACCTTGTTCAATTCATTTTTTGTGGTAGTTTTATTGTGAATGTGGTCATTTTTCCATTAAAACATTGATGTGAAGAACAACAAAACAGGATCAAGAAACATGTTTAAAAAAACATGTTGGTAGGAGATAATCTTGTGTATGTGTGTGTGTGTCATATAATGTAAACTCTCATGATAGCTGTAAATTTGAACATACTCATGACCCTGCAGGCTTTATCTTGAATCCAACTGCATTTCCAAAATAAAGCAATGTGATTGTGCTCATTCCCTCCTTCTTGAAAAGCTTCCTTTACTTTGGTTTTGGACTCTAGATTCTCCTGGATTTTCGCCCCCTTCACTGTGCATTGTTCATTTTTCTTTTTTCCACAACTTCTAAATTGGCCCAGAGGACCAGTTCCTAGACCTCTTATTTATATTCATTGCCTCAGCGATCTTCGCCATTCTCATGGCTTTCGATACTCTTTATTTGCTGGTGGCTTCCAGATTTTTATCTCAGATTTTCTTCCCTTGACCTCATACTTTTATCTTATAATTGGATATCCAATAAGCGTCTAGAGTGTTAGCTCTAAAACCTTGCTCTTACTCTTCCCCCAAGTCTACTTCTCTTATAGTCTTTTTGATCTTAGATAATGACTTCTCCTTATTTTCTAGTCAAAACCCTTTACGTCATCATTTCTCTTATACCCCAAATGTAATTTATCAGCAGATCCTATTCAGTGCACCTTCAGAATTTATCCAGAGCCCAATCATCTTCTCTCTCTTTGGGATTATAGTAGTATATCTGCTTCCACTCTTGCCTCCCTTTAATCTGTTATCAGGACAGCACAGCAGCATTATGATCTTGTTAAAATGTAAGTAGATCATGTCTCTTCTGTGCTCAGACCCCTCTGGTGCTTTTGTCACTGTCACTTCCCTTCTTTTTCAAAAACCTGGGTCCTTGAAAGGACCTGACAAGATCTGTGTACTCCCTAACCCCAAGTATTGTTTCTTTGTTCTCATGTTCTCCTACTCACCCTTTCACTTTTGCTCTAGCAACACGGACTTCCCTGGAAACACCAAATTTGTGTTCTTGACTCAAGGTCTTTCTACTTGCTGTTCCCTCTTAACTAAAATGTTATTTTTCCTGGATAGCCTCATAACTTGTTTTCTCCTTCAGCTCTTTTCCTGAATTTCATCATCTGAATAGGCCGTACCTGGCCAGTCTATTTAAAAATGCAGCCCTCTTTGTACATGGATATACCACACCACCACCACAAGCACACACACTCTCTCCCTTTTCCCTGCTTTATTTCACCACAGTAATGTCACCCAACTGTTAAATATTTAAATAATGTGTATTTATCTTGAGAGAGAGCGTATGTGTATGCACATGAGAGGGGCAGAGAGAGGAGAGAGAGAATTCCAAGCAGGCTCTGGCACAATCAGCAAGCCTGACAGAGAACTCAACCTCACAAACCATGGGATCCTGACCTGACAAAACCAAGAGTTGGACGCTTAACTGACTGAACTACCCGGGTGCCCTCATATTTTAGTTTTTTGTTTGTTTATTGCTATATCACTGGTGACTGGAACAGTGCATGGCATGTACAGTATATGCTTAATACATAGAAGTTGAATGAGTTTGAATGCTCAGAATGGGTATCTATCTCTATTTTATAAAATTTATATTTTTAGAAATCAGTTACTTTAGGCTTTGGGAAAAGAATTTAATCTGGTCAAGGAATTCCTTTTTATAATTGCTTGCAAATTCTTTAGACAAACAGCCTGAGTACAAGGGTCATGGTGCTGCCTTAGCTCCTGGTCATGGACTCCTCCTTCATGTATCACCTCTTTTGTAATCTGGGGAAATTGGCATACAGAGAATGAATGAATAAACAAATAAAAATACACAATGAAGGGGGTCTGGGTGGCTCAGTCACTTGACTGTATGGCTCTTGATCTCAGCTTAGGTTATGATTCCAGGGTCATAGGATCAAGCCACACATTGGGCTCTGTGCTGAGCCTGGACCCTGCTTGAGATTCTCTCCCCTCTGCCCATCTCCCCTGCTCATTCATTCATATTCATATTTTCTCTCTCTCTGTCAAACAAAACAAAAATATACACCATAAATGTAGTTGATGTGTTGGGAGATGAGGGAATGCCTGAGGTAGCTTGTATAAATTGCACAAACCATGTGTGGTGTTGGATCAATTACTCTGTAGTTGGTCATGGCAAAATGAGAAAGGGGATGAAGCAGATTATCCATTAACCGTGTTTTGAGTCTTCCTTCCCTTAAACCTCATTAATACCATGTAGTCCTGTGAAAGTTTTTATCAGCAAGTTTTCATAAAATTGGTATATAATTCCCACTCCTTAACATTTAACTAAAATAGGTCATATTTATTAATAATGAATTACCAGATATTTTAAGAAAGGACTTTTTTTTGTTAAAGGTGATCCTAAGAAAAACGCTCTGACAGAATTTGAGAAGTGATTATGTGGAAACGGTCAAAAACTTCCTATAAACTAAAATAATCTAACTTTCATTTATTAATAAAGGTTAAATATGAGTGCCTGGCAGAGGAAATCAAAATAGGAGACTATTACCTGAGATTACTGTTGGAGGAAGATGAGAATGAAGAAAGTGGATCAATTAAGAGATCGTAAGCTAACTCCTCCTATCTTGCATTTGTTTTCACTATTAAATTCATGGCTAATTCTATTGTGAACTTTTTTTTAAATTTAGGTATGAGTTTTTCAATGAGCTCTATCATCGTTTCCTGCTCACCCCAAAAGTAAACATGAAGTGTTTATGTTTACAAGCCCTTGCTATTGTTTATGGCAGATGTCATGAAGAAATAGGACCCTTTACAGATACGAGATATATCGTTGGAATGTTAGAAAGGGTAAGGATATCATTTAAGAAAAACTACTTGATAGTTCATTTGAGGTACTTGTTACATTTTCAAACCAAATGTAAATTCTGTTTGATTGCATTGTTACCATAAATTTCTGTGTGCGTTTTTGTGTAAGTTACATAATACTCAATTGAATATGAGTTAGATGAATAGGAAAATGACTGATGGGTTAGTGTTTGTCCATGTCAGTTTATTTTTTTCAGTTGCTGCTTTTGAACGACTTTAGCTACCGGTTTGCCAATCTTTAATTTATAGTATGGGTGAGCTGGACAGGTGTGTAAAAGAAATAGTGACTCTTAGATTTGTATGTATATTTGGTTTTCCATTTTGGAAAAAATCTTAAATGATGCTAGTGTACTAAATTTCAAAGTGTGAAGCTAGTAAAACTTTTTAGGGGCACCTAGGTGGCTCAGTTGGTTAAGCAGCTGACTTTGGCTCTGGTCATGATCTCACAGTTTGTAGGTTCAAGCCCCCATATCAGACTCTGTGCTGACAGCTTAGAGCCTGGAGCCTGCTTCCAATTCTGTGTGTCTCTCTCTGCTCCTCCCTCACTCCTGCTTTGTCTCTCTCTCTCTCTCTCTCTCTCTCTGCTCTTCCCCCACTCGTGCTTTGTCTCTCTCTCAAGATAAAATAAATACTAAAAAAAAAAAAGATAGTGAAACTTTTTAGAACTACAATGATAACCAAAAAAGGGAAACTTGAGTTAGCACATTTTAGAAAGTTTGTCATTTAACACTTGAACTTGGCTTGGGGAAAGAACATACTGATCCACTGACCTAGTGCAGCTCAAATTTGAGTGTTATCTACTTATTGCAGTGTGTACACTTGGTTCTTTCATTTGTGCTTCTATTTCTCTTACATTTAAACATTTAAATTTCAGTAAACTGAAATTTTACCAATTTTTATTTAAAAAATTTAAAATGTTTATTCGTTTTTTGAGAGTGAGTGAGAGAGAGAGTGAGCATGAGAGGGGGAGGGGCAGAGAGAGACGGAGGCACAGAATCTGAAACAGGCTCCAGGCTCCAAACCATAAGCACAGAGCCCGACATGGGGCTTGAACCCACGAACTGTGAAATCATGACCTGATGTTTAGCCACCCAGGCACCCCTATTTCACCAATTTTTAAATAGCTGTTAAAATCAGTACTTGTTATAATTACCTTAAGTATCAGTCATGCTTTGCACATTAAGAAATTGATTCTGGATAAAGTCACAAAACATACCTAGGAAATAACCATTGCCAGATGAAAATCCTTCTTTGCCATTATACCAGATTGTACTATTCAATTACAATTCACTGTTATTCCAAATACCTGAGTATTTGTGGGATAGCATTTGTACTTTTTAGGCAGATACATTTTTCCTTCTTGTCTTGTGTTCACCATGATGTGATTTATGTGAAATATCATTAATCATTCTTTAGAATATTAGTTGAGAAGTATCATTTGGGCCAATTCTTTTATTTCCATTTTATATACATTCTTAAAGCTATATATTAATCTGTTTTTGACTTTTAAAATATATGCCTTTCTAGGGAAATTGAATAACTTGTATAAAATTGCAGAGAATGCAAGACATTGATGAATTAAAATAATTGACAGTCTTCTCTCATTTTCTTGATGTTTAAAAGAATTTTATTTTGAGGCACCTGGGTTGCTCAGTTAGTTAAGCCTCTTACTCTTGATCTCAGCTTAGGTCTAAATCTTAGGGTCATGATTTAAAGCCGTGCATTTGGCTCTATGCTGGGTGTGGAACCTACTTAAAAAAAAGATTGACACTATTTCTTATTGGCTGTTGATTTTGTTTGGTAATGATAATATCTTAATTTGTGTTTCACTTCTGATTAAATTCTCATTTATTTCATTAGTGCACAGATAAACTTGAACGAGATCGGTTGATCCTCTTCCTTAACAAGTTGATCCTTAATAAGGTGCAGTATTTTTGCTTATGTACATAATTATTTTCAAATAAATCACATGAGTATCAAACAGATATATTATTACAGTTTCAGTTTTTATCCAAACATGGTTCTTTTCTTATTTTCTCCTTTTAGATGAGAAACCTGTGTGCTCTCAACATCTGTAGTGAAGTATTTTTGTCAGATATTCTCTGTACATTCTGTCCTACAGTAACAGATACTAAATAAATAAGACTAACTTCTGAATGAAGAATAATGAGGGATGAAATTGGTAGCTGATTTTTCTTTAGGGACTCTTTTGGATTGGACTTAAAGTAAAACAAATGTTTGACATAAAATGGAAAGTTTCTAATTTATTCAGTGTACATTTTGGTCATAAAAGGTAATTTGAAGACATAAACTGAAGAGTCACCTTAGCTCTTCATCTTTTCTTTTTAAGACATTTTAATAGGTTCATGCTGTTTCCAACAAGAATTCTTGGTTGTAAACACAGCATCAATTCATAATTATATGGTGTTGCAATGAAATTGGAGTAGCTCTTTTCTTATTTATATTCTTAGTTTTATTCTCCCCTGTAGAAAATTATGCCCATGTTTTAAAATGAAGTATAATTAATAAATCTTAAAATTTAAATTATAATCTCTTCCTAACTTCTAAGAAATTACCAGTTTTGCCTTAAGTTACAAAAACAAACTGGAACATTAAAAAGTTTAATATACCAGATTTTTTTTCTGATTACAGAATAATTTGTTTATTAATAGAATAACCTAGGAAAATGCAGGATAATTGGAGAATCAGAGTTTATTGTGGGTGTTATTCCTGCTGGGCTTTGTTTATTTTTATTTTGTTTTAATTTGCTCAGAATATATTTAAGTAAAAATTCTTTATGCGATCTGTTGGCCCTTTTCACATTTATCTAAATTCATGTTCTTTGAATACTAAGTAATACCAATTGTAGGTCAGTTTTTCCAACGAGATTGTAAATATTTTCTTCTTTGAGAATCTTGTAGGTGGTAGTACCTATTGGGAAGAAAGATTTTCTATTATGTAACAGTGTTTCTGTCTTCCAGAGAAATGTTAAGGATCTCATGGATTCCAATGGAATTAGAATCCTTGTGGACTTGCTTACCCTTGCACATCTTCATGTAAGCCGAGCTACAGTACCACTGCAAGTATGTATACTTATCTAGATTTTACAAATGTAAGTCTTTGAGTACAATTTAGGATCAAAAGAACCATAAAAACTTGACATGAAAACATGTCAGTGTATATGGCCATGAGTATAGCGAATAATTAAGACAGCCAATAATTATGATGGAACTAATACCTGAGAGATTAGGTCACACACAAAGAGTGAAAATAACCATAAGAACAATCTAAAATGGTCAGTGTTGATCCAGTTTTATTTTTCTTGTGTCTCTTTTGTCTTTTAAAGTAACAGTGTCTCTAATGTGGTTTATTTTGAGTCAATGTGATCTTTAAGATTTAAACTGACTTTTCAGTTATGTAACTGCCACCTTTAGCGTTGAAAGCCACTGAGAGTATACTTCGCCTTTAGGAATCTGGAGGCCTTATTGAAACCAACCTGTAAGAAGATAGAGCTGCAGGTCTCTGCTAAAAGGCCTTTTCTGATGCCTAACTTGTACAAGAGATCTATACCTAGCTCAGTGGTGATTTTTGTGGTGGTTTGTTTTTGTTTAATCTGGTTTGAGGTATTCTGTCTGTTTTTGGCTGAATTGTATACATAAGTGCTATTTGAATATTTAGAATATGGCATTTTCTATTATCAGGGATAAATAATAGTAATGGTAATTCTATTACAGCATTACAGTATACCAGGTACGATTCTTGTATAAATTCCATGACAGCCCTCCCAGGTTACAGATGAGGAAATTGTGGGACCGAGAAGCCCAGTGTATTGTCCAAAGTCATGCAGTAAGGAACAGAGCCAGAGTTAGAACCCAGAAGTCTGTGCTCTTAACCACTTTGCTGTGCCTCTCTATATGAATCAGACCAAAAGCTAATAGTTAGGGTAGTTAAAACCTTGTTTTAATAAAATATACTACTACATAAAAATTTTAGGTTCTCATAAGCATTGACATATAAAATTATAAGAAGTATCTGTAGTGAGGGTAGTAGATTGAAAGTAAGTGTTAAGTAGTATTACAAATTTTGTATTTTAAATCTTTGATCTCGGATGCTTATTGAAACTTTTAGTTGAAATGATTTTTTCCCCTCCAAAGATTTAAGTATTTTCAGCATTGTGGTTTAAGGTTAATGTGTTTATTTATATAGTTATTTGTAGTATTCTTTGCTACTAAAATGTTCCCGTACTAAAAATTTATTAATGACCATAGGGAGCGTAGATGTCCTTGAATTTAATAATTTTGATTGCCCAGTGAATTTAGGAAACCACTAATTTCAAATGCATATTAATAAGGAAATAGCTTTGTTCAATTACTAGGTCAGACATCTTATCCTTAACTGTTAAAAATAAGGTCATGTGAAAGGTGATTTTTTAAAGGAATGTAAACCCCTGAAATTAGTAGTTACTTTTTATGATATCTGCCCCCTTAGATTTCTGCCTTGGAAAGTAACTACATGTTTTTTAAACTTAGAGCAATGTAATTGAAGCTGCTCCAGATATGAAAAGAGAGAGTGAAAAGGAATGGTACTTCGGCAATGCAGACAAAGAGAGGAGTGGCCCGTATGGATTTCATGAGGTTTGTGCCTTAAAAGAGCTTTTGTGATGGTCTTAGTCTTTCTTATGCCCTCCTGCTTGGCAAACATATTTTAGCCTATGATTTGGCTAAAATCCAAAGGCTCTGCCATTCAGTTTATGCATGAAGGATGAGATGGCTTACTTACAGTTCTGAAGAACCACACATACACATATACACAGACACGCACACACAGTTGTGTCTTAAAACCTTACTGTTGATGAGCCATTGTTAAGGAGGTAGCATTCAGATTTTTAATGAATTTTAGAATAATAGTAGCAATTGCTACCCTAATATTATGATAAGGTTTTATAATCTCATAGGTATTAACAAGCTTCTCAAACTATAACACTTCTATTATGTTATGAACAGGTGAACTTTAATATGCAGTCTGAAATTTATTGAAAGTTATCTGTGCAATCCAGGGATAATTTCCATCTTAACATCTGCTGATACTTGATCTTGCCCTCCCAAACTCAGTTGGAATTTAGCCAAACATAGTTAAGCCTTTAGCTTGTTTATATCTTGGTCATTTTACCATCTTCCTACTGTTTTCATTCTTTCCAGTGTTCTTTATGTTCTGCAGGTTGGCCAACTAAATGGTAATTTTTTTATATTAGTAACCTAATTCAGGTTCCTGAAGGCTTATCAACAAAAGTTTGTTCTGTTTTTTGATTGTGAACTTGTATGTAAATTAACACAGCTTACATATTAACAGGGAATAGGAAACTTTAGCAAACCTCATTTTGCTTCATTCATGTTTGTAAAAACAGTGCCTTCCATTCATTTAGATGCAAGAATTGTGGACCAAGGGAATGTTAAATGCGAAAACCAGATGCTGGGCTCAAGGCATGGATGGATGGCGACCACTTCAGGCAATACCTCAGCTTAAGTGGTGTCTGTTAGCCAGTGGACAGGCTGTACTAAATGAAACTGACCTTGCTACCCTTATATTGAACATGTTGATCACAATGTGTGGATATTTTCCAAGCAGGTAAAATGTAATTGAACATTTCCATGGTTAAGAGGGACTCAGAAGTACCTTATTCTCTCTGTCTGTATGGGTGCTTCCTCAGTAACAGTATGGGATTAGTCTGGTGAACAAAGATTTGTGACCTTGAGGGAATGCTGCTTTGAGTTTTGGAGGCTTTGAAACATAAAAAGAAATAACTTGTAAATTATATTGATAAAGTAGCTAGACAGTAACTTTCTCTGGGAGACTTCAGATAATGTTACCAAATTGAAGCTTCCTAGTTACACATTTTGGCAACAGTAACAGTTGTCACATTCATAGGAAGCAGGCATGAACATTTGAAATATATACACTGCAGTCCTAGACAATGGCGGGTGCCACCAGCTCCTCTTCTGTCAGGTTAGCCATTCCTGGTGTAGAACTTGGTCTACGCCCACATCTTGCCCCAGGTCTTGTTCCACTTGATCAGTGGAGGTGAGAGTTTGTTATACAATGATCATTATAACCGTTGCAGGGAACTTTTTAATCTTTATGAAATATTTGCATATGCATCATTTCATTTATTACTATCCTAAAGATATTTTGTGATGGAAGTTACTGAGGAACCCTCAATTTTATAACACTTGAAACTTTCATGGTTCCAGTTCTGTTTAAAATTCAGATTACACTTTAAAGCATACAATTAGCATTTCGGAAAAAAATGTAGCGTTAAAATTAAAGCTATCTGTGGAAAATACTGAGAGTAGCTAAGGTTTAAATTTATGTAGAAACGTTTGATACGCCCTTTGGGGGGAAATATCCTCTGACAGTGTGTTGGACAACACCAAGTTTAATCAATTAAATAATAAATAAGAGTCTTTGGCTCTTCTAGGGTACTGTTTTTCAAGGAAATCTTATGGAAGGAAATGAAGTCATATTAAGCAGCCAAATAGATTTAATCCAAAATACCTAATCATGTTCCCAGCTGTATGAGAGCTTAGTCTTCATTAACAAAAAAGTAAGGTAACATGCTTCATGCCTAGTAGAATGTCACATGCTCTGCATATACAAATTTTAATAGATATATTAAATGCCGACCCTAGAAAATATCTTCTAGGGATCAAGATAATGCCATCATTCGGCCTCTACCCAGAGTGAAAAGACTGCTGTCAGATAGCGCTTGCCTTCCGCATATCATTCAGGTGAGTTACCTGTATGTTACCAAATTTGGAACAGTTTTTTAAGAATCATTCTCTGTTATTCAATTTTATTATGAACCCTATTCTTGTTTTTATTGTAGTCTATTCCATTTCCAAAAAGCCTGAATTTTGATTTACATTTATTTTACTTGTAATTGAGTTGATACTCTGAATATACTGTGGAAGATTGTGGTATCCAAGAGCCCTTGAAGTTAGGACTTCTGGGAAGCACACTAGTGGGCCATGGAAATGGACATGTAGTGGACTCTGTCTCACATGTGGTGGGCCGTGTCTCAAGAAATAATCACAGCTGTCTTGCCAGTTTGCCTCAGTGTTTGGACTCTTTCAGAATGTTTTCATGGACAACGGCTGATCCAATAAATTCAGTTGGAATTATGTAGGATATACTGAAGTATCTTCTTTTTTTCCCCCCTCATTTATTCTGCTCTTCTGGAGTAAGCTCTCTCCAGATTAGCATTAAATCCAAATAAGTCAGGTCCCAGAGACTTCAGGTCACTGCTTCCCTCCTGTCTATTGAGTGTCCTATTGTTAAATCTCATTTTTTATATTAACAACAAATGATGTAAGTATATGCCAGTAACTTTGCTATTTGTACATGTCAATTAAACACTGATGTGAAATGGGAAAGGAGAATTACTTGTTTGTATATTTTTACATGGATAGGTAAGTAAGTGCCTGTGCAAGTCACTGATAGTGAAAAAGAGTTCTGAAATATGACAGTGACCGTACCCTATTGCCTCCCTATTCCCCACCGCCCCTCCCCCATCCCACGCTAACTTCTGTTACTTAAGCATGTCAGCATTGCAAAATTTGTATGCTCTTCTGTTGTGGACCATTCTGTTTCGGTGCTTAAATGGAAGAACACTGCAATTCTTTCTTGTAACTCACCGTCCACCCCAGCCTAGAGGCCTGTGTGGCTGCTTCTGTGAGGTAGAACAAGGAGAAGGATTTGTCTTCTCTTCTGGACATGTAGATAAAGGCCTAGAAAATCTACCTCTCCCAAGCATTTTCTCAAGATTCAGGAAACTGAAAAGAAAGAAGTAAATGCAAACACTGTTGAATTTCAGGCCAGGAAAGAATGACTGAAAAAAAAAAAAGAGATGTGGTTGGCATAACATGAAGCTTTGGAGGGGAAGAGTCCATTTAAATTAAAAATTTCTAGTACTGTCTGAACAATTAAAATGACTCAGGAGAAGAATTTTACTGATAACTTTAGCTGCTCTTAATAGTATATGCCTCCTAGATTTTATATCTTGAGTTCAAAAAATATTTTTTAGAAGATATTTGTTTTTCTTTAATTTCCCATATTCTGGGAGACCTTAATCTTGTTAAAAACAGGCAGCCATAGTAGTTTTCAGGAACATATTATCTACGTTGGTTGGTACAGATTTCTGTATTTCATTTGACTTTAAGAGCAATCACTGGTTTTGCCTTTTGATATAGCTATGAAATTTTTTGTGTGTCTAAGATACAGTGAGTGAATGTCCTAGGTTTTCTGGTATAGTCATAATGTCAAATATTCTGAGTTTTTGCCTGCTAATTCCCACATTTTAATTAAAATGATGTCAAGTCTTGAGCTGCAACTGCTACTAACACCAGGGAAAATCCTGTGGATACTGTATTTCAGTTTTTCCTTTGCAAAATATCTCATAGTACTAAATAGTCAATCTAAATACCTTGTTGAACAGATAGAACTTCAGAACACAGAGAAATCCTATTTACCAAAAGGCAAGACATACATCAATATAGTCTTCTGAATCTAGAACTTTGACTTTCTAATGTGAGTTAGTATTTACTCTTCTTATTGTCATTTTTTTTGTACTAGTAGCATTTGACCCATTTTTGGGGAAATATAGAAAAGTGAGGTGCCAATTCTGTTAAGAATTGCAAAATTTCTATATCAAATGTTTATTCATAACAACTCTACATGATTTTTTTTTTAATGTTTATATATTTTTTGAGAGAGAGAGAGGGAGACACAATCCGAAGCAGGCTCCAGGCTCTGAGCTGTCAGCACAGAGCCTGATGTAGGGATCGATCTCACAAACTGGGAGATCATGACCTGAGCCGAACTCAGAGCTCAACCAGCTGAGCTACCAAGTGCCCCTATATGATTTTTTAATAGCCCAGATTCATTCTGGTGGCCCCAGATAGTCTTTTCAGTATTACTAGCTCAAAACTTTTTAGAGACCTCGTGTCTTGGTACTTTGCGACAGCAGTAAAAGTACTACTAGTATTTGGTCACCCATTTTCCTTCTACTTGTAGATCTATTTTTTAATAGTATTCGTGTGCACTGATAGTTTTTCTCTGCTCCTTGAGTTCTCAAATAGTCTCCAGGGAATTCTTCACATCCTGAAACTAACCCAAAGCATACCTACTTTTCTTTTTTATTTTGTCATTAACAAAGAAGTTGACGTAGGAAGATTCTTATGTAAAAAAGTTTAATCTATAATCATGACAACATAATTTCGGGTATCTTTGGGTCTTTTCTGAATAAGTTTTGAGCAATTCTCAGTATTTTATTATTTCTGCATTAAATGTTAAATGAATTTTCAAATCTGATGAGTCTGTAGACAATAGCTCATTAAATCCCACAGGTTTTTGTTTTTTGACTTATTACAGATAAGAGAGTATAACCTCAGCACATAAAATACATAAGGCTAAAGTAAATGACCTTATTGGAAGTTTTTTTTATAATCCAGTAACAAAAACATTTTATTTATTTTTTTTAGCTACTGCTGACCTTTGATCCTATCCTTGTTGAGAAGGTTGCGATCTTGTTATACCATGTCATGCAAGATAATCCACAGTTACCTCGTCTTTATCTTAGTGGAGTATTTTTCTTTATCATGATGTATACAGGTTCCAATGTGCTTCCTGTGGCTCGGTAAGAACTTTAACAGTAATCTATTTAAAATTATTTGAAATGTGCATGGACAGCTGTTTAACTGTATGTCTGAAAATTTGGAAATTAGAATGAGGAAAGTAACTCAGTTATCCACTTTACCACATCTAACATAAGAATTCATCACCATCTTTTATTTTATACAATTTTAATATATATTTAACATCACTAAGTTCATATTGCACATACCATTTTATATTTTGCTCCTCAAATTGGGTAATTTTTCATATTATTACATATATTAACCATTATTTAAAAATCTAATTTAAGTTCTTGCCTTAATTAGAGATTAAACAATTGGGGAGTATGTGTTTACAAGTTGCCTTTCATGGCTTTTATTTATATATTTTAAAAATCTGATCTTTGGAAAACTAAGATTATTTAATTTAAATCAGTTCCTATATCTGACAGGTAATTTTTTTCCCTAGATTTTTGAAATATACACATACCAAACAGGCTTTCAAGTCCGAGGAGGTAAGCCAGATTAACTCTGTGAATATGTAATTGACACTGCATAAGCTGTCTGGGCGCTAAACTCTCCTGAGCTGGATATGTTTCCTAGATTATAAACACTTGAGGGCAGGTACTGTTTCACTCATTTTTCACATTCCTTGTGGTACGTTGTACAGAGAAAGCCTAAGCTAATATTTTTTAATGAAAATAAATGTTATCCATTAGGAATTGTAGATATAAATTATTAACATGACCCTGCTGTGAATATAACTTGTTCCCTTTGTGTAAAATCTAGATTAATTTTCATAAATACCTCAGAATATATCTGAAGCTCTTAATGAGCTAAAATTCAGTAAAGACTTTGTCCTACTGTTTGATCAGATCCCCAGGTAGCAGAGGTGCCAAGTTTCTTTTTTGAAGCTATTTAATTCTTCAGGTGCTCGCAAGTATCCCTGCCATTTTACTGGGAAAAAAAATATGAATTAAAAAAAAGCTAAGATTCATCCAGATAGTTTTGATAACCTGAAACTGTATACCTACATTTGCAGAGGTATTTATTGTCAAAATATAACTGAAAGATGATTCACATTTTGTTAATGTTTTTATGGAGCATTGATTTTCGGATTTTATTGAAGGCAGAAGAATAAACCAACAGCAGCCCACTGCTGAGGGAGACTAAACAAAGAATGTTACACCTCTTTGATAATGTATAATTTCATGTTTTCTAGAGCAGCCAGGGAAGCACTGGAAAATAATAACATTAAAGTGATGCCCATGGCAGTATAATTTCCATAGCTTTATACAAATAGAAAAGGAGAATATAAGAAAACTTAAAAAAAAAAATTAATGCGACCACCATAGTACTAGGCATTTTTTGGCATTCTTTTTTTCCCTTTTTTTCTGTTTAGTTAGGCATATACAATCTTTTTTTCAAATTTTTATAACAAGGAAAATGATATGTCATTTCACCTAACAATATTTTGAATAATTACAGCAAAAACTATGTTTGTAACAGACCTCTGGATGTAAGAATTAACCAAATGATGGTATTTTTTAAAATTTTCTTTAATGTTATTTTTGAGACAGAGAGACCAAGCATGAATGGGGGAGGGGCAGAGAGAGAGGGAGTCACAGAATCTAAAGTAGGCTTCAGGCTCTGAAATGTCAGCATAGAGCTCTACACAGAGCTCAAACCCAGAAACCTAAGCAAAGTTGGATGCTTAACCTACTGAGCAACCCAAGTGCCCCCTATATAATGGTATTCTAAAGAACAAAACAAGCAGTTCTTCATCCCAAAATTTAATGGATAGTGAATTTATGGTTTTTATTAGCAAAAAAAGCCTGAAAGTATGTATCATCTAATTTGTTTTGGCACTAGGTGGTAAAACCATGTCTGGGTTTTTTTCTTCTCTTTGTCAGATCCTAGAGGAATAAAACATTTTCAGTTTGCTGAGAAGGAAAAAAAGAAAAGTATAGTCCTTAGGGATTTTATTTTCAATTTAAAACTTTGTGTGATAAAGTATGATAATTCTCCTAATTCCATTTGCCAGCCAGAGGATATAAAGTTCTTAATACAGTTAATTATAATTACCTTGAATAGATATTCTCCCTCTAAATAGCCACACTTCATGAGGACAGATTTTTCTAAATGTTGATTTTCTGGACTTACTTGTTTTTGAGAACAGAAGCAGTTACAGATGAAAACTGCAACCAACAATGTAACACAGAAAAATTGATCAAAATCTTTGTGGGATCTCTCCTTGTGCTGTCCCTTACTATTACATGTGGTCCAAAACAGGTCATCCTAAATAACTTTGGCAGCACCTGACATCGTAGGAGCTTAAGACTCTGCTGGAGCCCAGATAGTGTTAATTCTACCTTGGAGCTCATGCCAAAGCCAGTTAATACCGGACGTCTTTCACTTCACATTTGCTACGTTTCCATCTGAATTTCCAAGACATAAAAGCAATTTGTTCTGGTTGTTTTCTTTTCTTAAAATGTTCCCTAACCCTAATTCATTTATTAGAAAACTGAATGGTAACTTTAGTGTTTTTGTGTTTTGTTTTAAAGACAAAAGGACAAGATATTTTTCAGAGAAGTATACTTGGGCACATCCTACCAGAAGCAATGGTTTGTTACTTAGAAAATTATGAGCCTGAAAAGTTTTCTGAGATTTTTCTGGGAGAATTTGATACTCCAGAGGCCATCTGGAGCAGTGAAATGAGGTAAATAGCCAGCTGATTGTTTATATTGTATACTCAGAATCCTTGCCTCTTGCCACCTGGTTTGACTTCTGTTAAAAGAACTTCTTCACTAGTTGTATAATCTAAGCTACCATAGTCCTTGGTGCCAAATCAAGGGATGAGTTTGACAAGGCCGTAAGCTTTTTTCTAATCTAATGTGATTTGACAAATTTACTGTTACTTACCAGAACTTTACATAAGGTTGAGTCTGTTACCACTGGTGATGTTTAAGTCAGTCTATAAAACTGGTAGAATTTTAGGCAGTGTATATAAGGAATATACAGGGATGAAATAAAGACACTCCTCCTTTGTATTTGGAAACAGAGCTGTACTCCACTAAAGACTGCTCCCACGTAGAATGGATCACATGAGAGATACCCCAATTCATTTTAGAATGAGGCCCCTTAGTAGCACATTTTAACCTTACTGTGGAAATTAGCTTTCCTAAGGAATGTCCTTGAGGAGGAAAAGCCTCTGAAAAGAAGGAAAAGTAGAGCCTGTGTCTAGAAAAAGACTGCACACTTCTTAAGTCCAGTATCAAGCCCACCACTGTTGTGGAGAACCCCTCAGTCCTCTTAGCTGGATGGCGGTTGCTCTGAGTCTGTTACTCCCTTGACTGAATTCACACTCACAGTGCCACTTGCTGGTTATTATTTGGCTTGTCACATAAGTTGACCCGTAGACTTGGCATGTGCTAGCCACCAACTTGAATGTATTCTGTGTGACAGTCATGCTTTTGATTGGGAACAAATGTATAGGAATATGGATAAGTTGACAACACAACTTTTCTTTGGAATATTTTTCTCATGAGGTTGGTTAATATAAGGCCCTGTCTAAAAGATACAGCTGTCTGTATACTAGTCCAGTCAAATTTCTGTTGAACTGAGGGCCAGACCCCAGATTAACTATAATAAATACTGTGTAGTGAGCTTCTTTGAGGTGCTAGTAAACTTAGTCCTCTGATTATGCCCTCATGCATCTGATGAAGTAGGCAAATTCCATAGCATTTGACCTTCTAACAACTGATTTTTGGAAGGACTGGGAATATCAGCCTTTTGCTCAGCATTAGTTGTCTTTATAGATAAGTGTTACAAATAAGTTTATATCCATTGAGGCTTTCTACATAACCAGTTCAGAATATTCTCAGTAACAGTCTTTTAAACACTCATTTTAGACCCATAATTGAGTTACTTTAAAAATCCACATAATTATTTTGCCTGATTGCCTGGCTTAACTTTTTTTTTTTTTTAATAAAATAGTCCTTTCATAATGCTTAGAGAGTTTTCTAATTGTAGGCGCCTCATGATAGAGAAGATTGCTGCCCATCTTGCTGATTTCACGCCACGCCTTCAAAGTAACACAAGAGCACTTTATCAGTATTGTCCCATCCCAGTAATCAACTATCCACAACTAGAAAATGAACTATTTTGTAATATTTATTACCTCAAACAACTTTGTGATACACTCCGGTTTCCAGATTGGCCTATTAAAGATCCGGTAAGTCAGTAGGTTAACTTGTGCCTTCTCAAACTGTAAAAATAGCTTGTAATCAACTTCTGGGTATTTCTTTCTTCTCTGATAAGGATAACAACTTCCTTAAATGTTCCCTCTTATTTAAGGACTATGTAACTCACTGTAGTGTAGTACATTTGGGTAAATCCCAAGCTGAAAGGTAACTTTTTGAGGAAGTGTTAAAAGAACTTTACAATCTTGATCTTTTTGACAACTATAACGTCAACTTAATTTCACATACATAAACAGTTACATACTGTAATAGTTTGGCAGAAGCTTGTCTTTATAGCATATTGAGCTCGCTCGCAGATGGTGGAATTAGGCAGTCTAGGATTTAGCCTTAGTTTGGCCATTAATAGGTGTATTTAACATTGCTTGATTTTTCTAAGCCTCAGTTATGGTATAGTATATTACTACTAATAGCAACTCTCTCATGTGGTTGGGAAGATTGAGAATTCATATAAAAAATAGCATAATTCCTGGTATACATAGAAGACAGTATGTGGGACCTACTGGTTTATATAGTAGCCTGTCCACAGTGCCCTTGCGAACCCTCTAACTTGAGCCCTTGGATATCTGCTGGAAGCCTGGAATAAAGTAGGCCTGGGTACCCATGTTGGTTTGTTCATATAGCAGAGATTATACCATTCTCCTTACCATCAAAAGCTTTCAGAACAGTTACTGTCTGTACCAGTAGGCTTTGCGTCTTTACCGTGACCAAATGAAGACCGTGATCTCTGCTACCTGTTTTGGATTCAGCATGAAATAGTGAAAAAGTATGGGCTTTTTAGTCAGACCTAGATTTGAATCCAGTTCCACCACTTACTACGTGGGAAACATGGAGCTCTCTCTCAGAATCTGAATGGTTTCATGTATTAATGAAATTTTGTATAAGAATAAGTCTGCTATAGTCTGTAAACTAAGGAGCTGGTTGGCATAGAGGCATGCAGTAAATAGTAGGTTTCTTCTTCTGACCTGCTACCAGACTCCCGTGTTTTTACCATCCCTTAGATGTGTTTGAATGTCAGCTTACCAGTAATTACATTAGATCACCTTGAGAAGCATGCAGCCATATACTGCTTTCCTTCCTATTGCAGTGTATCTACTGATTTCAAAATTTTTGGTGCTTTCTGAACATGTAACAATTAAAAGTAAAGATAGAATTTGGCAAAGAATAAAAATATCACATAAGAGAGGAATTTAGCCCTGTAGCAGATACCTATTTAGCAGTGATTTTGGTTATGTATATTTCAGAAAACTGTAATAATTGGATAGCCTAGAAATGTCAGTTTAAATATACAGCACAAGAATTCTGTAACTTAAAATTACATTCTGAAATTGTTTTACTTTAATAAGAGATATAAATTTTAATCCTCTGTCTTTAAGGTTAAGCTTCTAAAAGATACCCTTGATGCCTGGAAGAAGGAAGTTGAAAAGAAGCCACCTACAATGTCAATAGATGATGCTTATGAAGTGCTTAATCTCCCTCAAGGACAGGGCCCGTGAGTTATTTTCAGTATTATAGGAGTAAATGTCTGCCTTGCCTTAGAATATTAATATCAAGTACTAAGTTGTTAAACCAAGAGTTTTTTAATTTTTTGCCTATTCTTTGATACATACATCTGTGGGAATAACCATTTGGAATTATATCTGTGTGATTCTCATTTATTACAGATTTATTAGCAGAATTAACATTTTTCTGTCTTGCTGGTGTAGTTTTTGCTCTCTATTAATTGAAATAATGTCAAGCACCTGGCACTGTATCTGAACTATAGTGGTCACTCACATACTTCTCTTCCCCCTTCCTCTTACCAAATAGATTTGGTAGCAGTATTTAGAACACTAAGATGTATAGGAAAGAGTGTGGATTTACTTGATTAATAAATAAGTGAAGTTTTTGTAGTAGAATAGATAATATTAGAAAAAAATGGTTTCAAAGACATTTTCTTAAGTGTAGACTAATTTTTATACATTTTTGGCAAGGCTGATATTTAAAATTACTTAAAATTATGGACTTTGAAGCGACATTTTGAAAAATCAGTGTGATTTGAAGTGAATGATAACCTTCCATAGGGAACTTTGAGGTTTTATCTTTCATACGTAAAGATAACATATAAAGAATATTCTTTGGGTGCCTTGGTGGCTCAATCATTTGAACACCCAACTTCAGCTTAGGTTGTGATATTGCAGTTCAGGAGTTCAGTCCCTGCATTGGGCTCGCTGCTGTCAGCACAGAGCCCACTTCGGATCTTCTGCCCCTTCGTTCTCTACTTCCCATTTGCGCACATGCACTGTATTTCTCTCTTCCTCTCTCCCTCTCTCTCCCCAAAATAAATAAACATTAAAAAAAAAATCTCTTAACTTGAATCTTACTGGGTTTAATTTGATGCCAAATATATGTTATATGTAATAAAAGTAAGATTCTTACAGTGTCATTTTAAATGATTATATAAAATTTTTCTTGTACCTTACTCTGTTCCTAAAATAATTTTGCTATTTAATAGGCATGATGAGAGCAAGATTAGAAAAGCTTACTTCAGACTTGCACAGAAGTACCACCCTGATAAGAATCCAGAAGGGAGGGTATGTACTACCTTCGGAATTAGGGCTTTTGGGTTGACTTCCTTTTGCTCTGTTACTGTCTTAGGTGGATAAGGTATACTCACTCTCTGTGCTAGTGTCTGCCTCATAATGCCCAGTGTATGTGAAATTAACCTGTGGCCCACATGCCTATGCTTTCTGCATGAATGGTCCTCTTTCAGTTTACCAGGACTGCCCTTGAACTAGTAACTTAAGGATATTTTCTCATGTCTAAGAATTAACTTTAATGGACAGTCACATGAATAATTGAATGTTAGAAATGTGGATGAATGTAATTCATTTGAGGTAAAGTTATGGCCATCTGAATTGCTTTGGGTAATTTTTTTCCCCTAATGACATCTAATTTCATGTTGTTGTAACTGAAAAAGTAGAAAATTTGGATCAGACTTAAAAGTTATCAGATGCCAGCATTCCCTAGTCCTGTCTCTTCCAGCTTCCTACTAAAATGCCAAGAAAGATTTCATAAAAGATGAAGTCACACAGTATGACTTCTGTAACTACTATTGATAGTTTATTGATAGAAACTTCGAGTAATTTCCACTGACTTCAAGGTTAACTTTTTTTTTTATTAGAGACAGACATTATTCCTGAATGGGAAGACCTGGTAAAGAAAACCTACTGCTTTTTTATGTTTAAGATATTAATCAAAGGCCTGGGATTTTTTGAGAAATGTGTAGCAATTCAGATTCATTTGGGAGAAAAACAGGAAGAAATTTTAAAATCATTATAAAATTGCTAGACTTAACCTACCAGATGTTGAAATATTCTATAAAGCTATAATAGTAAACCAATATGACACTGACACAAGAATTACCATGTAGATCAAGGAACTAATACAGTGTTGTAGTAATTTAAGGGCATGGATTTAGGAGTCGGACCTGGGTGTAAGTCCTAGCCCATCACCAATTGACTTAGTGACCGTAGGCAGCTTACTTAACATTATCCAAAAATGAGGAAATAACTGTTCACACATCATATGGTTTGGAAGACTAAATGAGATCATGTTTATAAAGCATATTTAGTACAATGTCTGCTGCAGTGCTCAATAAATAGCACTTATAATTATTTTGATAATAACTCAGAAACTGTCTTTATGTGTACGAGTTCGACATGACATATATGGTATAAACCAAGTGAAGAATTGTTTAGTAAATGGTATTAAGGTCAATAAAGGGGCAGGGAAGTTTATCCTTGAAGTATATCAGCTACATTACAGTTGGAATGAATTCCTTAATGTAAAAAACAAAACAAAATAATAACTAAGGAAGTTACTGGTAAAACATAAACCACTTGTTGTGGTTTGAGATGTTCCACACTAAAAGTTAATTATATTTGGTCATATACAGGATATGTTTGAAAAAGTAAATAAAGCATATGAATTTTTATGTACCAAATCAGCAAAAATAGTGGATGGACCAGATCCAGAGAATATAATTTTAATTCTGAAAACACAGAGCATCCTCTTCAACCGTCATAAAGAAGGTAAGGCGTATTCTCAAATTCTAATTTATCTTCCAGCTGATTTCTACCATGTTACTGATTTCTATAGCATATTTAAATGGATTTAGAGTTATTATTGCAGAAGATTCTTAGAATTGCATTTTAGAGTAAAAGAGTAATTTTCTGTTGGAAGGCCCAAAATGTTTGTTTTATACTTTCCACTTCTTACCTATGGTTTTTAGTATTTTTACATTTCCAACAAGTTTTTGTTACTCCTTCCTGAAGGGCGTTAGTTTTTTGTACTTACTATTTAGTAGCAAACATATTAAATGAGCTGTATGGTGGATCTAGAATTTAAGCATCATTTAATGTTCTTAAATTACAGTTAAAGGACTGTGCCTGTTCGAACTTTAAAACCTTCTGAAGAATGGTCTTTAAAAGCAATAGAAACGTTTTCACATGATCATATACTTCTCTCATACTCTCATTTCCTATGGTAGCTCTTAAAACCCTCTGATCCTATGACAGTTGCAAACCACTATTGTAGAAGAAATAGGTATGATTTCACAGTACAAGGTTATTGGGAATCCCCAGCGTGTTTGCAGGGCCATTTGCTGTAACAATAACCAAAAAGCCAGGAAAGTGGAAACTTTAAAGGCTTTGTTGGGGATGGGAAGTTAGGTACAAGACTGCAGGTGTCCACTAGCTTGGGAACTGAACTTGGCTTGAAGCCAAGAGTAGGAGACTCATTTGCTCTGTAGGATGATGTTAGGAGAGAAGGAAGAGAGGACAGTGGGGATTTAAGATAAGCAGGACTGTTGAGTAATTAAAGATAAGTAGGATTGTAGTCTTAGTATTGGAGGGGATGGCATGAGGATCTAGCAGTTTGAGAACAGTGATTAATTGATGCACTTTTGCATATGAATTGAACAGAACACATTTGTAAAGCAGCTAATTATATGGCATTTACCACTAATCAAAATGAGTTTAAATAAGTCTTTTTCAAACCATTGATTACATTTTAATGGCTAATAACTATATTAGAGTTGCAGTTGTGGTTCACCATTGATTTGTTACCAAGGTCATAATATTTTATCAGGCTGCATCTCCTACTTTCCCCAAAGGGGATTTATAAAAAAGTTCTGGTGTGGGGTGCTGATCTATGCTTTCTGCGGTCATGTGAGAAGTTACAAAGATTCCATGGACAGCACGAAGTACATTTTGCAAAGGATCAAAACTACTACCTACCTAAGTTTACTATAGTTTAATTTACGAAAAAATAGTCTTTTGGGGGACCGAAACATTTTAGAGAAATCAGCCAAACAAGTATGCTAAAAAAAAAAATCAGGGGATTTATACTAGGTTTAATTTCTTTTTATGAAGTAGAATTAGGAGACAATTAAGATGTTAAATATCTTGTCATTTTTTTTAAGGGAACCTAATTGAACATAGTGTCAGAATTAACTTAAAACCATGACAGTCAATTTTTGTTTTCCTTACTGTTTTCCCAACACTAACCTTTGATTATTTCAGATTTACAGCCTTATAAATATGCAGGATACCCCATGCTAATTAGGACTATAACAATGGAAACTTCAGATGACCTCCTGTTCTCAAAAGAATCACCATTGTTGCCTGCTGCTACAGAGCTGGCTTTCCATACTGTCAACTGCTCGGCCCTCAATGCTGAGGAGCTCAGAAGGGAGAATGGAATTGAGGTAATATGGGATGTCCTCTGTGCTTCTTTCCCTGCAGGCTGGTTCAGGCACGTTGTGTGACTTTTGGCAATAAGAATTCACCAAGTACAAGTACGATAAATGGAATTTCTTACCCTAATTTATTCCAGCAAGTAACATGTTATATTCTGCATATTCTAGTGTCAGAGTTAAAGGCAGAAATGGAGCTTTATTTCATAATGTGAGTTGGAGAGTATTAGATTCAAAATCGATGAACTTAACTGCTCACAAAATAGCTTGTTGGGAATGTTAAAAAAAAAAAACTTCTAGGGATCTTTTACTTGTTTAACAAATGTTAATTTAGCACGCATTTATTTACCAAGTATCATTAAAAGGTTGTTAATATTTTATTACTACTGGAAAAGGCTTTCTAGACTTTAAGTCAAAATGGAGAATTAATGGCTGACTTCTTTCTCTGCAGGTGTTACAGGAGGCATTTAGTCGCTGTGTGGCTGTCTTGAATCGTTCTAGTAAACCAAGTGACATGTCAGTACAGGTGAGGCTAAAATGTGTGGTTCCAAGAAAGTTACACTTAGACCTGTAGTAGTTCAAACTTGAACTTCTATGAGAATCCCTTAGAGGACTCATGAAAATGTGGGCGGCTGACGTCCATTTGGGCTGCTGCCCATAGTTTCTGGCTGAGTAGTTCTGGGGTAGACCGCAAATGCTTTGCTAGCAGATCCCCAGGTGATCCTGGTGCTGTTAGTTTCTGTATCACACTTAAAGAAGTACTGCACTAAGTTACTTGTTACCTAGTGGCTTCATTTTTTTTTCCTTAGATAATACAAATATTTGTCATTTTGCCATTCTTTTTTCATTTATCATCTGCCCCCTTCCCTAATTTCCTTTTCTACTTCCCTCTCCCATCCCTAGCCATGTTTTTCCAGTTGTATTGAAAAGAAGTTGGAATACATCATTGTATTAATTTAAGGCATATAGCATGATGCTTTCATTTACATATACTGTGAAATGATTACCATAGGTTCAGCTAACATTTATCATCTTAGGTATAACAATCCATCCCTATAATATTTTAATTTGCTTTTTTTCCTGTTACGGTTATAATTGAACTCATTGATAGAAAAATCCATCAGGAATTCATTAAGATCATTGTAGAATGCATCTTTTTTATGTGGTCTTTTTTATGCTAGCAAATTTTAGAATATAAAACAAGTATGGGGTGCCTGGGTGGTGGCTCAGTTGATTAAGTGTCTGACTTCGGCTCAGGTCATGATCTTGTGCTTTGCGGATTTGAGCCCCATGTTGGGCTGTGTGCTGACAGCTCCAAGCCTGTAGTCTGCTTCAGATTCTGTGTTCCCTGCTTCCCCCTCCCCTGCCCCTTCCCCACTCACAGTCTGTTTCTCTCTTTCTCATAAATAGAAACATTTAAATGAGTACAAGCTTTTTAGTTTCATACTTTATTTTGAAGTAATTCTACATAAGTAGAATTGTTCATTCTGCAGTGTTAATAAATTGGACAAAAATACCTTAATCCAGAGATTGGCAGACATTTTTTATAAAGGGCCAGAGAGTAAATATTTCCTTCAGGCTATTTACAATCTCTGTTGCATATTTTTGTGTGTATGTGTGTGTGGGTTTTCGTTTTTGTTTTTTGTTTTTAACCTTTAAAAATGTAAAAACTGGGGCACCTAGGTGGCTCAGTTAGTTAAGGATCCAGCTCTTGGTTTTGGCTCAGGTCATGATCTCATGGTTCTCCAGTTCAATCCCCATATCAGGCTCTGTGCTGACGGTTCAGAGCCTGCTTGCAATTCTCTCTCTCCCCTCTTTCTCTGGCCCTATCCCTTTTTTGTTTTTGTTTTTGAGGCATTGTTTTGTTTTGTTTGTTTTTTGAGAGACAGAGTAAAACCCATTCTTAGCTCCCTGGCCATAAAAATGAGCAGGGTCAATTTGTCTGATGCACTGTCATGGCCATGGTTTGCCAATCCTGAATCTAGAGAAAATCTTAGCCAAAATTACTAGTGATTCAATAGACCTGTTCTTTTTGGTTTTGGAGCATCATATATACCATTAAGCATTACTCATGAATCTCTGCTGACTTGATTTCTGCTGTCTTAAGGAAAGTGCATGTGACTCTCTTTTTTTTTTTTTTTTTTTTTTGCTCTGTTGTGTTGTATGCAGGTGTGTGGACACATAAGCAAATGCTATAGTGTGGCTGCTCAGTTTGAAGAATGCCGAGAGAAGATCACAGAAATGCCTGGCATCATCAAGGATCTCTGTCGGGTGCTATATTTTGGCAAGGTAGAGTCCATCTTTAATGCTTTCTAGATGCAGTAGGCAATGGATGTTCTTGTCATCTAGCCAGTCCCCAATTTATAAATAAGCTGTTTTCCCAAAATTGTTTTTATGTGCATTATTTGGATCTCTAAAATAATATTTCACAGAACCCTTCCTATAAATGGAGGCTTTTGTTCCTCTGGTGGCCCATAAGAAATATGACCAAGTGACTGGTGGGAAGGGCTTGGATTGCTGAGAACTTAACATTTCCTCCAAATCCAGTACTGCTGAGGGAAGTTAGCTATGGGTAGGTGACTGAAAAGGAGAGAGAACTTTCTTAGATAACTGGATGGAACGAGTTGTGTTGGAATAGAATAGGATTGGGGTGCTGATCCTGGACAAAAGTATCTAGAGTTAAAGAATCTGATGAAAATCTCTCAACTGTATTTACATGATGTTCTTAGAAGTGGTTAATAAGAATACAAACTCTTATATAAAGAAGTAATTCCATACACCTGCACTAAAGATATTGCTGATACAGTTAAGACTCTAGCATGGGAGTTACTAATTCCTTATCATTATATTAAAAATTAGAATACAAAAAATTAAGAAAACTATGTTCCCAAATCTTTGAACACTAGCCTCAAAAACAATTCAGTATCTTATCACAGGGTCACTTTTAATTTTAGGCTTTAAAGGATATTGGATTCAGGTTTAAATTGGAATTGAGAATATAAGAGGGGGTGAACATTTTGTGCAGTACGATAGTTAGCTTGACAACAGTCATAACCAATTTCTCTTGAGAGCTTTTTTTAAACCCTGTAATTAATTTCATTATTCTCAATCTCTCAGAGTATTCCACGGGTGGCCTCTCTTGGAGTAGAATGTGTCAGTTCCTTTGCTGTTGATTTCTGGCTACAGACACACCTATTTCAGGCTGGAATTTTGTGGCATCTACTTGGTTATCTCTTTAATTATGACTATACACTAGAAGAGAGTGGCATTCAGAAAAGCGAAGAAACAAACCAGCAGGTAACCTTCACACGGCTTTAGTCTTGAATTTGAACGCAAACCATAGATGAATGCTGAATAATGCAACGCAGAGGTCTGGCTATCCAGAGCCCAGACATGAACTGTTTTTCTAGAGAACTAAATTTATAGCTCTTTAAGCTCCAGAACTTATTTTACCTTAACCATTTATGCTATGAGGATTCAAGTGGAGAGAATTTGTAGTAGCATATACTGGACATGACATAATCTTTTCTACTGCCTAGAGTCGTTTTCATGATTGCAAAGTTATGGTTGTATATCACAGGGAAATAGTGATACTGTTGGGCTGTGGGGGCTAGCTCCGCCAGACACTTGAATACTTAACCTGATTTCCTTGAATATTTTTTCTGTCTCCTTTTTTAGTCACTCACCTTCATTACTCACATTGTTAGTGTGTTCCTCTAGCAGGCAAGTCTGCCTACCTGTACAGTATTCCCACCCTACCCTTAAATGTACTTATCGACAAGATAATATGGCTATAATTCGCTAATATGTAGATTCTGATGTTGTTTTGTGTAAATGGGAAAGTTCTAATGCATGAACTCTCTGACATCAGTGTTGGGGACTTCCTTTCTGCTCCTAAAATATGGTCCATACAGTTTGATATCATAAAGGCCCAGGTTACCTACGTAAGATGACATATCTACTTCAATGTATTAATATTTTTTATAACAGGAAGTAGCCAACAGCCTTGCTAAACTGAGTGTCCGTGCTCTGAGTCGCCTTGGAGGATACCTGCCCGAAGAACAAGCGACCCCAGAAAATCCAACTATAAGAAAAAGTTTGGCCGGCATGCTGACACCCTATGTTGCTAGAAAACTGGCTGTGGTTAGTGCGACTGAGGTACGTGCTCCAGAGGTAGCCTGGGTTTTGATGAATTTTGCGAGATCCTTTAAATAGTAGAGGAACACAGCAATGTTTATTGCTCTAGGAAACCTAAAAATCGAAAATGTTCACCTTTGTTCTCTCAACCAAGGAATTCAGTTTATGGTGGACTGATGCTGTTGGTAACGGCTCTCTGCAAGTCCACCCTTTCTGCAAGGGTGAGTTAGCCTCAGGTTTCTCGGTTCTGGGGCCCAGTACAATTCTGTCCAACCTTGAGACATGAAGAGACAGGACAAGAGTATGAACTTGGACTGGTGTTTCACACTGGGCACAGAACTGGGAGTTAGGAGGCCCAGAGTCTGGTTTTAGAAGCTCTAACTTATTTTCACTCAGAGAGTTGAAATCCTGAAAGCTGCTATTTGTACATAATACATGGATTCATGACAAAAGTCAGGCATGACTGACAGCTCTCCCAACCTCTTTGACCTCTTCTGCGAGGATCGTTGAGAAACAGTCTAAGCATGTAGCATCACAGAAGTAAAGTATAAAAAACCACTGAGTAGAGTACTATGAAGTCTTAAGTTGTAAAGGAATATGTAATGACACTAAAAGATGTTTAAAGTATTTTAAGTGAAAAGGCTAAAAATCCCATTTTTGGCATTAAATAAATGGATGGATGTTAACTGTACTTATTGCTGAATTGCTTATGACTGAATTAGAGTCTATTTTACGTTTTCTCTGATGATCATCCAGCGCTTTTGTATGGGAAAAAGTCCTCAGTGTTCCAAATGTAAAGTATTCTTAGCATTTATTAGACATTTATTTTTTAATTCAGTCAGATTTTTTTTCTCTAGGCCCTCGCTTTCCAGTGCCCCCCGAATAAGAGGGAAGAGCTTTAGATCCCACTCCTGACCTTTGTACTTTCTCTGTTACGCATGATGCGTTTTGCTGACTGAAAACATTCTTTGTAGAAATGCTGACAGGTTGTTGATAAACTACAGGGGAGTGAAAGAAGTAGCATTTCAAAATCTTGGCCTAAAATCCACGTGGATTTTTCAGAATGCTTATTTTAAACTGCCAGTTATCAAAGTTTTACAGTTTTCCTACGAATGTATCTTTTCATTTTACTTAACTAGTAGTTAACATTTTAAAAACAGGTTAGATAACTTTGTATAAGATGAAGGTCCTAACCTGTTGCTTTCCTCCCAGCACAGAGCTCTGTAAGTGTAGAATTAAGTTTGTTTTGGAGAATCCCATGTCTGTCTATAAACTGCTAATGAAGGAGAACTAAATAAACAGCAGGGAAGTGCACTGGATGGCTAAACAGTCAGAAGCTGTGTCTTCACAAGTGCTTCAGCCTTGAGTGAGGGTTTGGCCAAGAACATCTAAAGTGACTCTCTGCTCATCAGTTTTATTTCCTTTCGTAGCAGTATGCTTCAGAAAGACTTAGATTTTGTTTTGCAATATGTTTATGTAAGAAACATATTCTTTTTAAGCTCATATTTACTGCGTGTTTATTAAATGTTTCAACACACACTATCTCATGCCATTTTCACCATAGCAGAGCAGATGTTAGGATGTGAAGTCATACTGACTCCAATTTGAATCCTAGTTTCCCCACTTAAGGGCTGTGTGAACTGGGACAAATCACTGGATTGCTCTCAGCTTTGATTTCTCTCCACTGCAAAATGGATGATATCAACACATTTGATAGAATTATTAAGGTCCATTATACCTCAGGCACTTGTTACAGTGCTTGGCATGTGATCAGCAGTATCAGTAAATGATAAGTTGAGTTATTTTTTTCTAAATGTTACAAAACAGTAATCTTCTGTGCCCTAGATTCTGAAGATGCTTAACAGCAACACAGAGAGCCCCTATTTGATATGGAACAATTCTACAAGAGCAGAACTGCTTGAATTTCTTGAATCCCAACAAGAAAACATGATTAAAAAAGTATGTTATTGTTTCATAAATTTCTTGGGTAACTTTTTAAAGTATTCTCTGGAAACATAACTTAGTACTGATTAACAGAAAGGCATTGTTTCTGCATTTCGTATTAATCAAGCCTGTAAGTTTTGGCGACCTAATATGTGGTCCATGTAAGAACAGGGTTCTTGTATTTAATGATACATTTGTATTTGTTGTTGTCACCACTTAGTTTACATGTAGCTGTTTCCCTTTGTAACGAATTTTTCTACTTAAAAGCACTCTGGCAGTTGTTCCCTTCAGCCTCTTTCTCAAGTACATCAGAGTACTTGCTTTCTGGTATCAGAATTGAGTAATACCTCTTCTCTTGCCACTTTCTGTTGGAGAATCTGTTAAGCTATGAAAAAAACCAAAAGGCTACCGCAGCCAATGAGGATAAGGGCTGCATAATCCATATACTAGATGGTTGAGACTTGATGGGTTAGCACATAGTTATGTCGTTGTGTTTAGAAGCTATTAAGCAAAAACACCACTGTTATGTCCTGAATTATTAAAAAATGTTTAATTCATGATAGTCACTCAGAACTCTGCACAGATAGAAATTTTGAAAATTGCAGAGCTGGGGAGAAGAGGTCTCACATTTTTATATGTCTCTTCGTTTACTAGAAGGCACGTAATAGCATATTCTCTTTGTTTCAGACCAACTTAAATTCTTGTGATTTCAACCTGAATATTCATTGGGATTGTTTCTCTCCCATTCTTGTTTTCTTTTTTCCTTTTCCTTAAATGGAAACTCTTCTGCTTGGCAACCTCTATAATAGTACCCTGTATTTTTTATTCAGACCCTCTGTTTTCCAGCACTTTCATTTAGTGTGTTAATTTTTTTTTAAAAACCAGTCCAGATGTGTTCATTTCTTCGCTCTGTCACCCTATATGTGACTAGGCCAAATACCAGCTGAGTGGAATGAGAAGAACCAAGTATCCTATTTGTTTTATAAACACGAGCTCTGAGACCCTTCATTGGCTGACATCTGTGATCTTTTGAAATCTTAAAATGGGTTATAGTATTAATCTTTGGATTAAAAAAGAACATAACTCCATGCTTGTTCCAGAGTGCATATTATTAGTTATAAACATTAATAGTGCATTGAGTGCTCTGATTGGTTTCCTACCATGTTTTTCCTCTAGAAAAGGCATGGATCTTTCAAGCTATTTGTCTGTTACTAAATTGAATATGGTTAGATTTGTAAACTAGGCACTAATGATTTTGATTTACAACTAACTGTTTTCTTTTTTAAAAAGGGTGACTGTGACAAAACTTATGGATCAGAATTTGTCTATAGCGATCATGCCAAAGAACTCATTGTAGGGGAGATTTTTGTTAGGGTGTATAACGAAGTTCCTACTTTCCAACTAGAGGTAAGCTCTGTGTTTTTAGTTTTGTGTGATACCTTCAGTCATTTGTTATTCAAAGCTGGTAGTTTATTCACACTGAATAAGTTGAAATAATACCTGTTCATTGCCAGATACTGCATACTAACCTGGGTATGTGACAGGGTGACCATTGTTAACTTATAAACCTCTTTATGTGCATGTTAAAGAATTTGATTTTGTGGATTCATGAATAAGAAGTTACTCCTCACCCAGCTATTTTTTACATTATGCATAATGCTTCCCAACTGTGTCATGTGCATATGCCTTCAACTAACTAGTCTCTCCTGGAAGTGCAAGGTCATTTACACATTCACTCCATCACCCACCAGATAGAAGTACCTCTCTGGCCAATTATTAGAGGACAATAAGAAAATACCCATGGAAAGCCAAGAGATTTTTTTTAGAAAATGAGGTCAGACTATGTCATTTCTTATGATGATCCCTAATCACTTTGAGAAGCAAGAGAGGAGTTTTTTCTTTTTAGTGTTTGAGGATCATGTAGGAATTTTTTGTTACAGTTTTTGTTTTTGGAAAGTCACAGGGAAGATTTGGTGATTGGTTGCTGTGTAAAGAGGGAAGAAGGGAGACTGTTTTAAAAATTTGCACTTGGAAAAAAATGTACTAAACCATAATGTATATAATTTTTCACAATTATATATATATATAGCTGTTAAGCAGAATAAGTTCATTGATTTCTGAAGTCTCTTTGAAAACTGTCCCTTGAGGGGTACCTGGGTGACTCAGTTGGTTAAGCGTCTGGCTTCGGCTCAGGTCATGATCTCACGGTTCGTAGGTTTGAGCCTTGCGTCAGGCTCTGTGCTGCCAGCTAGCTCAGAGCCTGGAGTCTGCTTCAGATTCTATATCTCCCTCTCTCTCTGGACCCTCCCCTGCTCGCGCTCTCAAAAATAAATAAAAAACAAAAAATTAAAAAAAAAAATAAGGAAACTGTCCCTTGATTTCTCAGTGTGTATTTTTTAAAATGTAAAAATATAACCAAACTATAAAAGTTACATATTGTACTACCAATTACTTATGAGGGGAAGAGATACTCCAATTCAGAATTGTTATACTAACATCCTAATGGGAGCATATTAGATCTCTAATGCATTGGAACAAAAAAAGTTAAGGAGCACTTTTTTTTTTAAGTCTATTTATTTTGAGAAAGAGTATACTCATGCAAGCAGGAGAGGAGCTGAGAGGAAGGGAGAGAGAATCCCAACAGGCTCCGTGCTGTCATTGTGGAGCCTGATGTGGGGCTCGATCTCATCAGTTGTAGGATCATGACCTGTGCTGAAATCAAGAGTTGGATGCTTGACCGACTGAGCCACTGGGCTCCCTGAAACACTTGCTAATGCAATTAGGTATTGTCCCCACAAGCCCCAACTCATACATGGTCATGTGCATGTACAGTCATTCCGTAGCTGGAAGGTTTGGGCTGAGGATGGGGGAAGGTGTTGCTCTGGAGTCTTTTTTTAATTATTTCTGAGGACACATGTCTTTGTAAATATTTCTCCACTCAATTTAGGTTCCAAAAGCATTTGCCGCAAGTCTTTTGGATTATGTAGGCTCCCAGGCCCAGTACCTCCACACATTCATGGCTATCACACATGCTGCAAAAGTGGAGTCAGAGCAACACGGAGACCGCTTGCCAAGAGTGGAAATGGCTTTGGAGGCTCTGAGAAATGTCATAAAATATAATCCAGGTGTGTGACTCTGCCCTCAATTATTAAGATCCTTAATATAGAAAGGCCCTAAAAATTCCCAATTTTCAATTTTATCAGAGAAACTCAGAAAATAGAAATATACTTGGTTATATTGTTTACTTGGTATAACAAGAATTGAGCTCATAATATTTTACCTATAAATAGTAGGATAGAAAGAGGGGTCAAGGCATCATGTTTAGAAGTATTCATATCTCTAAGAGAAAATGAGTCTTAATGAGTTGAAAAGATAGAATAACTTTGATGGTATAAAATTTCACATTGATGGCATAAGTTGACATAGAAGTGCTCAAATTAGGTTTATTAATTGGGTGACCTAATTTGCCTTTTTTGCTACCTAACACGTAGATTTGAGAAACTGAAGCTTTTGGTATATGAAAATTGAAATTAAAAACAGTGAGAGTTTTCATTCTTAAATGGCCTTAAGAAGACATTTCCAAAAATGTCTTGCCTGACTCCAGGGGGGATGCATGTGTGAAAATTAGAAAGGATTTTCTCTGCCTACTTTTATAACAGATAAGGAATATAAGACCTACAATAATACAAGTTCAATTTAAGTTACTTGAAGACCCCAGATCCTTTTTACTACTAACTTTTATTATTAACTTTAAGGTATTCTTTTGCTCTTTTCATTATGTATTACAGTGATATAGTGGTTTGAAAATGAATTTAAAGGCAACCTATTAATGAATATTTTCAGATTCTTAGGGAGTCTTAGTGAATTTTTTTCTGAAGTCTCAAAAAATTACAGATTACATCATATGTGTTATTACTACCATATGCTAAAAGGAAAAATACGCTGAACAAAATTTTAATGTTTTCGTTCTGTTAATAAGATGGTAGGAAGTATATGGAGGTTACGATTTGAGTTGGGTAAAAAACGGAAATACTAATCAGTTTAATATATTTTCACAAGGAGTCCTTTGTGTATGCACACAGGTGTTTATGATGTAGTCCTCATTTGACAGAGTTCTAATTCAGTCTAAACTAAAAGGCAAATAATGTCACACACTTCAAAAATATAATTAGGCAGAGGGGGTAGCTCTAAGATCTAGAGGTAAACAGTGAAAATACCACTAACACCCTTATTTTTAAAGTTGTGTTTGGATTGTGTATTTGATATATTGTTTTCAGCCTGAGGGCTAGTGGTGTGGCCGCAAATGAAGACAAAACAAATCTAAGAAGTTCTGTCTTACGCTTTGTCTCTTAAGATTTACTGCTGCTTAGAGGAGCTCCACTTAATGATACAAATGTTGAGGAAAGAAATGTTGAGACTTAGAATTGACAGTAAACAACAGTGTATATTGTATTTGAAGGTCTGTCATTTAGAACATCACTTAGAAATAAAAGATAAACATTTTATTCTTATTCCTTAGGCTCTGAAAGTGAATGCATTGGGCACTTCAAATTAATATTTTCCCTTCTCCGAGTCCACGGAGCTGGTCAAGTGCAGCAGTTGGCTTTAGAGGTAAAAGAATTTTATATTAAAGCATGTTGTCTTTCCTACCACCACTATCATATGTGGTTTAGGCCAATCAAGGCCTAATCAAAATCGCCATCTGAATTTGAATGGAAATCTGTGTGCTCTGTTTTTTTTTCCATTTTGCTTATTAAGCCAAGTAAATATGTTCTTAAAATTTGAGTTAGTATATTCATTTTGAAGAGCAAACATTGCACGGTGTTGCTCATTCCCTCTGTGGTCATTGTCCTGTATCAGAACTTGGGATGAATTGTGTAGTGTCATGCAGTGTGGGTTAATGAGCTTTACTGGGGAAGCTTGGAAGATACAGATGACAAGAAGAGGGGTTAGGGTTCCCCTGATCTCCCAGTGTCCCCAGAGACCAGGGCATATTGCTGGCTACACACTGTAGGTTTGTGGTGAGAGGACAGACCCATCCCATTTCCTTCCGTTGCTATCCCTTTTTTGGATTATGGAAAAGGAGCCTTTTCAATAAGGGTTACAGACAGACAACTGGGGTGTTATACTCTTTCCAGGCGCTGCCTAGGAAAGCAAGCTGCCCAGAGCCTCAGGCCTAGGGGAGGGTGCAAGAGAACTTAGAAGCCCCTTCTTTAGGAGAATCAAAGCACTGGTCCCATGAGAAACTGGGTGCAGCCTTTTCCTCTGGGAGAAGCAGGAAGTCCCTAGCGGTAGAGGGCTCATAGTCTAGGCATCCCAGAGTAAATTCCTAGGTTCGTTTTGTAACACAACTTGTTAAGAACACTACTGTAACAGGGTTATGAGCAATTTATAAATTATTTGTAAAACATGTTCTTAGATTACATTTTGGTTTACGTTTTTAATAATACAAGTCAAATTGATCAGAAATCTTAACAAGCATGTTCTTTTAATTGACAAGCATGTTCCTCTACTTAATTCCTCCATGTACCTTATAACTTTTTTAATGAACATTATTAAATCTAGGATCTGTTGGTTTGAGATGCTGACCACATGGTTCAAGTTAAGCAACATTGATATTTTTTTATTAAAATCTTTTTTTAATGTTTATTTTTGACAGAGAGGGAGAGAGAGAGAGCGTGAGTAGAGGAAATGCAGAGAGAGAGGGAGACAGAGAATCTGAAGCAGGCTCCAGGCTCTGAGCTGCCAGCACAGAGCCTGACGCAGGGCTCACTCACAAACTGCGAGATCATGACCTGAGCTGAAGTCAGAGGTTAACTGACTGAGCCACCCCAGGCGCCCTAAGAGTTAATCCTCTAGAGAGAAAAGATGCCTATTTCTTTATAATAGGAAAATAAGCCATATCTATTGTGCGAGGCACTGGAAGACCTTTACTTTCTCCAAAAGCAAAATAAAAAAGTCCCAGTAGTGAAGATTATTATTTTCCTAACCATTCCCCTCCCCAGTTCTGTGATTGGAAAACATTGTAGTATATGCCATAGTTATGGAGCATGAACCAGTATATAGGATCAAAGACATCTTAATAACCTAAAGATTTTGAATTAGTACTAAAATATTTCTTAGATTTTTATGTTCAGTTCTTACCTCTAAATTAATAGGAAGCTAAGATACATAATATATACATGAGCACTAACATTTAATTATTTCTCAAAAGATCAAAGTAATAAAGCCATTCTTTTAAAAATTAAACGCTTAAAAATTAAATATTTTGTGGGGCACCTGGGTGGCTCAGTCTGTTAAGCCTCCGACTATTGATTTCAGCTCAGGTCATTTTCTCACAGTTTGTGAGTTTTAGCCCAGCGTTGGGCTTTGCGCTGACATTGTGGAACCTGCTTGGGATTCTCCCTCTCTCCCGCTCGCTCGCTCGCGCTCTCTCTCTCTCTCTCTCTCTCTCTCTGTCTCTCTCTCTGTCTCTCTCTCTCCCTTCCCTGCTCATGCTCGCTCTCTCTCTTCAAAAAAATAACCAGGAAAAAAATTTAACTATTTTGTCCTCCAAACATTTTCTTCACTTTTTTGAAGCTTCAGATTTATTTAGATCTGACTTAATTTGACTTAATTTGATTTAGGTCCAAAATTATTTCCCAAACTGTTAATATACTGTTGATTTAATTTTCAGGTTGTGAATATAGTGACATCTAACCAAGATTGTGTCAACAATATTGCTGAATCAATGGTTTTGTCCAATTTATTGGCTCTTCTACATTCATTGCCATCAAGTATGTATGTATATTCATAAATGGGATTTTCAAAACCACAGCATGGTCAACCTGTAGAGGGAGCAGTTACACAGATAAAATAAAACCTCTGGCAAAAAATGGTATCCATGTTTGCTTTGGAGGCTTTTAAGTGGTATTCTGTATATTAAAGTTGTCTTCCTAATGTTATATATAAATTAATAATAAAACTTTTGTATTTTCCATTTCAAAAGTTGGAGGTGAGAGAGATCAGAAAGTAAGGAAAAAAAACCTGGGCTTTTCAGTTTTCTGAGTATGATATACATGTAAGTAATTGAGAATTGACCCGTGGCTTATAAAGAAACATCACTGGTCTTGGATGACAGGAAAAAAATGCTTAAGATGAAAATTACATTGTTTTCAGCTTAGAGTTCAGTTCTTCAGTCCTTCATTATTTCTCCTTTAATGATTTGATGCTGATAGAGATTATTACCACAAAGATAAGATCTGTTTTTAAACATATACCAATCTTATTTCTTGAATACAGCCTGCACCAATATAGGCTCCTCTTAAACTGTGCAGTTGTCTAGCATTGTGTGTGTTTGTGCTTGAATCAGCCTTTTGAAAGACCATTTGATTATGACTCCCAACTTCACCCCTAACAGAACATTAGTCAGTTCTTTGTCAGCCCCTTGGAAGCCGTGTCATTCTTGGCTCATTTCTATCTTCCTCCTTGAGAGCAAGAAACTGTCATTCATTTCATAGATGCCACAGTGCCTTGTATACTTTAGGTGTTTCTTCAATGTTCAGTGACTTGAATGGAGTCGAATTTCCATTGAATAGTTTTGTTTTCTTTAATAAATGACTTTTGAAATAGTTCTCTAAAATGACAGCTTTTGAAAGTCATTTGCAGGTTATTTCTAGTTGGTTTTTCTTTTTTTTTAGCTAGTTGACTCTAGGGGCTATTGGACTTCACTCTCCTAGAGTCAAATTGCAGGGACAGCTAGGTGACCAAAGGGGTATAAAGAGCTGGCAAAGAGGGTGGAGGCTGCAAAGGACAAAGCTGACACTGAGGCAACAATAAAAGCTGGTCACTGGGCTGAGCTACATTCACATACAGGAGAGCGAACATTGGAAGGAGATTCCTAGAGATGCAACAGTACATCATTGAAAATGCACCTCTGTTTAAACATAGATTCAAAGGAAAACAAATCTTTGGAGGGGACAGAGGGAGGCTAAATATTTTATGTATTTAAGGTCCCTTACTTAGTAAACAACGGAAGACATAATTAAGTCTAAAATATAAATGACAGTAGAGTGGGCTGAGATATCTAGGTGCCAGCTACTTTGCCTGGCAGATTAAATGAGATGAAAACATAATATTACACTTTTCAAACTATGAATTCTGTAACATTCTTTTCTTAGTGTAATTTACATTGTCTGAAGTCACTGATCACTGTGAAGATTTAAGTGTGGTACCCTCTGTAAGACAAGTGTCCTAGGTCAGTGCCTGGCACAGAGCTGGTGCACAGTACATGTCAGCTTGTGTGACCATACTGCATTCCTTGAAATATTTTTTACCCTGCAGGTCGGCAGCTTGTTCTGGAAACTCTTTACGCCTTGACCTCAAGTACAAAAATAATCAAAGAAGCAATGGCAAAAGGTACCGTGTAGAGTATTTTCTTCTCCAGTCATGCTCAGTGATGATGAAGTTTATTTTGAACTGTTTTGTATAGTCTGGTAAACTAGAAGAATGCTTTGGAAGGCTTACAGTTTAAAAAAGAAAACTGCATTAAGTTGAAATGAAGTTGAAAATGAATTCAACCAATCAGAAAAGTCATATTCTTTATAGTATAAATGCTAATACTTTTTTTTCCCCTTCATAGGAGCTTTGATTTACTTATTAGATATGTTCTGCAATTCAACACATCCACAGGTTCGAGCCCAAACAGCGGAACTTTTTGCTAAAATGACTGCAGACAAACTAATAGGTCCAAAGGTGAGCGCAAAATGGGTCTTCAGAAAGAAATTAATGATTAAATCTCTGTTACTTTGATACTGATTTCATGAAGTTTATTGAAATATGATGTTGAGGATAAGGACCTGATTTGATATGAAAATTGGGAGATTGGCATACTTGAAATTGTTGCTCTGTATTGCTGCTTTGAGAACAGTTACAGTTGGTGAGGCCTGTACTGGAAATGAAAAGTCTTAAGAGAGTGTTTGGGTTGTGGTGATAAACTGTTTAACTTCCTTGAAGAAAGAACAGAAGTATATTATAAGTTATGACAGAAGATAATTAGGTCAGACTTGGACACTGTCAGGATTGGCCTGTGTAGAAGTAGCTAGTGAAGGGAGATGGTGATCTGTGTTCTTACCCACTCCACCGCGTTGGTGTTCCAAGGCTACACCATCCTCAGGACGTAAGTCCACACAGACGCGTGAGTGCAACAGCTCCCCACTCTGCAGAGAGGTCTTAGATCTACAGTCTGGAGGTGACCAGATGATCTTTGGAATCATGGTCCTGTTTATAGAGCAGGAACCTGTTAATAGTACTTCTAAGTAGAATTCATCCAGAGGTGTAGTCAGGCTACTTCTACTATGAACTCAGCTTATCAAAAGAAATAGTGCTCCCTGAAGTGCTGTCTGTGCCAGCCCACAAAGCAGCACCTTTGAGTCTGCGTCTTGAAATAAAGGCTCTTGAGTCCTCACTTCCACAGTCTGATTTTGCATCAGTAAAACAATTTGGATTTAGTATTTTTTTGGTCTCCTCTCTAGATGTTGAGAATGTCACAGGGCCTGAAACTTTGGGAATAAAGTTAATAGACTGTCGTCACAAGGGTTGATGAAATGAGAGGGATTACATTTGGATGTCTTTTGCAAGGGTCAATAAAACTATGAATATTAATATTTAAATTTCTTTTTTGAGAGAGCACACTCACGAGGGAGGAGCAGAGGGAGAGAATCTTTTTTTAATGTTTATTTACTTTTGAGAGAGAGCACACAAGCGGGGTGGGGAGAGGCAGAGAGAAAGGTAGGCAGAGAATCCCAAGCAGGGTTTGTGCTATCAGCACAGGGTCCAGTGTGGGGCTCAGACTCAGAAACCAAACTGTGAGATCATGACCTGAACTGAAATCGAGAGTTGAACACTGAAGTGACTGAGCCACCAGGCACCTTTTTTTTTTTTTTAAGATTTTATTTTTAAGTAATCTCTATACCCATCATGAGGCTTGAACTCACAACCCTGAGATCAAGAGTTGCATGCTCCACCAACTGAGGCATCCAGGCGCCCCTAATAATTCAGTTTTCTTAAAGCTAGAGTTGGGTAGTACATAGTTGTAATAGCTAATATTACATGATTTAGGTAACATTGTAGATGTTTAAAATAAATATGTACTGAAGTTGACTTTTAGCTGTTCGATATATTTTGACCTTTGAGGTACATGAGGGACAGGGGCGCCTGAGTGGTTTGGTCAGTTGAGCGGCTGACTTCGGCTCAGGTCATGGTATCAGGGTTCATGGATTTGAGCCCTTGTGCTCCGTCCCTGTCAAAAATGAATAGACATTAAAAAAATTGAAATACATGAGGGACAAATTTTATCAAGGTGAGTATATTTACACTTAAATTTTTTGTATAGGAACAATACAAATACCAGCTCCTTAACTGAATGGTTTGCGGGAAGATGTTTTAGAACTGGGGTCAGTACCCTTTTTTCTCTTTTGGTTAACAGCTCTATTGAGATAGAATTGCCATACGGTTCACATCTATCAAGTGTACAATTCAGTAATTGTATCATACTTACGTATTGGGTAACCACAGTCAGTTTTCATCAACCCAGGAGGAAACCTGTTCTCTTTAGCAGTCACCCTTCCCAGCACTAATTTACATTCTAGATTTGTCTATTCTGAGCATTTGCATTTCATGTAAATGAACTCTGACAGTATGTGTTCCTTTGTGACTGGGTTCTGTGACTTAGCATGTTTTTTAAGTTCTAACATTATTGCAAATATCATACTTTATTTCTTTTTATTGCCAAATAATATTCCATCATCTAGGTATACCACATTTGCTTTTCTGTGTATCAGTTGATAGACATGTGAATTGTTCCTACCTTTTGGTTCTGAATAATGTGACTGCAAATATTTGTGTAGGAGTTTTTGTGTAGATAAACATTTTTATATCTCTGAGAGTGGAATTTCTGGATCAAAGGGTAATATTTGTTTAATCTTTTGAGGAATTGTCAGACTGGTTTCCAGATTGGCTGCACCATTTTACATTCCCACCAGCAGTTATGAGGATTCTCATTTCTCTACATCTTATCTAACTTTTGTTATTAGATATATTTTTTTATTAGAGCCATCCTAGTGGGTGTTAAATGGTATCTCATGATTTTGATTTGCATTTCCCTGGTGACTAATAATGTTGAGTATCTTCTCGTGTGCTTACTGGCCATTTTACATCTTTTTTAGAGAAATATCTATTGGTTCACATCTTCTGCTCATCTATCCCTTAGTTGGGTTATTTATCTTTTTACTATTGAGTTGTAATTGTTCTTCTTATATTCTGATTGCAGTCCCTTATCAGATATATGATTTGCAAATATTTTCTCTCATTCCATGAATGTCATTCTGTACTCTTTATGGTGCCTTTTGAGGCACAAATGTTTCCAAATCTGATGAAGTCAGAATCTAAAGTGTATTTTGAGAGAGAAGAGGGTTCGTGTGCAAGTGGGAGGTGGTAGAGAGGGAAGGAGCTGGGTGGGGAGAGAGAGAGAGAGACAGAATATCTCAAGGAGGCTCCACATGGCCAGCACGGAGCCTGACACAGGGCTCGAACTCACAAGCCATGAGTAAGATCATGACCTGAACCGAAATCAGGACTCAGTTGCTTAACCAGCTGAACCATCCATGTGCTCCTTGTAGCTTGTGCTTTTGATCTTATATCTAAGAAACCATTGCCTAATCCAAGGTTATAAATACTTATGTCTGTGTTTCCTCCTACTAGAGTTTTATAGTTTCAGTTCTTGGATTTATATCCTAAATTCATTTGAATTAATTTTTGTATGTGGTGAGAGGTAGGGGTGGGACCAGGAAACTTTTCCTATAAAGGAGCATGTAAGAAATACTTTATCCTTTTTGGGTCATCTGATTTCTTTCACAGATACTCAGCTGTGCCCTTGTAATAGGAAAGCAGCCATAGACTGTAACTGTGTAAATGGTTGTGTCTGTATTTCAGTAAACCTTTATATACAAAACAGGTGGCAGGCCAGATTTGGCTCCTAGTGTCCCAGCCCTGTTCTCAAATAACTAAGTAACCTGAACAGAACTCTGAAGGCTTATGGTCAAAGAATTTGGCTAATGGCAATTGTTTTACTGACGTATTTAATAATATCAGTGAGTGCTTGCTTTCTAATTGAATTCTGTCATGATCAAGAAAAGTGAAATAATTACTAGTGGATGTTCTCTATTATGTAACTGATATAGTTTCCTTTAGTTCATTGGCTGCATAGGAAGTGCAGAACTAAATTTGTAGTATATCACTATCAATTATATAGAGTTTTTTATTTCCTTTGTGGCTGGCTTCATATTAGTCATCATTCAAATAAGTTTTTGACTCTCTGCTACACGCTAGGGCCTGAGAATACAGGCAAGGAGTGAGACAGACCAGGGCAGGAAAGCTTTCCAGTTGATTAGTCTGAGCACAGGCTGGAGTGATATAAAGGAGAAAAATCATGTGAAGACTTCAGCAGAAAACTTCCCAACCTTAATTTTCCCTTTGTCTTAATGCCTCATCCACACAGTTTGTGTGTATGTGTGTTTGGGATGTATTATTGTTATTGCTACTTTTTAAACATAATCACTACACCCAATCTGAGACTCGAATTCATGACCCCAAGATCAAGAGGCGCATGTTCTACCAGTTGAGTGAGCCAGGTGCCCCTATATTATTTTTAAAGCTGCATTTTAAGTCCTTTTTGGAAAAAGGTGCAATATAGTGTAAAAACATAGTATAGCAAAATAGATACACTAAAAAATACTTGAAAGACCCAAAGGCAGCAGCATGAGAAAAATTTGTTTCCAAAGGCAGGGGGCGTGGAGGAGAGTTGGGAGGACAGACCCAGAATACCCAAATAAGAGTATTCTGGGAAGAAGGAACAGCGTGTGCAGGGCATGGTCCAGCAGGGTGTGCTCTCGACCATATATGCGTCCGCAGTTTTGAATTTCTTCAGATACCTTAAATTTGAGGCAGAGAGGAAATGAAACTGAATAGGTAAGTAGGAAGACTTGTTAAAGTTACCTTTGCATAAACTCAGGTTGATCTCTTCTCCCACTCCAGAACATTTGGATAATAGTTATAGCCCAGACCAGCCACACCACAAAACACAACAGTATCATATTCTAGAGATACACAGAACACCCCAACACTGAGCTGTCCAATAGGTCTCTTTTCTTTCTCAAACCCCCTATATAGGTCCGCATTACATTAATGAAATTCCTACCAAGCGTTTTCATGGATGCCATGAGAGACAACCCTGAAGCTGCTGTACATATTTTTGAAGGAACTCATGAAAATCCTGAGTTAATTTGGAATGATAGCTCCAGAGATAAAGTGTCTACAACAGTTAGAGAGATGATGCTAGAGTAAGTAACGCCTTCAGGTAAATCGCCAAAAAGGACAAATGTTCCCCATGTTGTCCATCACCCAATATTTATTCTAAGGATTGATGAAAGTGCGTTTTGTGACTGAAGTTTGATATTCTATCCTCTTGCTTTTTTTTTCACCCAAGGCACTTTAAAAATCAGCGAGATAACCCTGATGTAAATTGGAAGGTAAAATGTACTTTTATTCAGAGGAGGGAATTTTACATTTTACTGTATTTTTTGTGGATTTGTTGTTGTTTTCTAATTCCTACTGAGTCAGTTTGATGACTGTTAGACACTTTGTCATTAAGACACTTAAGAATTCGCCTGGGAAGTCAGGTTTGAAATTTAAAAATTGAATATTCACTTATTAAGTTAGTGCATTTTATTAAGGGATTATATAAAAAACTAGAATAATTAAATTTGATTATATTAATGGCTATTTAATGGGATTTGCATTTTTTGTGTCATGTGTGACTAATGATTTAGTGACTTGATTCTTTCTTTCTTTCTTTAAAGTTACCTGAAGATTTTGCGGTGGTGTTTGGAGAAGCAGAGGGTGAACTTGCTGTTGGAGGAGTTTTCTTGAGAATCTTTATTGCACAGCCAGCTTGGGTTCTCAGAAAGCCTAGAGAATTCCTTATTGCACTGTTAGAAAAGTTAACTGAGCTCCTGGAGAAGAACAATCCTCACGTAAGCTTTAGCCATCAGCAAGGCATTTCCAGTAGCTTGCTAAATACAGCGATGGGGTTTCTGTGAAAACAGCATCCTCAGTGCCCGTATGTTAAGAATCGGCTACCTTTGCCCGTTCATCTTTTTTTGGGGCATATTCAAAAGTGAACATGATTATTCCTGAACCAAAATTGGAGATGCCTACCTTGAAAAATTGCTATTTTTGACAACTATAGAGACTCTAAAGAAGGTATCTGCAACTCCATCTCCAATGGTTGTATTATTTTAAGGAAAAAAACAAACATTCAGTATTCCTCTGGAAGTGTGTCCTGCTAGTGTGCTTGACTCAGCCTTCCATATGTGACCCTTGTGAGAGACATGGAGAAGAGAGTAACTGTACAAGTGGACCTAGTGTCTGTGCTCAAAGGCAAAGGCTACTAGATGGGCAGGAGTGAAGAAGTAGCCTTCCAGTATATAAGGTTTTGTTATTTAAACCTTTAGAGTAAAAATAATCCGATGTACGTGACTGTTGGCAGTATTAAACAGGCTGACCATGGAGCAAGATGATAAAGAGCCCAAGCTGTGTTACTCGATGGTTCTGGATCTCTTTACCAGCTCCACCACTGACCAGCTCTGTAACCTTGAGCAGTACTTCATGGCTCTGTCTCATTTATAGAACGATTACAGCATCTGTCCCTAAGGCTGAGGTTTTAATGAGTTTTGATTTATCGAGAGTACTTAGCATAATGTCTGGCACATGTCAAGTACCTAGGAATCACTAGTCATTAGCTTAGTACAACTTAGAAAGTATTATTAGTTTGCATATGTCACTTTTCATAGTCCCATTTTCTCTTTACTAGGATTTTTGCTACATACATAGTTTCCTTAAAAAAAAAAATCCTCAAAAAACAGCACCTTTGGGAAAACATGTTTTCTTCCTGTATCACTTTTGTTTTGGGGCCCATCCCAATTTCCATGTTTGTTTCAGATGCTGTGAGTGTATACATCTGCATAAAACGAAACAAGTTACAGATTTTTGCAATCCACAATAGAAAGTGCTTTATGACAGCCAAACCAGTTCAGTAGGATTTTTCATAGAACTGGGATACATATTTCACAAGTTCTGCATTCTCCTGAACTCTTGATGCTCCCTGATACTGACCTTTCTATAACACTGACTAAAACTTTCTAGTAATAACTTCTGGGAGATGATCTCTTAAACCTGCAACAGAAATGAGATATAACCTGGCCCAGTGAAAGGCTGCTTAGGTTAAGAGATCACATTCTTGGGGTTCCTGGGTGGCTCATTTGGTTCAGTATCTGATTTCTGCTCAGGTTTATGGGTTCGAGCCCCGCATGAGGCTCTCTGCTGATGCTCAGAAACTCGAGCCTGCTTTGGATTCTGTGTCTCCCCCTCTCTCTCTGCCCCTCTCCTGCTAGCATGCGCACGCTCTCTTGCTCTTGTCTTTCTCAAAAATAAACATTTAAAAAGATCACTTAAAGTTCTTTGACTTTGAATTCATGCCTTTTTTTTAAGATGGGAAGATTGTTATTTTCTTAGGATTGATGAATCAGTTTAAAAAATCAGCACTTAGAACTTGTAGATCTCTAGGGTAGAACACCAAATAGTTTCCAAGGATGTTTAGGACTTAACTTTGTCAGTGTTTTATAGTTTCTTTGTTTTCTACCAGGGAGAAACTTTGGAAACTTTGACAATGGCAACAGTATGTCTCTTCAATGCACAGCCTCAGCTGGCTGACCAGGTCCCGCCATTGGGCCACCTCCCCAAAGTGATCCAGGCAATGAATCATAGGAACAATGCCATTCCTAAGAGTGCCATCCGTGTTGTCCATGCCCTGTCTGAAAACGAGGTAGTGATGAATCCATTTAGTAGCTTATAAATCTGCAATTTATTTATGCTTCCTCTTCCTGATGAATGAATTTTGCAGTCCACATCCCCTTCCTACCACGTGCCTTTCGGTATTGTAACAACTCTTAAACTAGTTTAAATGATGTAATTAACAGGAGACTGAATTTGACTGAGTTTGTTATTAAACTTGAGCTGAATGTAGGTTATTCGAATATTTTATTATTGTATTTACCATGCTGTTACAAGTAATCTTTTCTTGGGCGCTTAGCTGTGTGTTCGAGCCATGGCATCTTTGGAGACCATTGGCCCACTGATGAATGGAATGAAAAAACGACCAGATACTATTGGTCTAGCCTGTGAAGCAATTAATCGAATGTTTCAAAAGGAGCAGAATGAATTAGTAGCACAAGTAAGTGACTTTCTAGATTCGGTACTATTTTAAGAAAACAAACATATCAGGCAAATAGATTTTCACTTGTTTAGCATTGATTTGGTTTTCTGACTTGGATTTGGTAAGGAGATAATCTGGGGGTTTGTGCATGCATGATTTTATATGTTGTATACAAATAGGCACATGCCTCTCTGTACACACACACACACACACACACACACACACACACACACACAGAAAGGTGGGTGAGCTGTCAAAATCTTAACCAACTTCAGAGTACTTTTGTGATATTTAAATTTTAAATTTTGGTTTTCTGCTAACCATTTATTCTTAAATTTACATTGTCAAATTTGCTTCATTCTCTTTGGAAAGATGCACTCTGTTTAGTGATTCCTTCATTTCTTAAGTCATATTTAAGAAACATACCAAGATTTCTACTGTTTTTTTGTTTGTTTTTTGCAAAGAGACTACCCAAATATGACTTGGTGGGTTCGAATGTAGTGTAGACAGACACTGAAGGAGCAAAAACCATTGTAAAAGTGATCTTTCTAAAATGTAACTCTTAAATATATCTGGGTCACTGTTCATCTTAAAAGCTCTTCATTGGCTTTCCATTTCCACCAGATGACAAGGTGACAGCTGACATCCTTACCTCAGTACAGGGCCCTGCATTTTTGTATCTGGTCCTCCTAATTTCCCAGCCCCTTTCCTCTCCCATCGCCTATTCCCACCTACCATTTGCCCCTCATTTAAGCAGGTCAGAAGCACTGGGTGCATCTCAAGGAGGTAATTGGATGCTCTGGAGTTCAAACTTAAAATTGGCTGGAGGGGAGGAGGTGTCGTATTGGAGAAAACTTGAGCTAGTGCTACCACTTGATGGCTGTGTGACCTCAGACATGATGCACAAATGTACATCAGATTTCTCATCTGTGAAATAAAATTCTAACTACTTCACAGGGTTGTTAGGAGAATGGTATCTGTGGATGGTATACCCACTGAGTGTTAGTTACTCCTATCTCATCCCTCTCAGTTTTAGGGTGGGTAGTGAAAACTGTGTGGTACTAGAATATTAGCTAGCTAATTTTAGGCTGACAGGAAGTGTATGGTGAATGCAAAAATTGATGTTTTAAGAAAATGTGAAAAAATATTAAGATATTTTAAATCTTGTGCCCATTATGGTGTCATTAGAAGAGGCAGCTCAGGGTAGTGGCTAAAAGCTCGTGTTCTGCACTCTAGATCCAGATAGAGATTGCATCACTGCCTGTTAGCCATCAACAGGTTTCATCCTCTGTGCATTTTTTCCATCAATAATAATAGTAGTGCATATATCATTATTTGTTGTGAGGATTAAATAAAATAATGAGTCTGAAACATTTAGAAGAGTTGATGGCATGACATAAAATCTCCTTAAATAAGAGTGTCATTATTATTAGATCTATAAAAGAAATCTTGATCTAAAGATTTAAATGAAAGACAGGAGGATGTCTTCTTCCAGGTATGGTTCTGGGGGTGAAATTGTTTCTTCAGTGTATGGTTTACATTGTTTTCAGCATATTTTTATGGTATGCTTCATATTCTTTTCTAGGCCCTGAAAGTAGATTTGGTCCCATACCTCTTAAAATTACTTGAAGGCATTGGCCTTGAAAATCTCGACAGCCCTGCAGCCACTAAAGCTCAGATTGTTAAAGCTCTCAAGGCCATGACTCGAAGCCTGCAGCATGGAGAACAGGTGAGTCTACACAAGGGTGACTTGGATTTGCTGGCTTCGACAGGGTGTTCTCCAAAGCAAGTGTCTTGGCTGGATGATCTCTGCTCCTATCCTCATATACTCAGATAGTCACATGGGAGGCTTCTTTCTTTGAGTACTGATAGTATGTTATCCATTCAAGAAGAAGAATGCTAAAGAATATTGAGTGAGCATTTTGTGCTGGTTAAGGGTTGAGTTCTAGCACGTATTGCTGGATAGTGGTAAGCACGTTCATTAACAATCCCAGTATGCCGTTTTAGAGCACTGTTTTAGTTTTATCCCCTTTCTTTATTAACACTTAAAATGTGTGTCAGCTACATGCATCTCCTGACTTTAAGACAGCCCAGTAATTCAATATTCCTCTCTGGTTTTATTCTTCTTATTGCTTCTGAAGAGTTCCTCATTCAGTGTTACTATCCAACATTGTCTACTAATGCACTCTCGCTCTGTGTTTGTTTAATGTGAAATTTACACAACATAAAATTAACCATTTTAAAGTGAACGATTAATTTGTGTTTTTTATATTAACAGTGATATGCAACCACCACCCTACCTCTGTCAAAACATTTTTATCACCCCAAAAGAAGCCTCTATACCCATTAAACAGTGACTCCCCATTTGTCCCTCCCCTCAGCCTCTGGAGCCACCACTTTGTTATCTGTGAATTGACCGATTCTGAATATTTCATATAAGTGGAGTCATACAATATATGACCTTTTGTGTCTGGCTTCTGTCACGTGGCATGTTTTTAAGATTCATCATGTTATTAGAGCATGTATCAGTGCTTCATTCCTTTTTATGGCTAAAGTATTCCTGTATGTATATGCCACGATTTGTACATTTATCCAATGATAGACACTGGGATTGTTACTATCTACTTATGTTCTTTCATAGGTTTAAATTGATTTAAAGTTTTCTTTTAGTGATTTCACTGTGTTTGTCTCAAGGCTAACTGCAGAAACATTTTTATGCCCTTCCCTATTCTATCAGTATCACCATTTGAAGAGTCTAATATTATTTAAGAAAGAAAACATACTTGCTGCAGTCATTCTTTAACTATATGTTTAGAAGTATTAGGGGGCTTTCCTGCAGGTGTTCTGAACTTGCCAAGCAGAGGTGCTCCTGTGTACCATGTACAGGCAGTTGTCTTACCCTCAGCCTGCCTCAGGATTCCTCTTGATGAAATTAGGCAAGTAACCCTGACACCCATCCTCCAATTTCAAGGGGGAGGAAACAGTGATAGTTTCCAAACTAGCAGATCTTCTACGACCTTCACAAGTAATTATTTCCAGTGGTGCTTCCAAGGTCAGAACAGGAGCTTCTTGGACTCGCATGTCCCCAGATAGATCTCTAATACCTGCCATCAAATTAGCTGACACTATCTCCGCTGCTAGACTAGACTACGAGCACTTCAGAGACAGAGACTGTCTCACATCTTTGTGTCCCATGTGCCTCCACATATGAGGTACCCAGTAAATATTTGATCTGAATGTTGATACGTAAAAGCCTCTAAGTTGGAATTTCCTAAACGTTTTTTTTAAATCTGTATCACACAAAAATAAGTCTTTCGTCTTAGTCCAGTATAGTTTACACACACATGTTATTTGTACTTACCTGTATATACATCAAAGATGAGTATTTACCCATTTTACATTGGGTACTCTGATGCTTTTTATATTAACCTATTACCTCAAGCATGCTGATCAAATCCTCTTCATCGATTTCATAAATTTCTCAAAGGTCACAACCCATAATTTGAAAGACTGCTTTAAGGTTTTTGAATTTATTTTGAGAGAGAGATTACGTGCACAAGTTGGGTAGTGACAGAGAGGGAGGGAGGCAGGCTGTCAGCTCAGAGCCCGACACAGAGCTCAGACTCAGAAACCGCGAGATCATGACCTGAGCTGAAATCAAGAGTCAGTCACTCAACAGACTGAGCCACCCAGGAGCCCCAAGACTGCTTTAAGTTTTAGCTTGAGTTTATAGCGTCTTCTCCCTAGACCCCTTCCTTGGAAATAATTTCATGAGCTTATGCCACACTGTCAGCCAGTTGTTACTATCACAAGAAAATCTTCCTGCCCAAATAACAAGCCAGTAAATTATAACTTTAAATAATAGTGTCCAGCTCTAGAGGGGAGCCTGACTTAAGGTCTTTTTCTTTGGATCTGGCTTGATGAGATGTCCCTGTCCCTGGCATAGAGCATTTGCTGAATGTCCATCTTTGGATCTTTCCTTGGCTTACTTTCCTTCTGTCTGAGAAGTTTGTTTTTTTCTCTTTGGTTCTTCTTCTAACACCCAGTCCTTAGAAATGAGGCTAACTTAATTCATTATGTTTAAAGAGTTTGTTTTACTTCCCTAGGTGAATGAAATCTTGTCTCGTTCTTCCGTCTGGAGTGCTTTCAAGGATCAGAAACATGATTTGTTTATTTCTGAGTCACAAACAGCAGGATACCTCACAGGTAATCCACACCTAATTGGTTACTCTAAAACATATGGCAGACGTCACTGGAACCTTCCTTTTGCCCTGACTAAACTGAAAATAGCATTTAGAGTGTATTCCTAGGCTACTGACCACCTGTCTTGGAGGGTCTCTGGGCATGCAGTGGACCTCTGGGCTTAGCCCTAGCAGATGTCAGCTGCTATTGTGTCGAATGTGTGCTGACTGAAATGTGGACTTTGCTCAGCTTTGACCCAGTGAATTGATGGTGTCATGGGTTATATTTGGAGCATGACTGTGTTGAAGTGTTTATCTTGAACATGTAGAAAGATTAGAGAATTAACTACTCAGAAATATCAGTGTCGGAAACATGATCACATTTGCTATTTTCCATTTCTGTTAAAATAACAGATTGAAACTCCAAATATGAACATTCATCTGTGAAATATTTTTCTTCTAAGTTTCCAGTGATTAATCTGTAGTTTTATAAAATATTTACAATTTTCCTCTTGTAGGAAGAAGTATGTGGGTGCCATAAAGGGAAAGGACATTTTAGTGTCTAGGGATCAAATGATAATATGTTTTTGAAGCTCAGGACATTTGTCTGTTTGACACTAATTGCATAATAATTTTAGAATATTTGTTTTCATATTGGCTTCTGTTTAAAAAAAAAGTCGTACCATTCCGTTGCTATATCTGAAGATGAAATGTAGTCTCTGGTATAAAAGTTCTCAGTTTGAAATTAACCTTAGGAATAACAGGTGGTTTTTGCCATCTGCTCGAGTGTGTGTGTGTGTGTGTGTGTGTGTGTGTGTGTGTGTGTGTGTGTGTGTATGTGTGTGTGTATCTATCTATATAGAGATAGATATAGATAGATATATGTATATATACACAAAAATCCATTCTGCGTCCTCCTCTTACCAGAGATGATGTAGGTAAATTGAGAGAAAAACAGTACCCAGTGGTTTTCATGCCATTGTAATTGAGTAATCCTGATTGCTGGAATAGACGTTTATAAACCACGAAGACTAAATCTCGAGTATTCAAAAATGGGGACTTTAGAGAATTTTTTGCTTGGTTTTAATTTTAGTCTGTTGTGGCCCTACTGCTTGCTTCTTCACTATGAAAACCTTAATATTCATCCACTAAAACTTATAAGGAGAGCCCTAACATTTGTAAACATGCGGTGCTTTTATTGCCCGTCCTGCATGTACATTAAGAGAAGTGTCCTACGTTTCCCTTCTAACTTTTCCATGCCTGTCCTGTGATTTCTATGGAGAGAAATATCTAGAAAATGGTCTTTGTCTATCTCATATCTCTATCTCAAATTTGAGGTGAAGCTGTAGCTTCTAAGAAAGAGTATGTTGTATAGTAGGCACACTAAAAACTTACTTCTTTAGAGTCTTTTTCCAAAAGTTTATGTAATATCACCTTTTTGTGGCATTAATATTCATTACTTTGTATATAAGGATGTTGTAACTAGAAAATCTATCTTATTTTTTTTTTCCAGCTAAGAATTAACTCCATACCTAACAGTTTGGCCCTGAAATATAAAAAGATGTAGATTATAAGCTTTTCTACAGGGACACCTTTCTAATTTGTTGTATTCTCCATTGTGCTTAGTGTTCATTGACTTGACTTGATGGAATAAAAGCCTTTAGATGGTCCTTGACTTAGTAATGGGATGTGGGTCAAAAAGTCAGTGGTTAGAATACAGAAGAGACAGGGATTTATCTTTAGAGAATTTTCCTTTAGAAATCTTTATTTACATTTGCTAATAACTATAGAAAAAAGTACAGAGATTAAAAAGGTTCCTGTTTGTGCCTTTCTTTTTACTTGGATCCCTGGGGTGGCTTCTGAATGAGGTGTGAGAAGCAACTATGATGAGCTCTAGGCGATGGAAAAGAGGTGGGGAAGAAGAAAAGCTGGGGTTTACATCCTCCTCTGGGCCCACTCAGGGCAGCAGGTTCTGTACAAAGGTGGTCCAGGGAAGATGGTATAAATCCCAGCTTGGAAATGGCGTGGTGTTATTGTGGCTGTCCTGCAGGCCCCCAGAAGCCTGCAGGCACACCTAGGGACAGTCTAGACTAGCCCAGAACTGTGTTGGCCCTGGAACTGTCCAGTTCTTAGCACATCATCAATCTGGGATGTTCTTTTCTTGAGATGTTAGTTGTTTCAGATTTTCCCATTGGCTCTCCTTGTTTTGAAAGGACTGTGTAAAGAGTCAAAGCACTACCTCTTGAATTGTCTACTCATTGTTTAGGTTGTCAAGCGTTTTCTTTTATGTGCGTGAGCTTTTCCATTGATGCTTTTTGTATTGTGTCATGTGTTTGATAAAAGGGGCAAGTTATTCTGGTAATGGTAAAATCACATTATGCAGAACTCTGTGGAATGTATACAATGTTGCATTGAGTTGGAATTTTAATTGATTAGGGTTTACCCCACCCTACCCACAGCCTGGAGGAGATTCTCATTGTGCCCTGTGTGCAAATGAAGGTGCTGTGGAAATGCACTTTACTAGCCATTTTTCTGAAATACTGATGGTGAGTTTAGCAAGTGAATTTTGTTTAGGAAATGGTGAAAGATAGAGGAAAGTTGATTAGTCTTTCAAAGTAGGATAAGAATGACCAAAAATACGATAATTATTTTCTTTACCCTGGCTGCTGAGCAGATATCATTCAGACACATATCCGGATTGGGATGTAGATAAAATGTCCTAGGCGGGATTACTCTTTTTTTTTTTTAATGTTTTTATTTTTTGAGAGACAGACAGTGTGAGCAGGGGAGGATCAGACAGAGAGGGAGACACAGAATCTGAAACAGGCTCAAGGCTCTGAGCTAGCTGTCAGCACGGAACCCAGTGTAGGGCTTGAACCCACGAACGTGAGATCATGACCTGAGCCAAAGCCAGATGCTTAACTGATTGAGGCACCCAGGCACCCCAAGGCAGGATTACTCCTTGTGGATGAATTTAGATAAGGCTCAGTTGGTTCCATAGGCTCTTTTTCCTGACAGGCTTGTTTTGTTTTATGATAAATGCTTATCTAAATGTGTCTCAATGCAGTTTTACCCACAGTGCAGAAACTGGGGCCCTCAGTTACTTAGCCATTTGTTAGGTTCTAGAAGAGCTCAAAGCCCTGTAAAAATTATTTTAGCAGGAAAAATCCTCAAATTATATCACCTAGAAAATCAGTATAGAGGAAGAAGGAACAGCAGGGAAAGGAAGAGAAGCAGGGCAAGGAGTGGGACTTGATGATGAAGACCTTTGTATAGGCACACATGTAATTGGAATTGGAGATGAAGAACTTTATTCAAACACACACCCCTCTATCTATTTAGAGGCATGTGGCATAGGTAATTTGGCTTCCTGGGGTCATTAAAGGTAGGGTGGATGCACTTCTTAGGGCTCTCCTCAAACCAGTCCATTGGTTCATTATGAGTTAGGACTTTTCTTTTGCCTTGTGTCTTTCTTTATACACCTGTCCCAAGACTATACAATGTGAGCGATGTTAGGAAAGACTCCCTAAGGTGGTCAGTTTACTACAGGACACTGACTGCTGAGGCAGACCTTCCTTCTTCTGTTTTCCCTGCAGGGACTCTCATGTTCATTTCAACAAAGCCCACACTCTCTCCACTACGTTGTTGGCAGCCAGTTCATTTTGCAGGGTTCTTTGGTAATTTTCCATCTTAAGTCTGGCAGCCTGGCACACTGTTGCCACGTGACCCATTTCTGCAGCCCCCACTCTCTCCTCCCACCTTTCCCTGGAGAAAGAACGCAACTGCTCTGTTCTCATTCTAGCCAGACATGTTCTAAAGGAGAAGCCAGGGGTGAGAGGGAAAGAGCATTTCAGACTTATTTACAGAAATATCCAGGAATGGGTTTGTCTTTTCCTCAAGTGGCACACGGTGGGGCCAGAATTTGGTCTCTTGTGGGTGATCCTTCTAAGCCTGTCATGTCACAATTTAATTAGAGCCCAGAAGTTCCCAAGCTTTCCTCAGTTCACAGTGCCATCAATGTCATAATTATTATTATTTTTTTCCCCATCTACTGCTAGGCCAAAAGAAATAATCTAATAGTGAAGCTGAAGTATTAGGTCCAAACAACTTGCAAGTGGTTGTGTGGTGTCCAGCAGATGCTGCTGTGTTTCTCTCTGATGTAAAATACCCAGCAGCACCCCTGTGATCTGTCACGCCGCCGTGCAAGAACAGTAGCCTTCGTCTGTGTTCTACGCGTAGCATTCATGATTTGGTCTCATCGTCTGCTCATTGATGTGACCAAGTTGAGTCCACAATTGGAAGGACTTGGGAACCTTACCAAGCCAGGGTGTTTGGGGGTTTATGCCTACAGCTTCTGTCTTTGGTGAGAGCCACTTAATAGATCTGTGGTAATCCTGCCGCTGCCTAAGGTTTAAAGGGTGATAGGTTGGCGGAAAGTGATGTTAACAGTTGGTGCTGCAGCTCTGAACTGCCTTGCTAAGGGGGTATGTTGACCCAGCGGTCTTCTCCTGAGCAGTCTGCGGAAGGCCTGGCACCCTGCTTGGCAGAAGGGAGGAGTTGGTAGATGGAGGCCTTACAGTGCCTTAAAATGGGAAAATCCTTTTTCCGACTTCTCGAAGTTTAGGGTTCTGAGTGCACATGTTACAGCTCACGCAGGTCGAACTGTCTCTGGCTGTATAATTACATACAATGCAGAGTGCGCTCAGTGGTGCGAGCCATTTCACGTCCCGGATACAAGTGCTTGTACGGTGAAACACAAGATGAATCTGAATTGTGCCCCTTTTGTCCTACATTAGACCCTGTTATGCCTTAGCCTTCATCAAACTGCTCTGCTGTTTGCACTTCCTTATAACTTCCCTTGCTGCTTATATTTCTTTTTTCCCCTCAGGTGTCTCTCCTTCCCTTCTAACTGGCAGCAGCCCCCTTCACCTCAGGAGCGGGCTTTAGATCCGCTCTGCCAGGCAGCTTGCTAACTTCTGTGTAGCTCTCTGAAGCAGGTAGAGAACCATTTTGCTAAATGCATGCCGCTCCCACTGCCTTTCTAGTTCTAACCTTGATGTTCCTTAGCTGTTTGCCTTATTTCCTATAGTTTTAGCTAACAGTATTGCTCAGTTTGCGGTATTATGCTACAATGTCTCTTGCAAGTACTCTGTACAGTCTGTGCAGTGCTTCTGGGATGTTATTGTCTCTGCAATGTTTACGATAAACTGGAGGGCTAGAGCCAGTATCTACATTGCTTATAGGACACATCGTGATAAATGCTGGCATATATACCATTTCTGTGCAGTAGAGACTCTTAGAATCAAGGAAGACCTACAAAATGAAAATATTGTTATCTTTTCCCATAGCGTTCTTGTTTTAACCTGTGACAAATGTCCAGAGCCTTCCTTTTTTTTTTTTAGAGACGTCAGTGTAGCAGCCCTTCTTCATTTGGTGTTACTGGTTATAACAGCATTTCTCTGCACCAAATGAAAGTAGGTTAACTTGAATGTTGATAAAGTGTATTTCTTGGGCATTTCATCAAGTATGACTTTTGGATGGGCTGACTGAGTATGGAGTTTCTTTCCTCTACTTGTTCCTTTTTTCCCCCTCCCCATGTGACATAGCTGTCCTTCAGTGCCCGGGATTTTTTGAAACATTGAATTCCCTGAATTGAGAAAGGCCAATTTTCCATGTTTCCACACCAGTGTCACTGTCCAGCATCAATTTTGAAATGATTTTTAACTTTGTCATATAGTAAAGACGTACCTTGAAAAGGGCACTGGGTGTTTGTCTGTTAAGGTGTGATCAGGTGCTTGACTAGCTTCTGACCTTCTTGTAAAGGTGTTCTCACACGACTCTGCCCTCTAGAAGGTGTGTGTTTTCCTTTCTCTTTTGCAGGACCTGGAGTTGCTGGCTACCTTACTGCAGGGACATCCTCATCAGTCATGTCTAACCTGCCGCCTCCTGTAGACCACGAGGCAGGTGACCTTGGCTATCAGACTTGACACCTTTGTGAGAGACAGTAAATGCTGACAGGCCAGTGCCCAGTCCACATTCCTCCAGCTGATACGTTGAAGCAAACTCTTACTGCCTTTCTCCTGGTTTCATGACAGTGTTATTCCTTTTTCTATAAATATATTTTTATTTAGGAAAAAAAGTCAGTGATTCTAATTATATCACGTTGTAAGAAAGCACTCTGTGGATCAACCTAAGTGGGTAAACAAGAAGTTTTTTTTCTTGATGTATGTAAGCACATTCTGTTCCTTTGTATCTGTTTACAAGACTGTGAATCAAAAAGACAAAACTTTTCTTCCTAGTTTTTATAATGTTTTTTTTGAATTAGCGTGACTGTGGGGTTGGACTGTAATCTACAGAAGTCGGAGTAGGTCACTTGTCCCCGGAAGACAGTGCTTCCGTCTCCTGCACTGAGTTCCTGTGACTGTCCCCCTCCACCATCCAACACTATTAGGTTTTGTCTTCACCCCTGTTCACCAGTACCCCCCTCAGTCAGTAACCTTCTGAGAGCTCACAGTACACGTCGGTGTGTATAACTGGCTTTACCAAATTGAATGAAAAAGGAGCTTGTGCAAAAAAATTAAAAAATTTTAAAAACGGATGTCAAGATGTTATGTAAGAGATTAGCGTAATTGTGAAATGTTCTATACATTATCGAATATATAAAGCTTTCTATATTGAATGTACATTATACAGATCATTCATATGTGTACATAAAATTTTAAAAATAAAGGGAATTGACGGCTTTGTTAATGAGATATTTTTGTTCTAATTTAATTTTTACCATCGAAGAGCTGCTTGTTCCTAAGACAGATCTAGTCGTAGGAATAAATACGGCCTCTCCTCACATCCACAGCTCCTCGTCCAGACCACGCCGACACATCTGATCGGTCCTGACGCCCTCCGGTAATATTTCAGCCACATCTAAATCTCCAGAAACCTAGCATTTCGTTTATTTTCTATTCAATAATTCAGGAATGGGAGAGACTGTTAGTTTTCTAATGGGTGAGACACATTAATTTTAACATTTTTTAAGGCGAGAAAAATTTAATGTGAGATCATATTTCAAATAACACAGATCTCAGCACATAGGTGTCCTAGTATGATCAAAAACTGCAAGAAAACAAAAACACATAAACAGTACAAACACTTCCTAAAGAATGAGGAAATACCCACATCTCCACATTGCCTTTGACAGCAAGAGCCAAGTTTATTCTGTAGTTGATGTGTAAGCAGAGTGGAATGGAGACTTATTCTCATAAGTCCCTAATTCAGACTTTTGCATCATCTCTCAGAGATTGTAGAGTAATATGCCCATGCATGTATTTTAATATACAACTATGGTTTTAGTTTCTAGGCAATACTTGTCATAAAAATATGTTCACTAAAAGAAATTATAACAGCTAATTTAGGATTAGGTGGTATGGGAGAGCACAAATCAATACATTTCCTTTAAATACTAAGAGAACATAAATACTGTATTTATGATATTTAAAGGGCTATTTAAATTAATCCACAGTCACTGGTATTTAAGTAATAGCTCGTTCTTACTGAACATTGTTTGTATGCCAAGCATTCTATAAACTCATATATACATAGTCTCATTTAATCCTCAGAACAAACCTATGGACTTGAAACTGATAAAATTCTTATATTCCAGGTGAAGAACAGGGGCTCAGAGAGGCAAAGCAACCTAGTAAAAGACACACAACTAGTAAGTAACAGAGTAAGAAATCAAACCTACTTAGACCTGACACCAAAGTCTGTCCTGAGCCATGATCCTAACACAGCAGCAAGCTGAAGCAGTATGTAACTAGGAAAACAAGGGTTTTTTTTGTTCTGTGTTTAAACACTTTTTTATTGTAGACCAAAACACAGCTACAGAAAATCTCATTGAACAAATTTGTCGTTAAAAGGCAAATCCCCCTCGAAACTACCATCTCCAGAAGGCCCTTTGGGCGCCCCCAACAAAGTCATGGCCACTTGCGCCTCCTGAAAGTGCCAGTGGTCTGATACTTCCTTGTGTTCCTTTGTAGTTTATCATCCAAGTGTATATCCCTAGGTTTTGGGCTTGCATTTTTCCTTTTAATATATTTCTGAGTCTTTTTAAAGCTTGTGACTCCCTTTCCATCCCCCTTTTCCCTATAACTTTGTTGAAAGCCTGGAGACCATTTGTTGGTTTTCTTGGTCTTGAAGTTACTGATCACACATTCCTAGTGCATTTCAGTTTGTTCCTCTGCCCTTTGCATCTGGAAGCTTGATTAGACTTCAGTACCATCCCTTTGGCAAGACCAGGGGGTGCTCAGGGGTTTTTTTTTTGTTTGTTTGGAAGCACATCATGTCTGTAGGACATGTGACATTAAAAATAAGGGAAGTTCAATGTGACTCGATCCATTCATGCATCAAGAGTTAACAAAATGCTGCTATTCTACATAGTAACGGAAATGCTTTTATAAAGAAATGCTTTCCTGCAGAAATAAAAAGCAAAAAAAAAAAAAAACTAAACAAGTAGGACTACATCAAACTAAAGTTTCTGCACAACAAAGAAAACCAGGAAAACGAAAAGGCAACCTACTGAATGGTAGGAAATACCTGCAGATCATATATTCAATAAGGAGTTAATATCCAAAATATGTAAAGAACTCAGTAGCAAAAAGTCCATTTAAAAAATGGGCAGAGGGTCTGTATAGACATTTCCAAAGAAGATACGTAGATGGCCAACTGGGACATTGAAAAGATGTTCAACATCACCAATTATCAGGGAAATACAAATCAAAACCACCATGAGATATCACCTCATACCTGTCAGGATGTCTGGTATCAAAAGGGCAAGAAATAACAAGGATTGGTGAGGATGTGAAGAAAAGGAAACCCTTATACCTGTTGACAGAAAGGTAAATTGGTGCAGCCGCTGTGGAAAACAGAGAGCTTCCTCAAAAAATTAAAAATAGAACTAACATATGAGCCAGCGATTCCATCATGGGTGTCTGTCTGACGGAAATGAAAACACTGATTGGAAGAGATACATGCACCCCTGTGTTCTTTGTAGTGTTATTTACGGCAGCTACGGTATGAAAACAACCGAAGTGTCCAACCGTGGAGGAAGGGAAAGAGCAGACGAGGTGTTTATATACAATGGAATATTACTCAGGTATTTCAAAAACATGAGATCTTGCCATTTATGAAAACACAAATGGACCTTGAGGGTATTACCTTAAGTGAAGCAAGTCAGACGAATACCCGAAGATTTCATTTATATGTGAAATCTAAAAAAACGAACCAACAACATGAAACTGCTAGATCTGGAGCTTGGATTGGTGGTTATCAAAGGGGAAGGAACACAGGGCAGGCAAAGTGGGTGAAGGGTGTCAATTGTACAATGATGGATGGTAACCAGACTTACTGTGATGGTTGCTTTGTGTTTCTACAAATGCTGAATATTATGTTGTATAACTGAAACTAATGTAATAGACCAATTTTACCTCAATAAAAGAACAACAACAAAAATGCTTTCCTTTATGTGCTACTTGCCACCCAGTGGCACATGCAGTATGGGAAAGGCAGGATGAAGGCTTAATTCATTTCCTGTACTCATCAACTTTCAAGATAATGAATCTATTCCCTGTCATCTTCTGAAGGCAACCAATTTGCCTTTTTTTTTTTTTTTTACAACTACCACTATTGGAGCATTTTTTAGGATCATAGATTTAAACATATTTGCTGTTTTTCAATCCTTTGCAGTTATAGACATACCTTGTTTCATTGTACTTTGCTTTATTGTGCTTCACAGATACAGCATTTTTTTTTTGCAAGAAACTCTTGGCACTATTTTTCCAACTTCATTTGCTCACTTTGAGTCTCTGTCACATTATAATTATTGCAATATTTCAAGTTTTTCATTATTATATTTCTTTGTAACTATGATCACTGATCTTTGATGTTACTATTGTAATTATTGGGGGAACATGAACTGTGCTTATGTAAGACAGCAAACTTCGTAAATGTATGTGTTCTGGCTGCTCCACTGCCTGGCTGTTTTCCAGTCTGTCCTGGGGCCTCCCTATTCCCTGAGACACAACATTATTGAAATGAGGCCGATTAATAACCCACTATGGCCTCTATGTGTTCAAGTGAAAGGAAGAGTCACGTGTCTCTCACATTCAATTAAGAACTTTCAATTAAGAAATGACTAAGCTTAGTGAGGAAGGCATGATGAAATCTGAGATAGCTGGAAAGTTAGACCTCTGGCACTACACAGCCAGATTGTGACTGCAACGGAATATTCTTGAAGGAAATTAAAAGTGCTCCTCCAGTGAGCACATGAATGCTAAGAATGAGAAACATTATGGCTGATATAAAGTATTAGTGTCTCGATAGAGAATCAAACCGGCTGCATGATTCCCTAAGCCAAAGCCTAATCCAGGGCAAGATCCTAACTCTTCGGCGGTGAGGAAACTGCTGAGGAGAAGTTTAAAGCCAGCAAGGGTTGGTTCATGAGATATAAGGAAGAAGCCGTCTCCATAACAAGGTGAAGCAGCCGGTGCTGATGGAGCAGCTGCAGCAAGGGATTCAGAAGAGGTAGCTGAGACCATGAGTGAAGGTGGCTGCACTAAGCAGCAGATTTCAATGTAAATGAAACAGCCTTATGTTGGAACAAGAGGCCATCTGGGATTTTCACAGCCAGAGGGAAACCAGTGCCTGGCTTCCAAGCTTCAAAAGAGAGTGCTAGGGGCTAGTGCCGCTGGTGACTTTAAGGTGAAGCCAGTGCTATTTTGCCATTTAGAAAGTCCTTAATAATTATGATAAATCTACTCTGTGCTCTATAAATAAGACCTGGATGGCAGCACATCTGTTTGCAACATGGTTTACTGAGTATTTTAAGCCCACTGTTGAGACCTCCTGCTCAGAAAAAAAGATTTCCTTCAAAATACTATTATTGCTCCTGGACAATGCTCATCCAAGAGCTCGGTGGAGATAGACAACGAGATTAATGTTTTCATGCCTGCTAGCACAACATTCACTTTGTAGCGCATGGGTCATGGAGTAATTTCAACTTTCCAGTCTTAACTATTGAAGAAATACATTTTGTCAGGGGCCTGGGTGGCTTAGTTAAGCTTCTGACTGCTGAGTGAGGCTCAGGTTATGATGTTAACAGTTTGTGGGATTGAGTCCCGCATTGGGCCCTGAGCTGACCACGTGTACCCCGGTTGGGATTCTTTCTTTCCCCCTCTCTCTGCCCCATCTCCAGCCCACATTCACTCTCACTCTCCCTCCCTCTCTCAAAAAATAAACCTTAAACAGAAGGAAATACATTTTGTAAGGCTCTAGCTGCCACAGATAGTGATTCCTCTGATGGATCTGGGAAAAGCAAATTAAAAACGTTCTGGAAAGGATTCTAGATGCCATTAAGAACACTTAGGCTTCCTGGGAAGAGGTCAAAATAATCAAGAGTTTGGAAGAAGTTGATTTCAGCACATGGATGACTTGGAGGGGTTCACGACTTCGGTGCGGGAAGTAACTGGTGATGTGGTGGAACCAGCAAGAGAACTAGAATTAGAAGTGAAATCGGAAGATGGGACTGATTTGTTTCATCTCATGATAAAACTTGATGAAGACTTGCTTGCTAAGGATGAGCAAAGTGGTTTCTTGAGATGAATCTGCTGGTCAAGATATTGTGAACATTCTTTAAATGACAACAAAGGATTTAGAATATTTCGTAAACTTAGTGGAGGGAGCAGCAGCAGGGCTTGGGAGCATTGACTATGATTTTGAGAGAAGTTCTACCACAGGTAAAATACCAAGCATCACATGCTGTAGAGAAATCGTTTGTGAAAGAGTTCACCAATGTGGCAAAATTCATTGTTGTCCTTTTCTTAAAAAATGTTTATTTTTGAGAGAGAGAGTATGAGCAAGGAAGGGGCAGAGAGAGATGGAGACACAGAATTTGAAGCAGGCTTCAGGCTCTGAGCCAGCCCAGAGCCCAACATGGGGCTCGAACTTATGAAATAATGACCTGAGCCAAAGTCTGCCGCTTAACCGACTGAGCCTCCCAGGCACCTCCAGTGTTGTCTTATTTTAAAAGTTACCACGGTCATCCAGCCTTCAGCCATACCAACCCAATCCGTCAACAGCCATCAATATCAAGGCCTAAACCCCACCAACAAAAAGATTACAATTCCCTGGACGTTCGGATAATGGCCAGTACTTTTTAGCAATAAGGTATTTCTTAATTAAGGTAAGTATGTTTATTTTTATATAATGCTATTGCAAACTTTATATACATTATTTTATATTACTATATATTTTATATGCTGTATATTATATGTAGTGTAATGTAAACATAATTCTTATACTAGGAAACCAGAAAATCCATTTGACTCATTCTGTTGTGATATTTACTTCATTGCAGTGCTCTGGGCCAGAACCCTGTAATCTCTCCAAGGTATGTCTGTGTCTTTATTGAAGTTGAAAATGTCCCGTCTTTGCCAGTGGAAGCTTCTTCAGCCTGGTTCCTTGAGTCCCCTTTTCTCTCCCCCATCCCCCCACCTTAATGTGGTAGAGTGCACATAACATAAAATTTATTATCTTAACCATTTTAAGTATGCAGAGACGTATTATCAGACATTGATTATGTGCAACTATCACCACCATCCATCTCCAGACCTCTTTTCACCTTCTAAAACTGGAACTCTATACTCAAGAACTGATACTTCCCCATTGCCCTTCCCCTAGCCCCTGCCAGACACCTTTCTACTTACTTTGTGAGTTTGACTATTCTTTTTAAAAAATTTCTAATGTTTTGTAATTTTTGAGAGAGACAGAGTGTGAGCAGGGGAGGAGCAGAGAGCGAGGGAGACACAGAATCTGAAGCAGGCTCCAGGCTGTGAGATGTCAGCACAGAGCCCGACACAGGGCTCAAACCCATGAACCACAAGACCATGACCTGAGTTGAAGTTGGACACTTAACCGACTGAGCCACCCAGACACCCCAACTTTGACTATTCTAAGTATCTCAAATAAGTGACATCATATAGTGTTTATCTTTTAGTGAATGGCTTATTTCACTTAGCGTAGTATCTTTAAGATTGATTCATGTAGTATATGTCAGAATTTCCTTCCTTTTTAAGAAGCTGAATAATAATCCATTGTACGCATAGGCCACATTTTCTTCATTAATCAATGGACATTTAGGTCCATTTTAGCTACTGCAAATAATGCTGCTGTAAACAACTTGATTTTAAAATGGGCAAAGGTCTTAAATAGACATTTCTTCAAACAAGGCATACAAATGGCCAACACGCACGTGAAAGTGTGCTTAATCACTAATACCTGGGGAAATACACAGGGAATGAGCCCTTGTCAGTAAACCTGAGGGTGATCACCGGATGGCTAGAGAACCGCTTTCTGTCCAGAAATTCTGTGATCCCTTTCCCGATCTTAAACTCCATTACACAATGGAATGTCTCTAAATACCTAGACTTTACTAGGCTTTTGGGAAGAGCAATTACATTTTTTTTTTAAGAGAGCGCACATGCGTGTGTAGGGTGAGGGGTGTGGCAGAGAGAGAGAGAATCCCACAGTCTCCATGCTCAGCATGGCGCCCAGTGCAGGGCTCAATCCCACAACTCTGGGATCATGAGGTGAGCCGAAATCAAGAACCAGAGGCTCAACAAACTGAGCTACCCATGTGCACTGGAAAGAAAATTACAGATAAACTTAGTCTCTTTCTGGCAACTTATTAACTAGGAATTTAATGGCCTATTTGAGTTTTCAGGAACACATAACCTCCTATATGGTATAAACACTTCCGTTGGGGTGTCTCTGTCTACAACATGTGACTCTTCATCTTAGGGTCATGAGTTTGAGCCCCACGTTGGGTGCAGAAATTACTAAAAAAATAAATAGCACTTCCCTTTGAGTGACCAGAGGAAGTGTGAGCATGGAATGCAAAGACTCCCTTGAGCTTGTTTCCTTATCAAAAAAAAAAAAAAGAAGCTTGATAATTCTTAACCCAGCCTTCACAGGGCTGTCTTTAGGACTAAATACGTCTGTGAAAGGACTCTGGGAACCATGAGGCATAATGATGGTGGTAATAATTTTAAGTACCAAAGTCAGCAATTATCACTAACAATTTTTCTCATTCTGTTTAGTACCAGGAATAGGGTAAAACAAATTCCAAGGACTTTAAGGTCTATATAAAATTATTTATAATTTTTTAGTAGTTTTTAGAAGTAGTTCTGTTGCTATGTAAACCCTAACTAAAAAGCAGCTACCATGGCTCCCGAATCAGAGATTCTTTGCTACAGTCTTCAGTCAGCAAGACCATCGCTTTCCCACAGTGAAAATACATTGATCTCTGAGCTGTGGCTTGTTTGCCCGCAGGTGAGGTCCAAGAGGCCAGACCTAGAGAATGACTTAAATTTGCTTCCAAGTTGAGAAGAATGCCTGACAACAGAGTTGAATGAAGAGTTCTGTTTGCAAACTGAAACACAGACCCTTACACAGTCAAGCCAAATTGATGAGGGGCATATGACAAGCCCCCAGCCGGGTGAGCTGTGTGTGTCCTCAGGCACTCCTGGCTGCCCACAGACAAAGGAAAGGGAAAAACAGACAGTTAATTGATAGAGATCACAGTCCTGCAGGACAGGAGTCACTATCAGTTTACAAATACCTTTGTAAATTATAAGAAAAGGGAGTCTTATTAAGAGCCTAATCTCCAGAACTTACAGACTCCATTTCCTGGAGTCCCAGGCATCACCTCTCCTCCATCGTGATGTAGGGAACAAAGGCAAGAAGGAAAGGGTGGGTAAAATGAAATTTCCCTATAACCTGCAGCCCATTGACAAATAGTTGAGGCAAGGAGAGTCCAACATTTCCCCAGAAGACCCCTACCATCCTAATGCTGATGTCTTACTAGAGGGAAAACACCCTTAGCTGGACAATAGCAAGGCCTCAGGTACCTTAGGAGTCCTCTTTGGCATATCAGAATCCTTCTGGAAGCCTTCCTTTTGCCTTTGCCTCCCCATCTTCATAGAATATAACCAGCCACTCTTCACAGCCCCATGCAGCTCTTTCTGCTCACGGGTCCTGTCCCCATGCTCTAATAAAATCACCTTTTTTGCACCAAAGACATCTCAAGGATTCTTTCTCGGCCATTAGCCTCCTCCCACCCCCCCAATCCAGAACCACATCAGAGCCATCCAGGCCTCCTGGCTGTCACCCAGGCTGCAGTCCTGGCCCTCACCCTGTGACCTCTCATCTCTAAATGGGGGCATTAACACTTCCCTTATGGTGCTGTTCTGTAGCTAAGAGAGATGGATATAAACACCTGGTATAGTGCCGGCCTCCCCTGGATGGTGTGGTGGCATGTGGAGAAAATACCAGCGTGGCGGGCAGAATCTGCCCCAGTTAGATTTCTGACCTTGGGCATTGATTTCTTCTGTAAAATGCCTGGGTTAGTCAGGAGATATTTCACTCTTAGGAATCTAATGAAAGATAATATAAGCAAGCCCTCTTCACAAGAATGTTCAAAGGGACATATTTTTTAAATATTAGAGAACTCAGTCCCACTCTAACCTCTGTTAAAAAGCCAGAGCTGGATAGCTTCTAAGAATTATATATGATACTGTTTCTCACAAGTAACTGGGCTTACCATGGAACGGACTCTCTGTCCTCTGTTATGGAATCTATTCTAGTCATCAGCACTTTCCTATTAATAGTTTTTTACTACATGTGTTTAATACGTTATTTAGCACTTAAAACAAAAAACTTCACATCTGAATTATTGACCATTCGCTAACTTCCAGATCAAAAGAGTAAAAAGCAAGGCCAGTTTACTGTGGAATCTAGGACCCCATGAATACAGGAAGTAGGGTGGCCAGTTTAAAAAGTGTGTTTTTCGGGGTCCCTGGGTGGCTCAGTCAGTTAAGCTTCCAACTTTGGCTCAGGTCATGATATCACGGTTCGTGAGTTTGAGCCCCATAGTGACAGATCAGAGCTTGGAGCCTGCTTCGGATTCTGTGTCTCCCTTTCTCCTCTGCCCTTCCCTAACTCATACTCTGTCTGTCTCTCTAAAAATAAATAGACATTAAAAAAATTTTTTTCAGAAACATTTTAAAAAGTCGTTTTTCCATCAAGCTTACCAAAAATGTGTACATTTTCATCATTATTACAAAGCCCCAGTTTAGGGAAATAATTTAGTAAGAGAAGAGAAAGTATCAGAACTGTTAATGGAAAGTCTCTGTTACACATACAAATAAGAATCAATGTTTATGCTTAGATTTTTTTAACATTGGAAAGGCATATGGTTTGCCTAATAAGGTTATGTGTTTACTGTGTGAAGAGTGTTTAGCTGTCCTCCAGTGGCACTGTGGATAAAACCTAACGTCTGCGAGGAGCATTCACCTCACTCCTTGGTCCTTGCCAAGTGGCAATGCCTGTGAGCAGGACAAGAACCCATGCCCTCAATTTCGCCCTCAATTTCTTTATTTCAGGGAAAAGCTTATGAAAATGTGACTTGAGTCAGTGAAGGAATGAGTCATTTGTGTTTGAAAAGAAAGGTCATATGGAAGTAATTCTCCAAAGACTTGGTTGTGCAGAATTCAGGAAACGAACTTCGGCTCCAACCCTGCTCACCCTTCAGTATTTTCCAGGACTCCGAACAGCCCCTCCATGTACATTTAGCCAGTTTCCAAGACAGGAAATGGAGCGTATTTCCTGGCTTTAAATGTGGGAGTTGGCCAGACAGACACCGTTGTCAACCCTGAAATGATCCCGATGAGTTTGGAGTATTTATGCACTTCGTGTGTTTAGAGCCGGAAACGTTATCAGGTGCAGCTGCGGACACCACACCCTTAGTGCGACCGAGCAGCGCACTCCGGGGGGCTCAGCGTGGGGGGGAGCTTTCCGCAGACCCCCGGGCAAGGGCCCGTACGCGCACAGCCCCGGCGGGAGTTTAAGCATGAGGGAGACCAAAACAGGAAAGAAAAAGGTGATTTGGAGAAATCCGTGAAGAGAATGTTGGAAAAGAAAGCTGTCATATTTAATACCTTTAGAGATAAACGTTGCGTGCATAAAGCAAAAGGAAGCCACTGTAAAAACTACTTTTCCCAGAGAATTAAAATCATGTCTTACCAAAAATAAAATAAAATAAAAAACACCACAAATAGCAGAAATGGGAAACGCTGAGAGAGAATGCTGCAGAAATTTCCTTAAGAAGCAGAATAAACAGAAACAGATGGAAAAACAGGACACAAAGTTAAAGTAGGGGAGAGCCAGTCCAGGAGGCCCGTTATCAAAAAAAAAAAAAAAAGGGTGCAGAAAGAGATGTAGTTTCTAAAAGGAGACGTTACGGCTTTGTGCCCCACCACAACTCCTATGATGAAATCCTAACTCCCAAGGTAATGGTATGAGGCGGTGGTGCCTTTGGAGCTGATAAGGCCTTGAAGGTGGTGCCCTTATAAAGGGACCCGAGAGAGCTCGCTGGCGCGCTCTCTGCCGTGTGAGGACACTGAGAAGGCAGCGTCTGGGAAGCAGAAGCAGGGCCCGCCCTTGCTGCCGAGTCTGCTGGCCCCTTGATCTTGGACTTCCAGCTTCCAAAACTGAGTACGAAGCCACCCAGTGTATGGTATTTCGTTATAGCAGCTTGGGCTAGGGTGCGTGAAGGCAAAATAAAAAATTCAAAAGCATTCCCAGAAGGGAAGAGTATGCCACTGAGTATCCAGCCAGCCGATGAAGATAAACCCTTAAAAATGCACGTCATTGTGGAATTTTACAATAGGAAACAAGAAGTTCTTACAAACATACAGGGTATTGCAGGAGAAGGAAAGAGCATTTCTTAGAAAGGAGCAAGAATCAGAATAGCACTGGATTTCTCAACACTACAAGAAAACGAAAGGGTGATGTCTTCAAAAATCTAAGTGAAAAGTGGTTTCCTAGCCTAGGATGTCTAACGCCAGCCAAACGCCCAGTTAAGTGAGGGGACAGCACTTAGACGTTATCAGACACACCAGCTCTCAGCTTCACTTGCCATGAATGTTTCATAAGAAGCTCCTGACAGATGTTCTCCCCCAGAGTGGGGTAACCAGGAAAGGAAGGAGGGATTCTCCAAGAGGTGGTGAAAAGGGATGCTAAAGCCAGATGAGCTGTCAGCTGCCTTAGAGCACGGTGAGCCCAGAGCAGGCCAGAGACTCTGGGAACAAATTCTTTTTTTTTTTTTAAATTTTTAAATGTTTTATTTATTTTTGAGAGAGAGAGAGACAGTGTGAGCAGGGGAGGGTCAGAGAGAGAGGGAGACACAGAATCCGAAGACAGGCTCCAGGCTCTGAGCTGTCAGCACAGAGCCCGACGCGGGGCTCAAACCCATAGACCACAGGGTCATGACCTGAGCCGAAGCCGGATGCTCAACCGACTGAGCCACCTAGGTGCCCCTGGGAACAAATTCTTCAAGAAGAAGAAGCAGATAGACAGTCTCTGTGCTTGAATATACTGAGAGGAAGGGGGTTGGAGGAGTCCAGCAGCAGAAAAATCGCTGTGGGGTGACATGGCAAGGTAAGGTTCTGACTGGTCCTTCTGTAATGATGATGCTGATACCGCATTAGGAGAATGAGAGAACAGGATGTGTGTGGGAATGTGTGCGTGTGTTTGGTGGGAAGAGAAGATGCATGACAATTGAATCCTCTAAATCCAGAAGTCAATAGATGATGGCTAAAACTAAAAAAAAAAAAAAAAAAAAAACCAGGAGTAGCAATAAAATACTATATGAATAGTAGTGTTTTATCAAGGTCACGTATCCCGAGTGTAATCATTGTGTTCTGGGTAAGTGGCATGATGTCTGCAACTCAACAGCAGAGAGAGAAGGATGCAGGTGTGAATCTAGATGACAGTTTAAAGATGTGCATCTACTCTAAAACTTTTCTCAAGATGTGAGATGTTTTCAAAAACCCTGGGAGATAAGTAGTAGTATAATTGCATTATTTAGAAGAAAATAGCTATGCTTATCAATTAAAAGTTTCTAAGTGGTTGCTCATGGGGTTAGGAGATGAGCATGTTAGAGGGTGGGGAAGACAGCACTGTGCTTCATGACTGGCTTTGAGGATTTGATTCCTTTTTTTTTTTATGCTTATTTTTTTTTTTCAGAGAGAGAAGAGAGAGCAAGGACCCACAGGGGAGGTAGCAGATTATATAGAGAGAGTCCAAAGCAGGCTTCTTGCTGTCAGCACAGAGCCCAACACGGGGCTTGAACTCATGAACTGTTGAGCTCATGACCTGAGCTGAAGTCAGCACTTAACCGACTGAGCCACCCAGGCGGCCCTGATTTTACTCTTGAACTCTGACATATACACCTTTTATTGAAAGCTGAATTTTAGGGGTGCCTGGGTGGCTTCATTGGTTGAATGTCTGACTCTTGATTTCGGCTCAGGTCATGATCCTAGGGTCATGGGACAAGATCTTCATCAGGCTCTGCACTGAGAGGAGAGTCTCTCCTCTCTCCCTCCCCTCAGCCTGTGTGCTCAGACTCGCTTGCTCGCTCAAATTAAAAAAAAAAAAATCAATGCACATTAAGGGTAAATTTAAAATCAGCCAAACCAAAACTTTATAAAAGCAGCTTTTATACATACAAACAGTGATAGAAAAAATACTATCTGCTACAAGAGAAAGAAACACAAACTATTTAGGCACAACCTTAACGGGAAGTGTGCTAGATTTACATGAAGTCTGGCTCTCTACTGAGGGACACAGAGGAATTCTTGAACTGAAAGATGCATCTTATTCCTGGTAGGATGACTCAGAAGCATAGAAGTGTCACTTGTCCCTACAGTAAGCTCAATGCAATCTCCAAGTCCCAATAAAATGATTTGATGGCTTGTGAGAAAATTATAGAAATATGTCAAAGAAATGGATAAGAACTTCCTCAACCAGATTTGAAAGCTACAGAAAATTAAAACTGTGGAATAGGTACTGTGAACAAAAGGCCAACTGAAACAGTCCTAGGAGGAAACCCTGTGCGTGCGGCACGGCTGTAGCCCGGGGACCGCAAGATCCAGGGACAGAGTCTCAGCCTGGCCACTGCCACCAGAGACTGCTGAGCCGCTGTCCGTCTGCTGCCACCCACTCCGGACACACAACATCCGGTCGTGGATACAAATGACCTTGTGCAGAAGGCCAGTCTGGGCGGGCAGGCTGAGGGATACGATGACCTGACAGCCGGCATGAAATCTGTAACCGAGGAGGAGAGGAATCTTCTCTCAGTTGAGAGAAGGGCAGAGTGGGAGAGAGAACCTTAAGCAGGCTCCATGCTCAGTGTGGAGCCTGACCCTGGGATCATGACCTGAGCCGAAACCAAGAGTCGGACACTCAACTGACAGAGCCCCAACTCTGTACTATTTTTTAATGTGGCACTAGAAAATTCTTGATCAAGTAGCTTGAATTATGTTTGTCTTCCCTCTTGCTTTTTGAGGACAGGCTATGGGTGGAAGTGTAACCTGAGCTTGGCCAACCAAAATCTCATTTGTCCCCGAGTGGGCACAGCCAGGACAGGGGAAGGGAAGCCACAGCTGGCGTGCTCCTCTAGATGTCTGTCTTCCACGTCCACACCCACAGAACAGGTTCCCTTCTTGCTCGCATATGCTAGTCTCTTTCTGGTGTTTACAGTCAAACACCCTAACGGACTTGATCAGGAAGCAATCCCCGTGAATCTTGTTACCACTGAAGTCACACCATCGCTGAGGCTGCAGAGTCTATATCAAGCTCCGCAAGGGATTCTGCTGCGTAGCTCGAGTTGAGAAGCTTAGCTTTAGGTCTTTTAAAAAGCACCTGCATGGCCGGTGAGCAAACATGAGCCTATGTTCTCACAGTTCTGATACAGAGGTTAAGCAAACTTCCTGGGACCCCTGCCCTCCTGCAGCTGGAAGAACCCATGCATTCAACAAATACTCATCGAGGGCCTACTACGTGTGCTCTAAGCATTGTCCTACATACTAAGAATAGAGCAGTGAGCAAAACAGACAAAAAACCTCTCTGCTAAAGCATGCTATTTAGTAGACAGGACAATAAGCCAAATTAAAAAAAAAGAGATACATTATGTTACATGGTAAAAGTTCTAAGAAGAAAACCAAACCAACCAGGGAAGGGGGTAAGGAGTGTGTGTGTGTGTGTGTGTGTGTGTGTGTCTCTATCGGAAGGGCATAGAAATTTAGATGGGATGGGGCACCAGGGTGGCTTAGTTAAGCATCCGACTCCACTTCAGCACAGGTCATAATGTCACAGTTCTTGAGTTTGAAGTTTGAGCGCTGCATCAGGCTCTGTGCTAGATGCTAGTAGTGCAGAGCCTGCTTGGGATTCTGTCTCCCTCTCTCTCAACCCCTCCCCTGCTTCCTCTCTCTCTCTCTCTGTCAAAATAAATAAAAATAAACAAGAAATTTGGATGAGATGATCACAGAAGGAAAACCAAGAATGTCATGTTTTCAGGAAAAGAGCAAGCCTTGAACATGTGGGGTGGAGGAAGAACTTTCTAGGTAGAGAAGCAAGTACAAAGGCCTTGAGGTAGAACCTTGGACTTGAAGCTGACATCAAGTTCCTGAATTGGACCACTTCCAACGTGTGCGACTGAAGGCTGCTCAGGGCCTCAGGCGGCAGCCGCCACCGAGGAGAGGTGGTGGGCAGGACTGGGTGGTCCTGAAGGGGGAAGCGGGGGCTGGCGGGGGTCAGAGTTCTGTGCGTGGAGTTGGAGGGTCGTGGCCTTAATGACTTCTACCTTGTATAACTTGGCGTGTCATTTCAGAATTTGCCTTCACTTTTGTCAACTTAAGGAAGCTAAAGAGAATCTGGAGAAGGAGTAAGTGAGCATCTATACAGAGACCACCAGTGGCCAGAGGGCTGCCCTGCTGCACACCCAGAGTCCTCCTTGCTAAAGAGGGAATCTCAGACTCTCACTGGAGGCGGGATGCATGCTTTCAGACATGTGACCAGGAGCTAGGGTGTTCTCTGATTAACCAGGAGCACCCTGTTTCCAATGTTCCATCTCATCCTGGGCAATCCTGGGCAGCACATGGAGATGGGCACTTGAGGCCCACACCCGTCTGTCCAAGTGGACTGTGCATATGTACTAAGAGACGCTAATAGTTGGGTTTTGAATTTTTTCTTAATGCATGCAAATAATCAAAAGTAAAACTAGAGTAGCCTAATTTCCCAAGAATAGATGGAGAACTTGCCCTCCTACACAGGGAGGAAAGCTTTGAATGGGAGAAAACCCGGGGAGCCTCTTTTTGCATACTCTTGTCATGAGAGGACCCTTCAGGAAGAAACAAGTATTTCTAACTTAAAACAGTCTGGGATACTGGAGAAACAGCAGAAGGCCAATGGGGCTGATGTGGGGCTGGGGAGAGAGTGAAGTCAGAGGTGAGGGCGTGGGGGGAGGAGGCATGTGCGTCTCCATCTTCTCCCACTGAAAACAGTGGAACATGACTTTTCACCCAGCGGGTGTCAGCCATCAGCCAGCGGGTGAAAGGGGGTGCCGCTCAGGCACCGTCCTGAGGGGCCAGCGCTCTGGGATAATCGCCCTTTGTTTGTTCAGGTAGTTTTGGTGGAGGCAAGGCAGAGAAACGTCCTGTCTCACAGAGCTTATCACAGCCACACACTTACACTAGAATGTGCGTGGATTTTCTCCATGATAAACATCTAATGAGAGACGCTGGAAAAAAAGAGAAATAAAAATATTGTGGCAAGATCACAAACCCTAAATGGTCTTTGCCCTGAATTGAGGATACTTCCCAGAATCCTGTTTATCTGGAAACTTGGAAATTCTAGCGATCACCAACAGTGGTTTTATTTTTCTTAACAGTCCTAACTTCCCTTTGAACTGAGAGTGGGCCACGACATTCTGATTAGGTTGGATTCGGAAGCAGGAAGGCCTCAAAAGTAAGTGTGTGCTTTCCTTTGGGTTGTTAAGTACTCACCAAACATCATGTCGCCTGATTTGCCAAACTGCTGTGCCCCGCCCACTGCTGGGGCACCGATGTCCTTCCCCTCCACCCACAGCCCATCCTGGGTCTGTGTTCGTATGGGCCGAAGCTTGAGCTTCTGCTCGGACCTGTGTGTGGATCTCTCTCTCACCAGCTGCAGCTCAGGCATCATCCCTGCTCATTCATTCATACTTTTGAGTACTTACCGGGCCGGGCACGGTTCTAGGGACTGAGGGGAACCCCAGTGCACAAAGCGACTATGAGGGGAAAGTGCGGCTTACATGTACGTGAGCAGGTCATAAATACGTAGACACAAAACATGTCAGGTGTTCAGTGCTCTGAGAAGAGAGCGGCAGGGAGGTGAAGAATGACAAAGCACGTGCTGCTAATTGAGAGCAAGTAAGAGACCTTTCCTAAGGTGACTTTTGAGCAGGCATCGGGAAATCTCAGGGTAGGTCTTTTCAGGCAGAGAAAACACGAAGAACCAAGCGTCGGAGGCCTGGCTGCGGGTGCGTGTGGGAAGCGCAGGCGGGAGCCCTGCGGAGGGGGGCAGCCCGCGGGGTGAGCGTGCTGCTCCCGACGAGGCCTCCTGTCTCGTGGTTGTCGTGGAGGCCGCTTCTCGTTTCGAACACTGTGGCAAAGCTGGCTGGCGGGCCCTGGCTGTGCTGCCACACGCGACCCCCAGGGACGTCCCAAGCCTGAGGACGTCCTAGAGGTGGCTCCGAGCCGCCACGCTTTAACTTACCATGGCTGAAGCAAAGCACCCCTCAATCTTTTCATTCTTTGGAAACTTTCTTTGAAAAAGTAATTTTCCTTCTCAGAACAACCCTTCCCATTCTTTACAATATTTTACCTAAATAAAGGTTGGGGAGAGAAGTGAATACGGATCCCAGGGAATGGCTTGCCTTAGGCATGGTGTGCACAGGACAGACATCGGTGAAAGTAGATGAACTAAGTCAACCACCAATTGAGCCAGTTTTCTTCAAAGACATAGGAAAAAATGATCACAAAATTCTAGGTACCAGACACATCGACTTTTTTTAAACTTTATTTTGAGAGAAGGTGAGAGTGCACGCACATGGGGTGGACAGAGCATCCCAAGAAGGCTCTGTACTGTCAGCACGAGCCCAACACAGGCCTCCATCTCTTGAACCCTGAGATCATGACCGGAGCCAAAATCAAAAGGCAGATGCGTTAACGGACTGAGCCACCAGACGCCCCAATCCCGATTTCTTCCAAGTGACAACTTTTAAAACTAGAAGTAAGATTCGATAGCTTGGGTTATAAGATTTTATCTACTTCACATGAGGATACCTTATAAAATACTGTGGTTCGGAAATCTCCCAAGTGCTTCTCCACGGCTTTAGTGATGGTCACAGCAAACCCTCCGGAGGCAAGGGTCCTCTAGATTGAAGTTCATCCCATGAACAGAAAGAAAAAATGAGGTTCAGAGAGATTACGGCTCAAAGGCAAAAGTTCAGGAGGCCCATGTGACACAGAAGACTCAAAGCCAGGTCTTTGTTTAATGCTGGCTCCCTACTCCAAGAAGCCATTTAAATAATCTCTGGCCATCAACAAATGTTTGTGATGTGTATGTTAATATAACAGAGCTTGAAGGTTTAAGAAATAAAAATACTTTCATTTGAAAATTTAAATTTTACCAGGTAATATTCCAGTGGCATTAAAAGGTAACAAGGAACCAGTGAAATTGATTTTAATAACATTTTAATTCAGTCACAGGCGTACCTTAGAGATGTGGGGGATCAGGAACCAGACCACAGTAAAGCAAGTCAGGGATTTTCTGGTTTCCCAGGGCGTGGGACACTCACGTTCACACTGTACTGTACTGCATTTAGTTTGCAATGGCATTGCCTAAACAACTGTGGATGCATATTAATTAAAAATACTTTGAGCGGTCAGGGCACCTGGGTGATCCAGTCAGTGGAACATGTGACTCTTGATCTCAGGGATGTGAGTTCGAGTCTAACAATGGATGTGGAGATTACTGGAAAGCAAAATCTTAAAAAAAAAAAAACACTTTATTGCTAAAAAAAAATGTTAACCATCATCTGAGCTTTCCCCGAGTCACAATATTTTTGCTGGAGGAGACTCTTGCCTCTATGTTGGCAGCTGTTAACTGCTCAGGGTGAGGACTGCTGAGGTTTGGGGTGGCTGCGGCCCTCCCTAAAGTAAGACAACGCAGCAAAATGTGCTGCGTCGATTGACTTTTTCTCATGAACTCTTTCTCTGTAGCCTGTGATGCTGTTTGATAGCATTTTACCCATGGAACTTCTTTCAGAACTGGAGTCAAATCTCTGAAATCCTGCTGCTGCTTTATCAACTAAGTTTATGTGATATTTTAACTTTTTTTTTTTTGGTCATTTCAATATTCCCCAGGAGTAGATTCATCTCAAGAAACCACTTTCTTTGCTCATCCATAAGAACCAAGTCCTCATCCGTTCAAGTTTTATGATGAGATCTCAGCGAGTCAGTATAATAATGAAAACACGTGAAACGTGAGTACTGCCAGCACGTGGCAGACACAGTGAGCAAATGCTGTTGGGAGAAAGGCGCCGACGGGCCTGCTTGGCCACGCGGCTGCCCCGGTGAAGCACACTAAGACAAGGTCGGCCTTCTCTCCACATTTTATTATTTCAATTTGTAATCATGACGCTAAAAAGTGTTAATGAGGTATTTTACCTTTTCTCATAGTAAGTGTTCACAATTTGATATGTATTTTACAGTGACTCTTTCTTAATTTGGGTTGTAAATTTTCATCTAAAATACTTGCTCCTTGTTTACATTTGAAAGTCAATTCACATTCCCAAGTGTGCAGGCATACCTAAAAGGTTTCCAAAAACTAAGAATATTTAGTTAAAAATTTAAAAACCTGCAGTTCCTCGGTGCATTAGGCATAATTCAAATGTTCCAGAGGCACACGTGGCCAGTGGCCGCTGTACAGATTGGGCAGCGCTGATTTTAGAACCGCAAGAATGTGTGCTTAGGTATGGAAGTGACAGAATGGCGTTCAGAGCAGATGGGTTTTAATCTCTTCTCAAAACTAAATAACTTTCTTATAGCTTAAATTATTCACTGCTCTCATCAACATAATTAAAATTTTTCGTAATCACATTTTCTCATAATGTTTTCTAATAAACTTTAAACTACATTCAGATTTGATGTATAAATGTTTTCTGTTGAAGTATGAAGAGGCTTACATGAATTCTACAGTGACTCCGTCGGTCATGCAGCTTTCCCCAGGGCCAACACTGTGGTCCTACGAAGTGTTAACCCAACCCCTCAACCCAGTGTTAAAAAAGACACCAGTATGTTTTTTAAAGAGCAGTGACTCCTTGGCTACTTCTCTAAACGGAACAATTCCTGAGAATCCAAAAGCGAGAATACTTTTATGCCTATGCAGTCTACTTCCCTATCTCTTTACAAGCTGAATGTTCTAAAAATAAATGCTAAGCGTTTAGGTGATAAACTGATGGCAGCCGTACAATTTAACTTAAACCTGTGTGACCCCTGAAATTATAAAACCCACTGATCAAAACAGATGCTCCAATCTTTACTGAAAGCGAGTAATTAATCCTGTGCTCAAACTGCAGAAACAAAGAGGTGCAAGTGCTGGAGGCCGAGAAGTGTGTCCGGGGTGCGCCGCCGCCGCCTACACCTTGGACCGCACGCCGCCGGCCTGGTCCCGCAGCTCCATCGCTGCGATCGTGGACAGGTGGACTTCGTCGGGCCCGTCTGCTAAGCGCAGCGCTCGGGTGAGGGCATACCTGGAGAGAGCAGGGAGCAGGGCCGGCAGGAGTCATCAGAGGGAAACGTGCTGCTCTAAGGTCAGCCACTCCGATTTCAAGCCAAGACCATTCATTTTTGAAATCTCACCAAGACAGTGAAGAGAAAAACAGCACAAGGAAAATCAAGGAAAGTAAGTTCAAGGGCTTGGAAATGCCATTTAAAGCTCTCACCCTGGGTAGTGCAGTGGGATTAATCTGTCTTGGTTTGCTTGAGGGTTCTAGAAGTTGCTAGAACTAAGAGATATCTCCAGTAAGCCCCAGGCAGTGGAGTATAAACATGTACCACTTATAAATGTAGTACTATACATTTAGTTCTTCCTTGTGGTTAAAAATTCCTGGGGAGAACTGGTGGGGCACCAGATTCTCCAGGGTGGGAGAGAAGGTGGCAGGGGGCCGCGGGTGTCCGGCGGTGCCGTGTTGCTCGGCTCCCAGCAACCAGACTCTGGACCTGAGATGGCCAGTGGCCTGCGGCATGCCTGCGAGGCGGCAACCAGACCTAAGGACATACTTAGGCCCAGCTCTGGGCCCCCTTTGCCACCTTGATCCTGTCTGATCTTTCTAGTTTCAGGGTGAACCTGTAGGCCATTTCCTCTCTAGTCCTCAAACCCCAATGTGCCCAGTGAAGTAGTAATTGTGAACCTAAGAGCAACCATTTATTGTACTTATATTGCCTCATTTAGCCTTGAACTATACGTTTAGTGTCTGTCTTTCTTCTTCAACAATTAGTGTTGAGGCAGCTATAGATTTCTAGTTCCATTCCAGGCCTCTTAGATGACGATGACTGCAGCGACATCTACTCACATGTTAGCCAGAGGGTAGTCCTGGGAAACACCGGCACCTCCGCACACTTGGATGGCACGGTCAATAATTTTGCAGACGGCCCGCGGGGCAGCCACTTTAATCATTGCAATCTACATAAATAAGATATAAAAAGAATGTTCCTTTCTTAGATGATACACAATGTGGCAGAATTTTATATAATCTGTATTTTCTTTGTGAAATGAGACAAGGGAACTTTCCCACATTAGTTCACCACTGAGACAGGATCTTTGGTGGATGCCAACAAAGAGATCCATTGTAATGCTGCTAGTGGCCATATTTCATCCAATACAGACATTCTGGAACAAGAGATCTTTTCCAAGTCATATTTTATTATTTATAACTTGCCTTGTTTCTAAAAGGATTTAAGGCAGCTGATAAATCACATTTATCACTTTAGGGACCATAAAAAATAATTCAAGGGGCACCTGGTTGGCTCAGTAGAGCATGCAGCTCAATCTCAGGGTCCTGAGTTCAGTCCCATGTTGGGCATGGAGCCTACTAAAAAAAAAAAAAAAAAAGCAAGAGCCTTCGCTGATCAGTTCTCTTTTACCATTTGTTTTGGCTTTTAGAATTAAATGATCGTATTCTTACTCCAATAAGCCAGAAACATAAAGAAAGGGAATGAAAGGAGTCTTCTATGAAATATTTACTATGCAGCAGCAAAGTGCTCTGCCTACTATGTCATCTTTGCCTCTCTTCACTAAAACTCCAGGCCAAAGGCAGAAAGATTGGGTACTTTGCCCAAGGCCACATGGCTGGCAGAAAGTGGCATCCTGGGCACAACTCCAAGTCTGGGTGGTCTAGCATTTTCCTACTCCCTGTTGCTGCATCTCAAGAATGCTGAAAATACTCTACACCCTGAAAGTTATTCCCGAAAACAGGCAAGTGAAAGGAAAACTAGCAAGTGAGATATAATCTTGAAACCAAAATCACATGGAAACTTCCAATATTCTGAGTGCCATAGGGTACCATGAAACCTGAGATACCCAGTGGGTGAAAGAAACTGAAGAAGCCTTGGCAGATGGTAGTCCAAGGGGCCTCACCTCCTTCTTAGCACCGGTGCTGCCCAGAGTGTCAATGCTGTGAGCGGCTTTCAAGGTCAACAAACGTATCTTCTCAATGGCGATGCGGCTTTCAGCAATCCAGTGGGCCACAACCTCCTGCAGTGAGCAAAGGGCAGAAAGGAAGAGCAGGTAAGTTGACGTGCTGGGTAAAATACTCTATTTTTCTAATGGAAGAGTTGATTCATCTGATATACACCAGCCAACCACATACTTGTGGAATGCTACAGTTAATTGTTTTATGTTTATTTATTTCTGAGAGACAGAGTGCAAGCAGGGGAGGGTCAGAGACAGAGGGAGATAGAGATTCCAAAGACAGGCTCTAGGCTCTGAGCTACAGCAAAGAGCCCGATGTGGGGCTCGACCCCACAAACTGTGAGATCATGACCTGAGCCAAAGTTGACGCTTAACTGACTGAGCCACCCAAGCGCCCCATAACATTGTCAGATTTTAGCAAGAAATTTTATTTGCTCAGAAAAATAATTGATTTTTGGATATATTGATGTCTAAAGTCAAGATGGCTGAACTGAGCAACTTTCTTATTGCTAAAATGCTCATCTTATAGTCTCACTGAAACTTGGATAAATGTCTGATGGTGGACCTGCTTATAATCAAGATAATCCCCTGGACAATTTCAGTGTGGGGAAGATGTATCAGTCCTTTGTTGTATCATTTAGAAACAATGAGCTTTACCTTTGGTGAACAGTTCTATTAATCGTACCACATGTATAGATTGGTGTAACGACAATCAAGATACAGAGTAAGTCCATCTCCCCATAAAGCTGATGCCCTTTTTAGTCACACCTTCCCCAATCTTTAAACTTTTGCAACCATGATTGGTTCTTAGTTATTATAGTTTTGTCTTTTTCAGAATGTCATACAAATGGAATCATGTAGCACGTATTCTTTAGAGACTGGCTACTTTCATTCTACATTATGCTTTTGAGGGTCACTGACCAAGTTCCGTATACCAAGTGTCTATTCCTTTTTATGAACAGTATTCCGTTGCAGGGACATACCAGTTTATCCACTCATCGGCTGAAGGATATTTGGGTGGTTTCTAGTTTTTGGTGATTACTAGCAGAACTTCTGTAATCATGTGCATACATGTTTTTTTGTAGGACTATACTTTGCATTTTTTAAAGCAGATGTAGAGAATGGAATTATTAGATCATCTGGTAAATGCTTATAGGAAGCTGTCAGTTTTCCAGACCAACTGTACCATTTTGCATTCCCACCAGCAGTTTATAATAGTTCCATCTGCTCTCCAAACCATCAGCACTTGGTATTGTATTTTTTTTTAACAGTGTGCAGAGCTCTTACATGGTAGCTTAAGTTTGCATTTCCCTATGACTAATAATGTGTCTCACCTCTTGATGTACTTATTTGCTGTCTATATATCTGCTTTCGTGACATGTCTGTTCATGTCATTTGCTCACTTCTAAAATTGGATTGTTTTCTTACTGCTGTTTAGAAAGTTCTTTATTAAGGATACAAGTCAGTTGTCAGATGGGCAGTTTGCAAATACCTCTGGGTCTGTAGCATTTTCATTCTCTTAATAGTAACTTTCAAAGAACAAATGTGATTAATTTTAATGATGTCCATTCACTTTGGCAATTTTTTCTCTTATGGGTTGTGCTTTTGGTGCATGTCTAAGAACATTGTGCCTAATACAAGGACAAAAGTTTTTTTTTTTTCTTTTTAAATAGAAGTGTTAATAGTTTTACCTTTTACATTTAGATCAATGATCTATTTGGAGTTAAATTTTATGTGAGGTGTGAAGTTTAGGACAAGGTTCTTTTTTTTTTAACCTATGAATGTTCAACTTTTCCAATACCATTTACTGTAAAGATTAACCTTTCCCCATGAACTACTATATAAAATACTTCCCCCATATTTTTATGAGCCTATTTCTGAACTCTGTTTGTTACAAAGATCTATGTGTCCTTCCTCCGCCAACACCACACAGTCCTGGTTGCTGTAGTTTACAGGAAGTTTTTAGATCATCGTGATCAGATTCCTCCAACTTTCTTCTTCAAATTGTTTTGGTTAGTTTAGTTTCTTTGCTTTTTGTATAATTTTTAGGATAAGTCCTGCTGGGATTCAGAGTAGAATTACATTAAGTCTGTAGATCAATCTGAGGACAGATGACATCTTTATTATTAGTCTAACAGTCCATGGGCACAGTATTTATATTTATTTAGGTTTCCTTTGATTTCTTTTATCAATTTTATAATTCTTAGCATTTGGATACTATACATGTTTTGTTAGATCTGTGTTTTAAAAGTCTATGGTAAGTAGTATTTTTAAAATTTCAGTTTATTAGTTCTAGGAAGGTTGTTTTGTCTGGTAGATTCCTCAGGACTTTCTAATGATCATGTTGTTTGTGAATAAGGGCAGTTTACCTCCTTGTTTCCCTTAACTATGTGCTTTTTATTTATTTATTTTTTTGACTCCCTGCATTGGCTAGGACTTCCTCTATGATGATAAATACGAGTAGTGAGAGTAAACATCCTTGCTTTGTTCCCAGTCTTGGGGGAAAAGCATTTAGCCTTCCATCATTAATTTTTTAGATGCTCTGCATTGGGCTGAATAAACTCCTTTCTATTCCTAGTTTGCGGAGAGTTTATATCATGAATTCATGCTGAATTTTGTCAAGTGCTTTTATGGATCAATTGACATGATCACGTGCTTTTCCGTTTACTGGCTAATATGGCAGATTACAATGATTATTTTTCTTAGTAATTGATTTTTGAATATGAATCAGCCTGGTATTCCTGGGATGAATCTTACTTGGTTGTGGTATACTATTCTGGTTATATATTGCTGGACATCATTTCCTAATAGGTTTTTGCATCTATATTGGTCTAGTTTGTTCTTATCTGTTTTTGGATTAGGGCAATCCTGGCCTCAGAATGAGTTGGCAAGTGTCCTCTATTTCTATTTTGTGGAAAAGATTGCAGAGAATTGGCGTTATTTCTTCTCGGACTGTTTAGTAGAATTTACCAGTGATACCGTCTGGGCCTGCTGGTTTCTTATTTCAGGAGATTTTAAACTATGAATTCAAGTACTTTACTAGTTGTAGAATATCATGGCTATCTATTTCACCTTCAGTGAGTTTTGGTAGTTTATGGCTTTTGAGGACTCAGTCAAGTTGTTTAATTTATTTGCTCTGCACACATGCCTGAGTGTGTGGTTACACTCAGAAACACTATAGATAAATCAAAATGGAATTCTAAAAAATGTTAAATTAATCTAAAGGAATGCAGGAAATAAAAAACAGAACACAGGACAAAAAAGTAAATGGGAGACCTAAGCCAATGACAAAGACTGATAGAGTGGATTTAAAAACATGACCCACCTAAGTGCCAGCTAGAAGAAATTCACTTCAAATATAATAAGTTGAAAGTAAAAATAATAAAAAATAGTATAGGAACATTAATCAAATTAAAGCAGAAACAGCCAAATAAATATCAGATAAAGCAGACTTATGAACAAAGAAAATCACCAAAGACAGAGAGGGTCATTATATGATGAAAAAGGGCAAATGCATCAAGAAATAGCTATCCTAAATGTATATGCATCAAACAATGGAGCTGCTGAATATGTATATATAAAACAAAAACTGATAGAAACCAAATGAGAAATAAACCAATTCACAATCCTTGCTGGAGACTTTAACACCCCTCTGTCAACTACAACTAGACAGAAAATCAGCAAGAACATACAGGAATTCAATAATACCATCAAGCAACAGGATCTAATAGACACTTAATTTTTTTAAACATTACAAAAAATTTTTAATACTTTTTATTTTTGGGAGACAGAGCAAGCAGCGGAGGGTCAGAGAGAGAGGGAGACACAGAATCCAAGGACAGGCTCTGAGCTAGCTGTGAGCACAGAGCCTGATGTGGGGCTCAAACCCACGAACCGTTAGATCATGACCTGAGCTGAAGCCAGACGCTTAACTGACTGAGCCACCCAGGTGCCCTAATGTTTATTAAATTTTGAGAGATGGGGGTCAGGGGGGCGGGGTTGGTGAAGGGGACACAGAATCTGAAGCAGGCTCCAGGCCCTGAGCTGTTAACAAAGAGCTTGACATGGGGCTTGAACTCATGGACTGTGGGATCATGACCTGAGCTGAAGTCGAATGCTCAATCGACTGAGCCACCCAGGTGCCCCTGGATCTAACAGACATTTACAGAACATTCCACCCAACAACAGAATACACATTCTTTTCAAGTGTCCGCAAACATATAGTAAGATAAACCATATCCTGAGCCATAAAATAAATTTCAACAAATTTGAAAGAAATGGCATAATACAGACTTTGTTTTATAACCACATGGGATCAAACTAGAAATTAAGAACAGAGGAACAGGAAAATCTCCAAACACTTGGAAACTAAAGAACATCCCTTTAAATAATTAATGTGTTAAAGAAGTCTCAAAGGAAACTGAAAAATATACTGAGCTGAATTAACATGAAAACACAATGTATCACAATCTGAAAGCACCACTCAGAGGGAAATTTATAGCACTAAAAACATACATTAGAAAAGAGGAAGAGTTTCAAATAACCCATGTTATAGCCTCAAGAACCAAAATAAATCTAAAAGATGAAAATAAATCCAAAGAATGCAAAAAAGCATAAATCAATAAAATTAAAAAGGAAAATTCAAAACAAAGATCCTATTAATATTAATCTCTAATATAACAAGTATCACATTTATAGTTTTATATATTAATAAATTTTATATTCTTTGAAAAGATCATTAAGAGCAACAGACCTCTAGCAAGACTGACAGAGGACAAAGTAGGCACAAATTATCAATGTTAGAAATGAAATGAGGGTTATGTCACTAAAGACCCATCACTAGAATAACAGGAGAATATTATGAACACCTCTAAACAACAAACTTGACAGCTTAGATAAAATGGACCACTTCTTCAAAAAACACAACCACCCACAATTCATTTAGTATAAAGTAGATAAGTTGAATAGCCCTATAACTATTAAGGAAATCAATCTTTAAAAAAAGCTACCTCCCAAACCTAAAGCCCCAGCCTAATGGTTTTATTAGAGAACTCTACCAAATGTTTAAAGATGAATTAACACCAATCTAGACAATCTTTTCCAGCAAGTAAAACAGATGGGAATATTTCCCACATCATTTTGTAAAGATAGTATTATCTTAGTATCAAAATCAGATAGACAGTAAAAAAAAAAAAAAGCCCCCCAAAACTACTGACCAATATCCCTCATGAATACACATTCAAAAGTCCTTAATAAAGCATTAGCAAGTAGAATTCAGCAATATATAAAAAAGAATTATATACCATGAGAAAGTTGGGATTATTTCAAGGATACAAAGCTGGTTCAGTATTTGAAAATCTGTTAACGCACTCTACCATCTTAAAAAGGTAAGAAGAAAAATCACATCATATAAATCAGAACAGAAAAATCATTTCACAAAATCCCATTCATTCATGATGAAAGATAAAAATTCTCAGAAAACTAATTATAGAGGGGAATAGCTAACATTCTTACGTAGTGTTCCCCTAAGATTTAGAACAAGGCAAGGATATCCACTCTCTCCTTTCTTACTCAATATAGTGTTAGAGGTGCTAGCCAGTAAAACGAGGCAAGAAAAGGATTTATTTATGTATCTGAAAGGAAAGGAAGAAGGAAAACTTTCTCTTACTTGCAGATGACACCATGGTCTATAAACAAACAACCCACCCAAACAATCTACAAAACTAATAAGTGAATTCAGAAAGGTCACTGAATTTTAGGATAAACATACAAAAATCACTTATATTTATATATACTGTTAATGAACACATGGACACCAAAATTAAAAGCATAATATCCTTTACAAACACTCAAAAAATTAAAATACTTAGATATAATAAAATGTATAGGATTTGTATGCTAAAATCTACACATAGATGATAGCAAAAATCAAAGAAAAGCTAAATAAAATGGAGAGACATACTCTGTTCACAGATTAGAAAACACAACACAATAAAGATGTCAATTCTTCCTAAACTGATATAGAGGTTTAACACAATTCCTATCAAAATCTCATGTGGATTTTTTTAAAGCCATAGACAAGATTATTCTAAGTTTATATGGCTACGCAAAGGAACTAGAAGAGCTGAAATAATTCTGAGAGAGAATAAAGTGAGATAAATTAGCCATCCTGATTTTAAGATTAATCATGTAACTACAGTAATCAAGACTGTGTGGTATAGGCAGAGGGTAGACCTAGATAAAAGAACCGACTAGAGAACCCAGAAATAGATCCACACAAACATGCCTAATTTTTGAGAATGGTGTGAAAACAACTCAGTTAAGGAAGGAGAGCCTTTCCAACAAATGGCACTGAGCACGTGGACATCCAGAGGCAAAGAAATAAACCTTGACCTAATTCTCATATACCTTATACAAAAATTAACTCAACATAGATTGCAGACCCACAGAGAAAAATTACAGAAGAAAATCTAGAGGATCTAGGGCTACGCAAAGTGTTCCTATACCTGAAACTAAAAACATGATCCATAAGGAAAACTGACAAATCAGAGCTCACCAGAATGAAAACAATTTTTGTCTGTGAAAGACCCTGTTAAGAGGATGAAAAGATAAGCTACAGAGATGGAGAAGATATTTGCAGGTTAATAGTTGGCGATGGAATCATCTCGAAAATATGAAGAACTCTCCAAATTCAACAATTAAAACACACACACAATCCAAGAAGAGCATGAACATAAGATGTGAACCACAGAGGATGTAAGATGGCAAGTAAGCACATGAAAGATGTTCACACATGACTAGCCATTAGGACAATGTAATATTCCAATGAGATATTACTATAAACCTATTGGATGGCTAAAAGAAAATTACAAACAAAACAAAACAGGGACAACACTGTATGCGGGTGGGGATGTGGGGACTGGGTCATTCCTACACGGCGGGTGAAAATCAAAAACCAAATGGCCACTCTGGAAACGAGTTTGGTGGTTTCTTCGAAAACTAAACACACTACTACCACATGACCCAGCATTCTTGAGCACTGATCCCAGAGAAAGAAAAGACTTATGTTCACGCAAACACCTGTACATGAATGTTTATAGCTGCCCTACTTGTATCAGCCATGGTTGGGAAACAGTCCAAATATCCCCTGTCAGGTAAACAGTTAAACCGTGATAATCCATATCAAAGAATACTACCCAGCCATAAAAAGGAACCAACTATTGATACACATAACCTGGAGGAATCTCCAAAGAATTATGCAGAGTGAGAAAAACCAACCGCAAAAGTTTATATACAGTATGATTCCATTCTTGAAGTGACAGAATTATAAACATGAGGAACAGACGATAGGTTGTCAGGGGTTAATGAGGAGGTGAGGATGAGGATGAGGAAGTGGGTATGGCCATGCAAGGACAAGAGGAGTAATCCTTATGGCAATGGAAGTGTCTTTGGTGGATTTTTTTTTTTTGTTTGGGGAGGGAGAGAGAGAGAGAGAGAGAGAGAGAGAGAGAGCACGTACCGGAGGGCAGAGAGAATCCCAGAGGATCCACACTGTCAACACAGAGCTTGAATCAGAGCCTGACTCACGAACTGTGAAATCATGACCTGAACCAAAATTAAGAGTTGGATGCTCAACTGATTAAGCCATCCAGGTGCCCCAGTGATGAAAATGTTCTAGATCTGGACTAGATCAATGACAATATTCTGGTTCTGATTTTGTACTCTAGTTTGGCAAGATGTTACCATTGGAGGAAACTTAGGAAAGAACATGAAGGATCTCTCTGTATTATTTCTTACATCTGCATGTGAATCAACAAAGACCTTTTCAAAATAAAAATTCTAATTAAAACATGTTAGTACTTGTTTCTTAATTGTCTTCCTAAGTTTTCTCCATTGGTAAGAGCTTAGAAGTGAAGTGGGGAGGCAGAATAAACCTTAATCATAAATCCCATAAGCAAGCAAATGTTTAGAATTCAACACTGAAACTCAGGAGACAGTAACAAATGCTTCCAGCTGTATGGGTTGGTTTTTGTTGTTTGCAGTCCTAGTCCTAGAACTGCTGTTTTCAGTGGAGAACAATATTTGTCAAGTTTGACCAGCAGCCAATTACAGTACTATTATTTGAGCCACGTTAACCTTCCTCCGTCATTGTTATACTTGGTTATGTTTGCTCTAGTACATTTCTTAAACAGTGGATATTTGATCAGTTTTCCTATAGCAGAGATGATCAGTATGATAGCTGCTACCAACATGTGGCTCCGAGCATTTGAAATATGCCTAGTCTGAACTGAGATGTGTCATAAGTGAAATCTACACCCAATTTATTTAAAAAAAATTTTTTTTAACAATTACTTATTTTTGAGAGAAAGAGAGAGACCAATCATCGGCCGGGGAGGGGCAGAGAGAGAGGGCACACAGACTTGGAAACAGGCTCCAGGCTCTGAGCTGTTAGCACAGAGCTCGACGCGGGGCTCGAACCCATGAACTGTGAGATCATGACCTGAGCCTAAGTCGGACGCTCAAATGCCTAAGCCACCCAGGCGCCCCTACACCCAATTTAGAAAAAAGGGTATTTTTAAAAAAGGATGTAAAAATACCTTATTAATATTTTTATACGGATTTCATGTTGAAATGATAGTATTTTGGATATACCGAGTCAAATAAGATATATTACAAAAATCAATTTCATCTGTTTCTTTTTACTTTTAAAAAATGTAGTTAATAGAAAATTTTAAATTACATTCATGGGTCACAGTATATTTCTACTGAATGACTCTCTAGAGGTTGAAACCAGGCTCTGAATTAACAGTTTAAAATAAGCCCCAGTGGTGAGCCCATATTTTTGATGGCTGTAAAGCTGGGTGATTATAAATTCATGAAGAGACCACAAATATATTTATTTCTTAGCACTGGAATAAAGGAAAGTGTTCTCAGCTGGGTCTCAGCCTGGACCCTAGATTTGCTGAAAAGCACTAAGTGGATAGAAACTTTGTGCTATAAGGACTCGCCAGATGTATTTACTAAGACAGAATTTTGATACAGAACTTTTTGTGTTAGTGCCTGGAATAATTTAGAAGGCAGCTGGAAAGAGTCTCCAACTTCAGGGAAATGGAATCTTACTTGCACAAATTAAAAAAAAAAACTGGCTCAGATTTTTGTTTATGACATGCCTCCACATCTCTTTTGCTTCTGCCAGATTATTTTCTTTGTGCCAAGTGCAAGAAGTTTCCAGTGAAGGGAGGCGTATTTTTGAAAAGCTCAGGCTTGTTCTGCTTGATACATTAACTTAGAAAAAGCAGAGTGGAGATCTCCCTCTGATAGTGTCAAAAACCTCTCTCACGAAACTTAAGCAGAGTGCTTTTGTGTGTTTATGATGTCTGTGTGGCAACCCCTCTGTGTCCTCCCTTCATCCTGCTCCAGGGTTTGAGTGACAATCTTGAAAAGAGAAAAGTAGGGGCACCTGGCTGGCTCAGTCAGTTAAGTGTCCAACTTTGGCTCAGGTCATGATCTCACAGTTGTGGGTTTGAGCCCCGCATCGGGCTCTGTGCTGACTGCTCAGAGCCTGGAGCCTGCTTCAGATTCTGTGTGTCCCTCTCTCTCTGAGCATTTGAAATATGCCTAGTCTGAACTGAGATGTGTTATAAGTGTGAAATCTACACCCATTTAAAAAAAATTTTTTTTAACAATTACTTATTTTTGAGAGAGAGAGAGAGAGACCAATCATCAGCCGGGGAGGGGCAGAAAGAGAGGGCACACAGACTTGGACACAGGCTCCAGGCTCTGAGCTGTCAGCACAGAGCTCAACATGGGGCTCGAACCCATGAACTGTGAGATCATGACCTGAGCCTAAGTTGGACGCTCAACTGACTAAGCCACCCAGGCGCCCCTACACCCAATTTAGAAAAAAGGATATTTTTTCCCTGCTGGCACTGTCTCTCTTTGTCTTTCAAAAAAAAAAAATTATAGGAAGTGATATTGATGCCACGAGCAACTCTTTAGCCCCTACATAGAGCAGCATGGAGTTGTATCCACAATCCACAAGTTCATACCTTCTTATTTCTTCCCACAATTTCCATCTAACAGCTGAACCCTTGCTGTCACCGTATTCTAAAAGGGTTCCCCACATATTATTCCCAAGTGTGCACCATAAGATAGGCTGTATTTTCCCGTAAGAACCGTGTTAGAACTCAATCACAGATATGCCGAATAGTATCAGAAAAAGCAAACATAGCCTATAGGAATTTAAAGTAAAAAATTACTATGAAATTTTAAAAGACGCTCACAAATGTACTTGACAAGGGGACCAATGTACTAAACACACACACACACACACACACACACACACACACACACACACACGTCCAGCAAACACAATTTAACCACCCCAAGTTTGAAATAGCACTAAACTTTTAGAAATCATAAGCACTGAACATATAAAAAATAATTTTTCTTGCCTTGTGAAAGTTAGAAGGGAGATGATTTGAATATCCCACCTCTCTTATGAAATTTTCTAAGGAAGTCAGAATGACAGCTTCTTTTCCCTCTTGATAAATATTCTCTAATTCTGATTATATTGCTCACATGTAACTATACTGTTTACTCTGCTTTGTAAACAACAGACTCAGCAGTACATAATTTATAGTTGGGAATTCAAAAAATCATGAACGTCCCACCAAATATTGGTCCCCTTTCTACTTGCAGTCTTCCAGTGACAGGGAACTCACTTCCTGCAGAAGCAGTCCATTCCATTTTTAGATGTCTCTCCTTTCATGAGTTTTAGGTTATTTTCCTTTATTTCCTCACTAAGTCCCTCCAGAAAGCCAAAGAACAAGGCCAATCCTCCTTCTTTATGACAACCTTCTCACATCTACAGAGAGTGCTAATGTACCAGGTTCTCTAGAAAACAAGAGTCTGAGAAAGTTGAAGGAAGTGTCCACACTGTTTGTGCTGAGGTGTAGAAGCATTTTAGGAATTATCTCACCTTTCACAAAGCTAAAGATCTCTCATCAAACTATATTTAAGTACAGACATCAGTATACTTTGTGGGGCAAAACCCCATCTTATTTATGTGGAGGTCTCTCTATGACCAAGTAATGCTATTTTGCTTCAAGGTCAGTGAGCATAGTGCCCTACAACAAACTCAAATAAGTAACGATCCTTACATGTGAAAACAGCTGCTTCTTAAAGGCCACCCTTTGTGTTGCCCGTTCACACATGATCTGCAAAGCACGTTCTGCCAGACCTACTGTTCTCATACAGTGGTGGATTCTGCCGGGCCCGAGGCGGCCTTGGGCGATTTCAAACCCCCTACCTTCGCCTGTAAGGAAGAAGGGAAAACATGAAGGTGGCCACAGCCCACTTACTTTGTTACTTACATAAATGTTGAGAAAATGATGAACTGCCCTCAATGAAAATGGCATTCTGGTAGGAAGAAAGTCATTTCTGTAATAATGTTCATTATTTATGGAAATCTGGGGGGAGGAGGGAGAGGAGCACTAGGAAAATCTTTTTTTTTTTAATTTCACTCCAAGTGAGTTAACAGAGCGTAGTATTGGTTTCACTAGAACTTGGTGACTCATCACTTACACATGACACCAGTCTCATCCCAGCTTCATGAAGTGCCCTGCTTAATGCCCGTCACTGTTTTAGCCCACACTCCTACCCTCCTACAACTCTGTCTGTTCTCTGTATTTAAGAGTCTCTTACAGTTTGCCTCCCTCTCTGTTTTTTTCTTATTTTTCCTTCCCTTCCCCTATGTTCATTTGTTGTGTTTCTTAAATTTCACGTATGAGTGAAATCATGAGATATTTGTCTTTCTCTGACTTATTTCATTAGCATAATATACTTCTAGTTTCACCCACACTGTTGCTAATAACAAGATTTCATTCTTTTTGATTGCTGGGTAATACTCAATTGTATATAGGTACCAAACCATCTTGATCCATTCATCAGTCGATGGACATTTGGGCTTTTTCCGTAATTTGGCTTTTGTTGATAGCGCTGCTAGAAACATTCAGGTTCATGTCCCTCTGGTTTCCATGTTTTAAAAACCACCGTCACTAAACATTTCAATTAGTTTAGGAACTGTCTCCTGAGTACCAACTATGTATATGGTGTTTTATAAATGCTGTAGTGTTTTTAGAAAGGTAGATAAGACATAGTCCCTACACTAGGAGTTCAGAATCTAGAAGTGGGCAAGGATGCAAGGGATAAGGGATATGGAGAACAAAGAAAGGCAAAGGAGAGGGACATTGTATCCTCAGGGCCTGGAAGGCGGCAGGGGTTTGTTGAGTGGATAAGGTGAAAAACACAAAAACCTTTCTGAAAGAGGTGCCACTTGAGATGTTCTTTGAAGGTTGGGTAGGATTCCAATAAGCAAGAGGATGAAGTCACTCCAGGCATTCGGTATGCAAAGTTACTTATGCTTCTGATGTGTTTATATGTAAGACTTAAATTCAGAAAGTACTGTGAGGTTTTCTTAAAACAAGTAGAGGCCTGAAGATCACGTTTTAGGAAAAAGTGTGTTGCTCTAAATTGTGTATTTTTTCATATTTAGCTATGTTTTCAGTTGATGTGATACATAAAACCACATCAAACATTTAAATAAAACATTATTCCATGTAAGAAAATCCACCAAATGAAAAAATGTTCTCTTACAAATGGGGTAAGAGGGAAAGGTATCTAAGAGGGAAAAATACCTAAATGAAGGTAGACTTTGTATCTTTTCCAGATTAGGCCCAAAAATATCTAGTACAAAGTACTGGAGAATCATTTTTCCAAAGTTGTCTCACCTAATATTAAATTGGTAGCAGGAACTCGTACTTGATTAAAATGGATCTCAAAATGTCCTCCATGGAAATTATCTATAAAATAGAAAATATAATTTTGAAGATCAAAAAGAGTTGACCCAAAATACTTATTTATAATAATTACTCAAAAGAAACTGGACTTAAAAGTCTCCTACATCACAGATACTCCTAGGCAGATCTTAAGCAGTGAACCCCCAGCACCCTGTAACCCAAAAAACTCATCAACTGTTCCATGTAGAAGAGATTTTAGAAATCATTTGATCCAGAGGTTTTCAAACCCATTCTCTGAAGCTGTAGACTTACTAATAGGGAAGGCATCTTCACAGATCCAATCAGATTATTATCTTATTATTACTTCTTCTTCGAGATTTTTTATTTTTAGGCTTCCATAGGAAATTATGCTTGGGAAAAAAAATCTTCCAATAGTTCAAAAATTGAAAGTGAGTAATGTAATTCAAGTTTCTTATTTTATCATTGTGTAAATCATTGCCTGGGGATTCAAAGAGCCTGCTCAAAGAGAGAGAGCAAGCTCAGCAGAGACTGGGCCATGAGGTATGTTTTCTCCCAGTCCAGGCTTGTACACTGTGTTTGCCTCTGGGAAATCCTGGCATTTGACAGACTGGAAACACAATCATACTCTTGTCTTTATGTCACACTGCCTACCCTTCCTTGTTGCCCTCCCCCCAACCCTGGTTCTGGAGATAACCTCATGCTAATTCCACACCCTTTTCCTGTCAGAATAGACATTAATAATCAACCTTCTCCATAACTGTCTCCTTTGGCCTTGGACACGGGGAGTTGGAGAGGCTGGTGAATTAGTCTCGCTGCCAATTCAAATGTAGGCCCTGAAGTGGAACTTAATTCCAGGCGACCTAAATTATAAATCCATTTTCAGGGTCTTCAGGCTGTTGTGCTGCAACCCAACAAATTCCCATGCACAATTTGCTCCAGTGTATATGTGCATCATCATCTTGCAAACAACACTTAATCTGTGGGTGAATTCTATGGAAGGTGATGTCAAACATTCTCTAAAACTCCAAATCTTATATCTACTACTTGAACATTTTTATTAGCTGTATTCAACAATAAAGAGAAAGCCAGGGTCACCACAGAACCTGAGGTTCAATAAACTTTTCCACAGCATTTCTTACCTGCTAACTTGCTGTAATTAACTTATTTACACGTTTGTAGTTATTACCTGTCCCTCCCTATCATGTATGCTCTGAGAGGGCAGATATCCTAGCCTGTTGCACCTAGAACAGTGCTCAGCCCTAGATAAATACTTGCTGAGTGAATGGCCTGAGCAGCAAGGCAACAGTGAACATGAGCTTGAGCTGAGTGGCCAGACACAAAAGTATCCTTGCTTCTTAGAAATTCCACCCAAACACAGAAGAATGGAAAAGTTTTGCATTCAATCAAAACTCATCGCTTATTATTTAAGGTAGATTAAAAAAAATATTTTGTGAGGGGGTGGGGGGAGAAACAGGGAATCCCAAGCAGGCTCTGTGCTGCCAGGGCTTTAACCCATGAACTGTGAGATCATGACTTGAGATGAAAGCATGAGTTGGATGCTTAACTGACTGAGCCACCAAAAATTTGTTGGTTATTAACAGCTCTTATAGTTCGATTGGTTAAGAAAGCTAAACTTGAAGGCAAAAGTGAATTTCATTGTGGATTACATAGATTTAATTTTTCTAAGTCTATTTCATTAATCTACTCTGCTAGATGACAGAGAGATGCCTGGCAGCCAGAGTTACTATTCCTTGAATACAATCTACCCTTTCCTAAAAGAAAACAAAGTGAGGTCTAGTGCTGTATCACCTTTCTTCATTTGCTCTGAGTTCCTAAGCGTGTGTATGTGTGTGTGTATTTCCCCCACTGGCATTTATATTAAGATAGTGGTCAGCACTAAAGGATTTCTAAGAACATACCTCCTACATTATAATGCTATCTGTTACCTTCAGTGTTACTGCACAGTCCCGTCTTCCTGCTTGCTAATGCATGCTTATCTTGGTTGAGTACTTACCTATGTAGCCAAAAACTGACAAAGGCCTTATTATTTCTACTCCAGGTGTGTTGATAGGAACAAGAACCATTGAGTGTTGTTTGTATCTGGTTAAAGAAAAGCACATGTTAGAAAAGTTTGCTATGTGGAAATATAAAACAGATGCTAGGTGGAGTTGCAATTGTCATTTTTTTTTGTCGTTACCATTAATCATGTAAGGAATGATGTCTGGAATGGGAATTGTGTAAAAGGCTAACATCAAGCACAGTTGGACATAGGCTGTATTCGGGAACAATAATAGTGATGTGAAAATAAAGTTATTTGACTAATTTCAATTATTACACTGAATGTAAATGAACTAAATGCTCCAATCAAAAGACATAGGGTATCAGAATGGATTAAAAAACAAGATCCATCTATTTATTGTCTACAAGAGACTCATTTTAGGCCTGGGAACACCTTCATATTTAAAGTGAGGAGATGGAGGAATATCTATCATGCTACTGGAAGACAAAAGAAAGCTGGAGTAGCCATACTTATATTGGACAAACTGGCAGTAGCAGATGATGAAGGGCATTATATAATAAATACAGGGTCTTTCCATTAGGAAGAGCTAACAATCATAAATGTCTATGCATTGAATTTGGGAGCACTCAAATATATAAAACAGCAAATCACAAATAGAAACAATCTTATTGATAAGAATGTGCTAATTGCAGGGGACTTTAATACTCTATTACAGCAATGGACAGATCAACTAGACAGAAAAATCACTAAAGAAACAATGGACCTGAACAACACATTGGACCAGACGGACTTGACAGATATATTTAGACTCTAATCCTGAGGCTATGGAATTCACCTTCTTCTCGAGTGCACATTGTACATTCTCCAAGATAGATCACATACTGGGCCACAAAGCAGCTCTCAATAAATATAAAAGAATTGAGATCATACCATGCACACTTTCAGATCACAATGCTCTGAAACTTGAAATCAATCACAGGAAAAAGTCTGGAAAACCTCCAAAAACATGGAGGTCAAAGACCACCGTACTAGAGAATGAATGGACCAACCAAGCAGTTAGAGAAGAAATTAAAAAATATATGGAAAGAAATGAAAATGAAAATACAACAATCCAAATGCTTTGGGATGCAGCAAAGGCAGTCCTAAGAGGAAAATACATTGCAATCCAGGCCTATTTCAAGAAACTAGAAAAAGCACAAATACAAAACCTAGTAGCGCACCTAAAGGAACTAGAAGCAGAGCAGCAAGAACATCTCAAACCCAGCAGAAGAAGGGAAATAATAAATATCAGGGCAGAAATAAACAATATAGCATCCAAAAAAAAAAAAAAAAA